>NW_005054309.1:2442055-2458487 GCF_000277835.1 Geospiza fortis | reverse complement strand
GGGAGAGAGCTCTGCCAGGCGCGGGCAGGAGCTGCGGGAAACGACGTCCTTCCAACAAGTAAATCATCCCCGGGGGAAGAGGAGGGACCAGAGCTATGCCGGGACAGCCCATAAAGCGCGAGCTGGGATCCTGGAGAAGCTGCCGCTCACCCAAACAGCGCGACTTCTAGAGATGTGGTGCTTGTAAAGCAGAAGGTGAGACCGCCATGAGGGACGGGGGAGGACAGCGGAGAGAAACTGGACTTATTTAAATGCAGAGCCCCACACCCATGCAGTCTCACCTGAGCAGGCCTCTGGGGCTGAGAAGGCTGCTCCTGCCCTCCCAGAGCTGCCCCGGGCTCTAAGCAGTATCCACACTTGCATAACTGCCTTGGCCCACCTGCATGTCTACCTTGGCCCACCGGACCTCCAGGAGGATGAGGGGCAGGAACAAGTGCTGGCATCCTGCAACACAACCACCCACAGGCTCCTCCAGCCACCTTCTCAACAGCAGAGACCTGCAAGGCCACGGCCAGGGGAAACCTGACATTTCATCCTCCTCCCATCATTCACCCATACATCACAGGCTTTTCAGAGTCAATACTGTGATGGAAAGGCAGAAGTAGGACATGAAAGGAGGAGGAGGTCTGGGGGCTTGCACAGTTGTGCTCCTCCACCTCATTACCAGAGTCCTTATTGCAGTTGTCTGTGATAAGGCAGGACTCAGCTGAGCAGCACTGTGAAGTTCAGATTTGCTACTGCACATCAACTAAGTGATACTGGAGCTGCTACACAGCAGCGCTGATGGAACAGGACAACAGCCTCCCCCCAGCTCCCCAAGCTCACCCCTGGCCACAATGCCACAACAGCATCATGGCTTTGCAAGAAGTCACAAGAGAAGGTGAGTGTTCAACTTCAACATCTTTATTAAAGCAGACAGCAGGTAATCCAGAACCCCACAAGAGAAACTGAGTGTTCAAGATTCAAAAATACTTTATTCAAGCAAACAGCAGGTAAATCCAAAACAGTTTAGCACCCCACAGCAGTCAGATGCCAGCAGTGAGCAAGGCATCCCAACATCCCAGTAGTCACGGCTGTGCTGCCTAGCCAGGAGACAAGCTTTGTCTTTTGTCTCTCTCTGCAGGCCATAAAGCACAAGATTAAGTTTGACATCAAGATGCATGCAAACACCACAGTGAGGACTCCCAGACAGCAGCTCTTAGATGCCATCCAGAGAAATGTCACTAGAAACTAGAATGTCAGAGAAAACATTAACACAAACAGGGCTGTAGGAAGTTAGAGAGTTAAGAGAAGTTAAGGAAGAACAACAAGTTGCACAAGCCTGGGCATCAGGTTTCTAGAGACTGATGAAAATCCAGCCCTCCAAGCTGGTGAGCACTGAGCTCAGTAACTAGGCTGGGGGCCAGTGCCTGCCCTTTCCTTGCAGAGCTCCAGCTGAACAGTGTTCCTTCCCTCAAGGACTACTGCTGGGCCTCAGGTCACTTGCTCAGGTTAGGTTTAAATGCCAGATCAAACTGCAGAGTTTAGGTTAAAACTAAGCTGCGGGTTAGATTTAAATGCCAAATCAAACTGCAAAGAACAACCAACAGCCCCTGGGAACAGGCAGTGCAGTTTAGCAGGTGTCACACATCAGCAGTGCTCAGCTTCAGGTCACACAGCAGAGCGGCACCATTAGAGAGCTGACACTGATTTTCCTCCCTCCATTCAACACCCAAGGGGACAAGACTGGAATTTCCAGCCAGAACTGGAGAGTGAGCAGCCCATGCCCACACACCAGCACCCTCCCAGTGCCACAGCAGGCCAGCCTCTCAAAGTGCTACATGTACCCATCCAAAGCAGTGACCAGAGCCCTCCAGACAGCTGTCAGCCCCAAGCCCTACATTCACCTTTAATTCCTCAGGTCTTTGTAACTAATATGAAGGAAATTTACAACACCACAGAACACACAGTCTAACTTGCCTAGTTTCCACTAAACACTCAAGCACCACTCTTGTGACTGAAGGCAGGAAGCCAATTCAAGACAGCACAGCTATTTGAAACGGTTCAGCCTATGGAGAAGGAAGTGTCTAAGGATGTACATAACAGACTGAATGAAGATTGTATCTGCATCACCACAGGAGAGTGAAAAAATAGGACTGCAGGAAATTAATCCATGTTAGATACTAACCATCAAGCTTCGCAGATGACATTGCGTGATAAGCATAGAACAATTATGGGAAACACTGTCCCCGATAATTAAGTACACCCATAGTGCAACATATGGAGGTCACTGCCTCCGATATAACACTGTGGTAGGCAAAAACTACCTTGTTCTTTACACATTATGGGAGACACTGCCCCCGATAATGTCAGTTAGGTTTCATGATACATAAGGTACTGGAAGTTTGCAGGAAGCTGCCATTTGAAAATCATGCCAATGCCTAATCTGATGTACAGGGAGTTTCTGTGTGTTGCCACAGGTGGAAGTAGGGCTACACAGCAAGGCCCTCTGCTGGGACCAGGGCCAGGAAGGAAGCTGTGCTCCTTGTGAGAGCACACGGCATCCAGAAAGGGGAGCAGGAAGAAGTCTGAAGCCCACAAAGGGGCACAGACCCTGCAAGGAAGACAAATTTCTAGTATTGGAATTTCCACCCAGATTATCAGCATTTCAAGGATTACTTTGGAGCGCAACCTGGATACTCACTACCAGGTTTGCACCTTCAGGTTTCTTCCAGAGGGGTGTTTTCGCCACAGAAAGCTTAATCGCTAGTTTTCCAAAACTTTTTGAGGGTCTCGTTTTGATTACTTTAAATGCAAAGTTCCAGTATCATGTTTGATTGTAATAGCAGATGCTGCTTTATTCAAAAACGACAGTATAACTGTCATAATTATGGAAGGCACTGCTTCCGATAATTATCTTCTATAAAAAAAACACACCATTTATAGTGAACACTGTCACTGATAAATAAATAAAGAAATAAATATCTCAGTGCCAAACAAGAGCCAACCTGCAAAATGACATCAGTCAAACATTGAGTTTGGCCAGCAAGAGATTCGATTTCACACAAGGCCCCTGAAGCAGCAAAGTCTGAAGTGCCAGTCTAAAGACATTTCTGCTGCAGGACTTGCTGAGGTGCCAGCCGAGGATATCAAGGGGACATTGGATAATCTTTGGGTCATTTTCCCTGGGTATTGATACCTGCCTTGGCAGAAGCAAGCCTGCAAGATGTCACTGGGACCCTGCTGTTGAGTAAAGGCAGGCAGGCACTTCAGAGCTTGCTGATAATCCAGCACTTGCGGGCTATTACTACATTGTTTAATTTTTGAACTGCAGCTCCCTGCTAGAGAAGGGACCCTTGTTACAAATGTTCAGAGGAATCCATTCCCTGTTTTGTCACTAGGTTTAGGTGGCCAACAGTTAAAAGCCTGAATAGATGAGGTACCTCCCCACTCAAGGTACCAGTTGAGGAAACACCTGAGCTCTTAGTTTTTACGTACACTGGAGCAGCTGTACATGACTGGTTTGGACTGAGGTTAGGTGGGAGCCTGGTAAGAGACTTCATGGTAATCTTACTACTGCTTTAAAACTGCCTCCTGTGATTTTGTCAAGGTGAGATTTAAATTTTATGCTCAACTTTGGTCAAAAATGTTTTGTTGCCAGAATATCTACAGGAAAGTAATGCCATGTTAGGGAGTGGGTTTCACTTAGGTTTCAGGGGGTTTGGTTAGGTTTTACGATATATAAGGAACTGGAAATCTGCAAGAAGCTGCCATTTAAAAATCATGCCAATGCCTAATCTGAGGTACAGGGAGTTTGCGTGTGTTGCTATAGGTGGAACTAGATCTACACAGCAGGGCCCAAAGGAAGCTGTGCTCCCTGTGAGAGCACACAGCTCTCCTGTACCTTAGACAGGTAATCCAGGTGTTTGCTGTGTCTAGATTTCATTGTCTGTATTCCAGATATCGCCTACTAAAGCATTGGCAGCTCCTTTAATGGTCCAGGTCGCCAGGGCCATCTGCTCTTTCAGCTCATTCACATCCACGCTGGTCTTGTTGGCTGCCAGCTGCTCCAGGTTCTCCAGCAGACTCTTCAGGGTGTGGCTGCCTCTGCCGAAGAAGATGTGGCGGAAGGGAGCATCTTTTGGTGAGAGGTATGGAGAGAGGAAGTCGTATTCCACCTGAGTAGAGGTGCAAATAGAGGGTTATACTCTCACCTCCCAAGCTTTTCCTTCCTGATCTGCCCACCTCTGATCCCCACTCAGCCCTTTCCCACAGCAGCTCTGCAAGGGCCAGACATCTCTCATGAGCAAGCCATCGTGTTGCCACTAAGCCAGTGGAAAAGCCACCAGTCTGCACAGTGCCCATGGCCCCTTAGGGAAAGGCCCATCCCAGCCAGCACTCTCTTCCTTTGTGAAGGAAGAAAAACCAGTTGAAGATACCCACCTTCATCATCCTGTCATTCAGGGCTCTGCGGACAATCCTGTTTTCCCTGTCACTGTTTTCGATGTCTCTTCTCAGTGCATCTGCAGCTCTCTGGAAGTCTCCACGAGCAAAATACAGCCAGTTTAAGGTCAGCCCCAGTTCCTGCAAGGGAGGAGCTGTTAGCAAACCTGATTTTCTTCTTTTGCTGCTCTCTTACCAAAAGAAAGTGTTGGTTTTTTTTTTTTTCCTCGGCAGTTTAGCCAAGTAGCAGAACAAGTTCCTGGCAGGCTCTTCTGAGGTCACTCCCTACCCACAGTTTCTTTTAGATTTTCAGCAAAGGTGCAAATGAGATGGAAAGCTGCACTATGCTGTGAATGATAACCAGAGAAGAAACTGTTCACATCCATTTCCTCAAGAGCTCATGACATCCAGATCAGCTAAATCTGTCTGCCACAGCTACTCTGCCTGCACAGCTCTATAAGGAACATCTATTCTGGCCACACTTCACTACCCTTTTATGTCTAAAGGGGAAAGGTGTCCATCCTGCTGTATCCACTGGCACAGGGCCTTATTAGCACATGGGCCCCGTAATCATCAGAGATTTGGTGAACTCAGAGTCCTTCTAACCTTCACATCGCCATTGAAGTGCCAAAGCTTCTCCTGGAATGACAGCAATTCATCACTGTATCTATCAAAGTCCAGGAAGAGCTCATGGTCATGGGTCATCCTGAGAGCTATCTGTCCAGCAACTTCTGCAGCAGTACGCATGAGAGGATACAAGTTGACAGTCTTCCTTTTCAGGTTAGCCAAAGTGTCCTCAGTAGTGCCCAAAAAGGCATACTCGTCACCTTCCTGCAAGAAAGAAGGTATTGAAGTTAGCCAAGAATGCTTTTCCGGTTAGACTTTTTTCATCTCCCACCAAAGGTTACTTGTTACCTCCCCCCCATCCCATCTCCCTGTGCTGCTAAGGAGCAAAGACTCAAGTGGCAAAACTTCAAAGCACTGGGAAGGGAATGGAGCTCTTGTATCTCATCCTGACAGCTTCCAGTGACCAGCAGGATGTTCTGCTCAGTACTTGCTCAGGGCAATGATATCACTTCCACGATGCCCTCTGCTTGCTGACCAGCAGGCTGTAGAACAGTTTTTCACTGATGCAGCAACAGATTGACATCTTTCTATTGCTTTTAGCTTCCAATTCATTGACATCTGAACCTCCAGAAAAGCAAGTGACCCCTCTCCCCAAAAACCTGCAAGTATTTGGTACTTTGGAACAGAGGCTGTAAGGCCAGCCTTGTCCCAGGAGCAGTCTTGACAGCAAGTACTGCCACAGCCACCAGGTCCAGAGGCTGCACCTCCTCCCTCTGAGAGGCCCTTGCAAGGACACAGAGCTTGGACAGCACCTTTTGCCCTGCCACCAACTTTTGCTGTAAGATATCCTTACAGCACTCTGCATGGAATGAGCACACCAGACAAGCATACACTACTTACATCGTAGAAACCAAAGGAAACCACTGGGATTCCTGAGTAGGCCAGAAAAGGGAACGCTGCATTATCCAGATCAAGGGGAATGCTGCAGAAAATAAGCAATGAGTAGTTACCAACTGGTTTGGGCACCCCAGGAGAAATGCTACAAGCTCTACAAATGAAGCTCTGAGCCACCAGAACTCTAGACAAGACTGAAAGACTCCCAACCAAATCCATGGTCCTACTTGTCCATTCCCTGCCACTGGACTTGGTACAAGGCTGTTCCTGTCCTGCAGGAAGGTGGCTGGGCTGCCTCAGCCAGCTTGGTGCAGCACAGTTAGTGCTGTACTGTTAACACTTCCCTAACCCCATGTCAGAAGGTAGAGCCCACCCGAGACAGCAGTATGACACTCCAGCAGAATCCATACTGTTTGCTCCTTTATGGAGATCTGCTTTCTCCAGATGGAGGAGATGAATGACAGTACTTACACTTTCTTTATCCAGTCACCGCCAAATCTGCTATCCAGGAAACGCGAATCGTTGGCGGGGTCCTTTACCTGCACAGAGATGAGAACTTGTTCTGCACTTGTTCTGACATCCATGCTTGGGCTCCTAGCTCCATCCTGGAGCTTACACTGATGTGTAGGTGCCAGAGTAAGGTGTGCTCCCCTGACCTTTCTCCACACTGGCACATCTGCCACTGAACTGTGGCATTTGCTGATTTTAGATTCTGCATGTGTCAACTGCAATTCCCAGAGCCCAGTTGATTTCAGACAGGGCCCCTTCAGAATCCCAGGTTTTTCTCCTAAATGGGTCTTTCTCCTGTCAAGTGGGCAAAGTGACCCAGCACAGCTCTGTCTGCTTTCAGTTCCCCCTTAAAACCACAGTCACCTTGATCAGATCAATGCCCTTTAGCTCACCCTCTTCATAGTTGTCTCCAGCAATGAGTACAGCAATGGGCTAGCAGAAATCTTGATGTCTGTGGAGCCTGCAAAAAATGAAAGGGTATTTGATATACTGGCACAATCAACCACTACTGCTAGAGCTGCCCACCCCGATCTGCAGCTACAGTTGCCAAAGGACCTTCAACAGACACAGGACAGTCTACTGGGATTTAGCAGAGTTGACTCCTCATGGCTTAGGCTGTACCAGCCTCCCAGCTTCAATGACAGCAGGAGAATAAATGGAGGCATGCCAGACTTCAGCCACACACACACCAGCCACCTCTTGGCACAGCCCCCATTCCTAGAGGTTAAGGGATGTCTGTTCAAGCTATTCTAGTCCCACCCAATTTCAAGAAGTACTTGAAAGAGTAGCAGGTTACCCAGGACTGCAGTATCCAAGTTGATATAAGTGAAGGCTTTGGCATGCAGCGTGGTGGAGTACCCCTAGAACAAAACAAGTATTTTAATAATGAGAAGTAGCAGTCCAACACCAGAATGTTTAATCCACAGGAAGAACTGCAGAGCCATCCTGCAGAACTGTATATTAAACAACCAATACCTCCAGCCACTCAGTAGCACCCACAGCTCCGTACTCTCCCGCACTCCAGCTAGCAAAGATAATGCTGCGCCGTGGTTTGTAGTCATCTGTAAAGAGAGAGAGACTCAGAGGTCTGCCCTTTCCCCATGGAGATGCAGATTAGCACTGCAGGCCTGGGATGATGAACTGCCTGCTCCTCAGACAGCGCTGCTGCAGAGAAATGTGCCTGTCGCACGGACACTGTACCCTGCCCCCACATGCTGCAGGACTGCGCAGGAGAACAATGCTGTCTGCATTTCCACTCTGTTCTGTTGAGCTGCCTGAGCCCAAAATTAACCCTGGAGACAAGTGTGCTCACACTAACTGCCACCATGCAGTCCCCACTGCTCCAGCTGGTCAGACATTTCAGAGTTTTCCCACTTTGGGCCTGGCTGTCCTTGGACAGCTCAAGTTTAAGGTTTGCATCCCATGTTATCCAAGGATACACTGGTAATTGAGCCATACCAGATACAGGCAGGCAGTCCCTTGGAAGTGAATGCACTGCAGACAAGTTGTACTGGACAAGAAACAGCTTCTCAGGAAGCTTTGTTAGATTCCCTACTCCTTCTAAAAGACTGCTTTGCAACTGGGCTCTCCAGTGTTAACACAAAGAGAGCTAGACCTGCATCACCACCCACCCTCGCGCTTTTGTTCACAAATATTTACCATTTTTCACCATGTCTGAGATCACACGGGCAAGTTCCAACAAGATGGCAGTGCCAACTCCAGCCTTGGCTGCTCCTGGCCCCCAGGAGTCTCTCTGGGCTCCAAGCACAACGTACCGGTCTGTAAAGGAGACAAGATCAAGACCTGAACTGCAAGCTTCAGACTGCAAATACCATTTATGAGAGAAGCAGTTTTCAGCTTCTGTACTAGGAAGAGAGTCTGCAGCCTGATCCCTGAATCTGGCACACGGAGTGCTCTCATTAGCCTTTCCCTGGCAGCATGGTTCAGATTTCTCTCTGATGCTCAGGGGAAGGCCTTGGTTCTGCTTCCAGAGAACTGTCATCTGTCTGAGAGCAGCTGTCCCATTCCAATGACCACAGAAGAGGAAGGGCTCCTCTCATGAGCGAGCCACAATGCAGCTGCTCTTACCTGGTTCTTCAAATCCCTTGATAACACCGAAGATGTTCAGAATCTTCCTATCCACCATAACGTTGTTCACAGTCAGTTTCACTGTCATCTTGCTACTGCCGCTGACTGTCACCTTACATCCCATGATATCAGCTCTCCACTCCTCAAGGCATTTGTCTCCATCCATTTTTCTGAGAGAAAGAGAAGATCCTTTGAACTAGTTATCCAGCTCTGACCTCGTTTAGCTCTCGTGTGAAAAATGCACACCTGCAACTGCAGGTGTAACCTCGTTCAGGGCCTGCCTCAGAGAGAGTTTGCAGTTCTGTCTCACTAATTATGCAGGGAGGGGTAGAATGCAGAGACCAAGAGGAATCCAACACCAGATTAAGTTCAATCTTCAAGGCATGAGACACAGGACACAAGTGACTCTTCTCCAGCCAGTTCCAGAACATGCTCCCTGCCACACACAGCAGAGAGCAGCAGAGAGCTCTGTCTCACAGCACCACACACCATCCTCAGTCCTGGCAAGAGGCAGCACCTCAGCCAGCATGACAGCAGAAACACTTACCCAAACAGTCTGGCTGCTGCTTCTCTAGAGATAGTTTGGACAGGAATTTGAGGTAGTCCAGAAGATTCCACTGGTGGGAACTGGGTGTGGTTGAAAGAAGGGAAGCCTGGGGTGAAAGGGTCTCCAGTTCCAAGGTGGGCCTGTGAAAAGCAAGAGGAGTCCTCAAGTCTCACCAAAGTCCAACAGTTTTCCTCTACACAAGGGCACTGCTGGACTGCTCGGGCTGCAGCCCCCAGCCAGAGAGGTTCTCAAGAACAACCAGGGAAACCAGTTACAAACTCACATGTGCAAAGGGGACATAGGAATCTGCCTTCCTGTCATTTGAGGGGCCCAGGTACATCAGGACACCAACTGCTCCTTCCTTTCTGGCATTTGCAACCTGCAGCAAAGACAAACATTAAGTGTACATCTGCACTGCAAGCCAGGGGAGTCCAGGCAAGAACATGGAGTAATGGTGTGAAGGTTGTGCTTCTCAGTGCCCAACTCCACAGCAGATTTTAACACAATACACAAGGCAGCTGAATCCCAGCAGTTCAGCCCTACTCCAGGCAAACCATGTCTAACATCCTTTTGAACAGTCAGGACACACCTGACTGACACACAGTGTCTATGATTCCTTCAGCTCATACTTGCTCCTTGGAGCAGTTTAAAATGTAATATTATTTACTTTTGATTATGCTCCATCCATTTTCCCCAAGATGAGATTAGTCTCAAGACAAGCAGCCACTGGAGGCTCATCTTCACATGGAAAATGGTGGCAGAGTGGACTAGTCAGGTCCCTGTTTAACACACCTACAACCCAGCTGTGGTATGCTACTGGTACAAACACTCTTGTACAGCTAAACACCAGTCTGGAAAGTGGGAATGGGACTGAAGAACGAGTGAGCACATTTTTCAGAAGCACTTTCTGGCTCTGCCTGTCTCAGATACCTGCAGACAAGGCTGAGTCCAACTGCAAAGTGTCCTGCTGTGCCCCAGCCCCCACAGGAGCACCCATCTGAGGGGCAGCTCTGGGTCAGATATGGAACAGGCTTGCATATTGAAACACCTGGATTCTTTAGCCTGCTTGGCTATTTGGTTCTGTTCTCTACAGAGGGAACACTGCAGCAGCACGCTGGACACAGTACCAGCACTGCCACGTGGTCCAAGGAACAGTCAGCAAGGGCCCAAGTGACACACTGCAGCCAAACTTTGAAAGTATCTGGCTACAGCAGCAAGAGGTGTCCTGGAGGCAAGGCTGTCCTGCTTCTGGCAGCCTTATGGCTGTATCTAGTGATATGAGCCAGCTCTGCTCCCAGGCTGGCTCCAGCCCCACCACGCCAGAGGTCTGGCTGCTCCAGCTAACTGCCCGAGGCCAAGAAGAATTGCACCATGAACAGTAACAAACTCTGCTCAGCCTCAGTGTCCAGACCTGCACGTGGAGCTTTAGTGCAAACAAGCAAGACCAGGCCTGCAGAGCAATCCTACATACACGAGTTCTACAGACCTAAAAAAGACATACCTCTGCACCTCAAAGAGTAGGAAGCATAGCTTCCTGCTGCCAAGTCTAGCCAGGCTCTGGGGCAGACCCTGCTTACCTTCTCAGCAAGGGTTATTTTTCCAGCTCTGAAGATGATTATAGCTCCATTCATTGATACACCCAAATTTCGTATCTTCTGAAAATCTTCTTTCCGTCCATAGTTCACATAGATGGGTTTGCCCTGCAACAGAAAACTGGTTATGGATGCAGCAGTCCTAAGTCAGTAAGATACCTGAAACAGCCTACAGAGTCACTGTAACAGTGACTCCTGTTAACAGCAGGGAGCTGAAGCTCAGAAATGTAAACTGATCCAGTGCAAGATGCCGCTGTTGGAGCAGCGCTTCTGCCAAGGTTCCTGTCTGGATTCCAGCAGGGAAGTTTAAAGTTACTCCTGCATCTTGCTGCAGTAAGAATACTATGTGGGCCCATTCCTCTCTCCCACTCTGACCACCCTGGCCAGCTCTCTTAACTGGGGAGGGCTTTATACACTCCCTGTCTTAAAGGGATTTATTTTTTAAGCGTACAGACATTTCCAGGATTCTTCTGGAGTCACTTACAGTAACTGTGCCACTCTTGCTGTATGCCACATATGCATCAGGACTCTCCAACTCTTCTTCTTGACCATCTTCTATAATGAACACTTGGTTCCTGCTGCTGTTAAATGTAGAGAGACAGCATTAAACTCTTTCACACAAGAATTGAATTAGCTCAGTATTGTGAGTTAGTATTCTGACTGTATTCAGTCTTTGCTCTAACAATTCTGATCAAGTCAATGGAGCCTGAAACAGACAGACTCATCCCAGCAAATATGTTCGATGGAAAAATCTCTGGAGTTGGTCAGAGACATTAATGAAGGCTCATTTCTAAGACTAGTAGCAGAAAGAATATCTGCTTCCAAGTCTCTCAGTCACCTCCTAAGAGAAGCTGAGCAAACTAATTTCCCCTGATAAATAGGGGAAGTAAGACACGAGGATGTGAGCTGTCAGACAACACAATGCCTGTTGACACCCTCCTGAGCTACTGGAGAAGCCACTGCCAGGTGTGCAGACAGAGTGTCTGGGTGACAAGACAGAGTCATCTGTGCCAGCAGTTTTAGACACAGGCAATCTGCCTTTCAGCTGAGTTTTCACTCAATTTTGTTTTCTCTCCACTTCCTAAGCATACTTGGAGGAAACAGCTCCCCCCAGAAGTGCTGCTTCCAGACCCTCTGGATTTAGAAAGCCTGAGAAGGGGCAGGAGCAGTTATTGCTTTGCTAGATTGAGGTTAACTTTGCAGAATGGTAACTTGCTCACAATTTTCACATCATTTTAAGCATAAATCACACATTTTCTCAAGACTACAGGTATCCATGTACATGTATCCAGGTGCTATATGGATGAGATGTGCACCTCTTCTTTCACATACCTGCCTTTATCCTGCAGCCTAACATAGTGCTCATCGTTCCACACGTCATCCATGCGGAAGCTGGTGAACTGGTCATGAACATGGCTGGCAGTGCTCTCATCTTCAGCTTTGCCAGCTTCAAAAGAATTCTTACCTTCTCTTTGCCTGTAGGTAACAGATACACATATAGCTTAGACTACAGCACCAGGCTGCACTGCAGCCTGCAAAGCCATTTAAGCCTGAGTTTAAAACACGCCACCTTACATAAGGCCCTTGCTCTCCAAATGAGCTCAAGTTCTGCTCACAGGCTGTGCCCCTCTCAAAGCTCTAGATAAACCTTCTGGAACTCTTACCTCAGGTTGGCCTCAAGATGTGCAGTTGACAGTTTAGATGACAACATTTTTCTTAATTCAGGCCAGTATAAGATGCGTGGTCCAGGAACCTCTTCTTCCTCTGTTCCATCATCTGAGAAGTAAGATGCAGTAGGAGTCATCTCGCAGTTGCCACTTCCATCCAGACACCTGTTAACCCTCTGCATGCGTCCACGATAACTCAGGTAGCCGATCAGAAACCCTGTGGACAGAACAGGTATTTCTTTGTGCTGCAGAAAGATGACTGAACCCCACCACACAGCTTCAGAGTTGAGATACACCTCTGCTCTCACTATTTTTGATGAGCTGGCTTACCCAAGGACAGACAAATATGCAGCCTGACATTTTGCCTGAGCTGGCATGTTTTAAGGGGCACTGTAAATCTGATCTTGCACTTGGCAGAGTCTCTCCAGCACCACTTGGAAAGGAAAATATTCTCTTTAGGCCAATGGCATTGTTAAAACCTTAAAAGACAAGTACCAAAGGCTTTACTCATCTGTAATGGAGGGAAAACCAAAACTTCGACGTGGACCAGTCTTCCCTTCAGCTAAGTCATAGCTCTCCACAATCAAACTCCACAATTCTTTGTGCCAGTGCTGTACCATAAATCTGATCTAGACATACTTAGTGACAAGAGGCTGTAGCCTGGATCCCAGTTGTTGAATTATCTCCAAAACCAATACAGATTGGAATTTAATAACCTCAGATTACATTCAATACCAGAGTCCACTTCATGCAGTTGCCTCCCACCCTTCCTTACCAATCAAAAGGAGGAGGGCAGCTGCCATGATTACAAAGCAGAGGTTCTTGCCATTCCTCCGTGGAGGAGGCATGCTGGCATGCAGGTGCTCTGGTCTCCCAATTTCCCCTCCTTCCTCCTCATCAGCAGCCAGGTTCATCTCCACGTGGCTGTTGTCTCCGTCCGTTTGCCGGGCAATGCTGAAGCGTGTGTATGATGTTGGCTCGCCGCTGAACTGTGAGGAACGGCAGTCAGGAGATGGAAGAGTTGGCTACCCCAGCTACAGTCCTTGCAGTCCCCTGCACCTGTGCTCCAACCCAAACACTGCTGGTCCATCTGCAGCTGCTCCAGTGCAGCCAGTGTTTGGGCTGTCAGTAAGTCAAGATGGATGCTTTAAACACAGTTAAGACTCAAATGCACTCAGGGTCTCCAGAGTCTATTTAGATTCCATTTACCCTGCACAAGTTTGGAGCCAAACTGATCAGTCTAGCCTGGAGTCTTACAGATATGAAGCACACAATGGCATCAGCATTTCCCATGTGACCCCATGGCTGAGGCTGATTCAAGCAGAAACTCCTGGTTTCAATCAGCAGAAGCACAGATCAGCTTGACTGTGTACAATATACACTTTGATGAACACAGAGGAAACAGAAAGCAACTGTTCATGGGCCTTTGAGCCACATCCACTTTGATGTAAATACTCTCATCCAGCACCTGGATAATTTCGTATTAAACTGCCCTATGGCTACCCTTAAATTACACTATTACACACATGGTAGGATTACAAAGCAGCTAGGCTGAAGAGAGATGACCCTGGGCATTATGCTAGCTAACATGAAAGCTGAGGCTCCACCTCTTGCACCCACCAACAACTGGCACTGTTTGACAGGTTTTTACCAGTGCCCAAGCAGAGCTTTTAGTCTGGAGCCCACTTTTCTAAACAGGTGCAAGGCACAGCCCAGCCTCCCACAGAACAGCAGCCCATGCACAGGGCAGCTGCTCAGATTAACTCAATTCCAGGCATAGCCAGGCACTGGCAGAACCACTCCTCTTCCATTAGAGATGCTGAGATTGCCTGCAGCCATGGTTCAGCTGGGGAGTAGAGTGAGACTGGCAAAAAGGCCAAAGGAATACCTTTGGGAGCAGCACTTTCCTTTGTACTGGAGAAGCACCTGGTAACAAGCACCCAAGCCCTGTTACAACCTGAGCAGCTCATCCACAGTTCTCAGCTCCCTCTCAAACTGTATATCAGAGCTGGAAGTGAAGACACCAGATATCTGCTTCCTTGGGCAAAAGAAACCAATGTCATTTCAGACTTGCAGTTCTACTCTGACCCACACTACCCACAATGAAGTGGTTGCCTGCTCATATTTTGGAAAGGGCAACACTGCAGTCTGTCCTAACACTCTCCCCGCTCAGCTGCTCCACAGCTTAGCTTCCCTCACACCTGAGGCATGTCCTCACACACAGGACATGCCCCAACCCTACATATCTTTCATTCTTGTTCGGAGACCAAACCACCACACTCTCAGTTCTAGCCTTGGGTCATTTCACAATCCAAGCTCTCTAGGACCAGCAGGCTTGGCTGAACAAGTTCCTGCACATTTGTTTCAAGCACAGGTTGCTTTCAAAAGCTGGACTTGTGGTTGAATTCCCACCCCCCCAAGTAACAATAGAACACATGTTGATTGTCCCAGTAGGCATTTGAATGGCTTCCTCAGCAGCACTTCCTTCTGCAACTTTATTCAAGGTCTGCCCCCCCTTTCTTAACAGCCCTCAGAGACCCAAAACACGATAGCAGCTAACGATAAACCCACCAGCATGAACTGCTTGAGCCACTTCCTTATCATGGCCAGCTACTTGCAGTGACATTTGGCTCACCACCCACACAGCAGCAGCACCTAACGCTGGTTTGGATTTATCTTCTCCAATACTGAGAAGTAGTGATATTTTTTTAAATAAATATAGCTCCCTACTTATCAAATATCTTTCATACAGTTCCATCAACACAGCCACCTGTTGCAGAGTTTAGCTATACTCAATTCTACAACTCATGTATATTCAAACAGACAATGAACTACATGGAAAAATATAGAAATAATATTATGTATATTATTATAGTAACATTTTATATGTATATACACATATAATCTCATACACAGATGTTGTTGAACCTTTCTTCTGCAGTATCATCAGCCCACCATGAGACAAACAGCATTGGGGTACCATGTCTTACCAAGTTAGAGATTGCTGCTCTGGCATGATCCATTGCCTTCTGGACAAATGCAAACCAACTTCACCAAAGCCCTAGAAGTTCAGAATACAACAAGGTTAGGCTGTTCCCTTGCCACTACATTGCACACCTGGGATCAGTTACTGCCACTAGTGCACTGCCTGCCCATGGATTTTCTGTGCATACTTCCACCCAAGTTCACTATATTAGTGAAACTGAATGAACCTTGAATGCAACCTAGAAGTTCCCATGGCAATGATCAGCTCCAATCAACTCTTTCTGTTGAACTTTGGGTATACTGACAGGCATACAAACGAGGAATACAGTCTCCAATGGCTAAGTTGAGCCAAGGGTCTTATTAATGGCGAGGACACCTCCATTTAGGGAGTGCTGGCAAGAGGCATTTACTCAACTGCCACCATGGACCCCAGATATCTAAGGGTCCTGGGCTCTGTCCCAAAGACAGGAAGAGTCCAGCTGGAAAAGAGAAGTCACATAAGGCCATAAGGCAAAGAAGCACAAACTCCAATCCCGACAAAACACTTCTAATATGAACATCGTTCCTAGACAGCTATGTTCTCTACTTTGTGAAGGCAATTTCTGTCTTGAAAAGTCTCTGAAAATCACTAAGAGCATCTTCCCAAAATAATTTCAGCAACTTTAAAAATTCTAAGTTCTCTGCAAACAGCAAACGTATCTGAAAGGTAAACTGAAACTGATTTACTTCTCCATATCTCCCTGAAAAAGGTTTGCAATTTAGCGAGTGACCAGACAGGGGCTGAGGTTGGGAGCAAGCAACCGGAATATGCCCTCAAGAGCAACTGCTAATAGGTGCTCTGGTCCTCAGGTGCACGTGGATTAGCTCTACACCTGGGAGCTCTGCAAGGTTTTATTTGGAGATCAAAGGTTAACAGTGGCCATTGCTTATTTCACCTTTTATTTAGGGCAAGAACACGTGGAGGTGAAACTCCGACATATTAGAGAAGCCTCCCCCAAGCGACAACCTGAGGCCGCAGGCTCCCACCAGGGCACGAGTGGGCTGAGTATGTGGAGGGGCTGCTAAAAGGAAACCCGGGAAGAGGCAGGGAAGCACAAAGGGCCTGCGGGCACCGCACCTGGCAGGGATGCTGGCCGGGTGCGCGATGCCTCCCCGAGCCC
>NW_005054309.1:2437200-2441764 GCF_000277835.1 Geospiza fortis | reverse complement strand
CCCAGCGCCGCGCCGGGCTCCTCTGCTTCAGGCGCGCGTAGCGCTGTTAACGCGGGCCGGGATTGGCCCAAGCGCGGCCCAGGCTCACAACGCCCCTATCGGGCCGCGGGCGGGCCCCGCCTCCAGCCTGCCCTCCGCACGTTCCCGCGGATCCTGCGGCTGCTCACAGTGCCGCTCGTGCTGCTGCGGGGCCGCGTCCCGCCGCCCCACAGCCCACCCAAGGGCTCGGGCTGCTGTGAGCCCTGCCTGGCCTTGCTGCGCACAGGGAACGTAAGGAAGCACAGAATCATAGAGGAGAGCTGCAAGATCATCCAGTCCAACCATCACCCCTCTAACCACTAAACCGTATGACCCAGCACCTTTTAAGCACTCCAGGGGTCACGATTCCATCGCCTCTCTAGAAACCTATTCCAGTGCCTGAAGCGGTGAAAAACGATTTTCTAATACCTAATCTGAATCTCCCATCTCAGCTAAAGGCCATTTCCTCTAATCTTCTCACTGCAGGCCGAGTAGAAGAGACTCGTCCCCTCCTCACTACGACCTACTTCCTTTATAAAGAATGAAGCTGCTTGCTTTATAAATTGCCTTTAGGTGCCCTTGGTACAGTGGAGGAGCCACTTAACAAGTAGCATGTGTTTCACTGGCTGCACACCAAGTCCCAGCTTCCCCACAGGAAGGGCTGGAAGTGGGGCAGGGAGACGAGGTTAACAACTCTTCGTGGGAAGGCATGCTTGTACTGCAGTAGAAGAAGGAGTGGGTCACAGATTTAGCATTCCCACCCTCCCAGCATTTTGAGGGATGAGGCCAGGAAAAATATTTTTCTCCCTTGCTCTGGCTTGGGAGGCTCTCAGCATCCTCAGGTCCCAGCAAGTCTCACATGCTCAGGACTGCCATTTTAGATCTGAATGGGCAGAGACACCCAAGGTGCCTTTCCTTTGTGTTGGGCTGCACAGATTGCTATTTTATTTGTACAACAGGATGCGTGGCAGGTATTATGACTTCCAGCCCCTAAACATAAGAAGTATGGACAGTGCATCAGGACACAGGCTGTGGCCCACTGTGAGAGAGGGTCACTGCTTCCAGCCTCAGTCCTTCAGCTCAGGGCATCCCTCAAAAGCATGTCACAGCTACAGAACACTTCAAGGTTCGTGTGTGCGCATGTTTTCCAGTACTGTGCTCATCTGTCCCTTGCTCATTAGAAAAATAAATCAGTAGGCCCAGATTATTTCCTCAAATCCTCTCCCAAGAAAGAAAGACGGGAGCAGAAAGTTTGTAGTTTGGCAGAACACATGATTTGCAAAGAGGATTACGTTTGGTGAAAAGCAATACATTCCTGCACTGATAAAAGGGGGATTAACTAGACCTGAAATTCGGAGTGGAGGACTGGAGACAAGTCTGTAAAGTGTCTCTCAGGCAAAACGTGCTGGCGGACCTGCCAGTTGTTTACCAGAGGAGGTCTGAGCTGGGCTCCAGTGCCCGGGCTCTCCTCTAGATTCATCCATCACCAGCTGTGATGATGCCAGTCATGGGAAGGAGAACCATTGTCTCTTTCGCATGTGACTGACACGTGGGATGTGGTGCTGGCTGGTGCCTTGGTGGAAGCCAGAGGTTTAAGTGGGTTCAGAAAGAGTTCAGATCAGTCCTGCAGACGGTATGCTCTGCTCATTTCTCACCACACGAGCCTGGATGCAGCTGCTGCTCAGGAAAGTGTAACCCGGGGAGAGCAGGCACAGCCCTGCCCTGTTTTTTATGTTCCTCCTGGGCTCCCCCCACCAAGCCCTCGGCTTCCTTTACCTGTGCACAGCGTGCCAGGCGCAGGGCAGCGATTCCACGCCGAGCTCCCGCCACAGGAGGGACACCTGCAGGGCGCTCAGGCTCCGGAGGCTCCCTGGAGCAAGGTCGCAAAGCACAAGGAAGGCGGCAATGGGATTTATCCCGCCCCGCGGCCGCGGCTCGCCGTGCCTCCCTTCCGGCGCAGCAGGGGAGGTGCCAGCCCCGGCCCGCCCTGCAGACTCTCGCTGCAGGTGTTTTCCGTTCCCCATCGCAGCGTGCGTGCGCTCGGCAGTCAGTTCCTCATTTCTACACGTGCAGCTAAAAGAGAAGAAAGCTGACATTCTAGAAGCGCAGGCATTTTTGCACCTCAGCTGGTTTTGGTGGTAAAATACCTTAAAATGAGGGTTCTTCAAAAGCGGTGTTGTGTACCCCTGAGCAGTGGAGCGCCTTTCACCTTGCAAGTGGCTGGGAGCTGGCTGGCTATGGGTGCTTTGTGGCTGGTGCCACCTCTCTCAGGGACACCTGCTGCTCACACAGAGATGCCTGTGCTGCTGGCAATACCGAGCCCAGATGCTCAGGCTGCCCAAAACAACCAAAAATCTTTGCGAGGAACAGAGAGCAAAAAACTGGGAAATAGATGAAGAGGAAAGAGGATGTAGGATTGATTACTGCTGACTTCTGATCTGTCTTCCCAGCATCAGGGTGTTCCCCCTCGTTGTGGTTTGGCAAGCGAAACTATTTAGCTGTTTTAGGAGATGTCCATGTGTCCTCAACTGACAAACTGGGTGAGTCCTTGTTAGTCCTCTGACTTGACTCAAATGATTCCACATGCTTTTGTACAATATCTCATGATGGGCCAGTGTCCTTCCTCTGGGATGCTGAGAACATGTGATCAAAATATAGTTTCACTTCAGTTTTGCAGCAGGATTTGGTGATCCTTGTTGGTCCCTTCCAACTCAGAATATTCTGTGAAAAGCTGGTTTTCCAGCAGCTTACCACGAACAATATTGTGAAGTGACTTGAACACTTCTATGGCAAGAAATACTGCAACTAACATGGCTCTTCAGTCTGGGAGGGATGGAAAAGCCAAGAACCAAGTGCTGGAGTGTGGTGCTGAATTGGATCTGCTGTTGGGCTGAGGCCAAGGGTTGTGGGACATGCAGTGGTCTGTGGGGTGGGAGGTGGTTATAGGGCTCCCATTGGCTGTGCACTCCATGGAACAGGGGCTGTGTGTCACTCCAGGCACCCCAGGGTGCAGGGCCAGAGAGGCAACAGGCATCTGGAGACAAAAGAAAGAGTTTGATCTTCTGCCCTGGATGACAACTGCTTCCTCTGGATCCCAGCCACTCAGAGGAGTGGCAGTGCCAGCTCCAGCCTTGCTGGGTTTAAGGGATACACTGTCTGTGCTCCCATGTCACCTCATGGGTTGCACCTCATGGGTGCAGTCAGCTATTAAAAGTCCCAAGAAGCTGAGAAATTGAGTTTTTTCCAGTGTCAGAATCATACTGCAACCCCTCTACTACCCTAACTTTCCAGGTTAGGTCTGGCAGGCAGGGCTCCCTGGAGGGCCTGACCTCTCTGCTCCCGTCTCACCAAGCCAAGAGTGCAATAGCCAAGAATTTCACAACACCACGAGTATCCCCATCCTCCAGAAGACAACATATTTTGGCTTTTGCTGCTGCATTTCTCAATTGTGCTGGCAAAAAGTAGATAAAATAGTTGGGTATGATCCTCTCAGGAAAAGCCATCATACTGCCTTGGAGAATGTCGTTCCATCCTGCTCTCTCCCAGCAATCCAGGCACCCAGAGCCATGCTTGGGAGCTATTGTTCCTTGGCCCTGACATGTGCTGCCGTGCAGGCTGAGGGGGAGAGGGACTGTGACAGGCACTGGCATGTGGGAGAGGCTCTGCTGCATCTTGTCCTGTAGCAAAGAGGCTGTGGAGGAGGTGAGGGAAAAGGCACTTGGGAGAATGAAAGTGCAGTGGATAAAGCTACACCTGGCCACAGCATTGTTGTGCCTTCAAAAGACCTCTTGTCTTTGCATCCTTCCTGGGGAAGCACCTGGGGCTGGCCTGGCTCTCCAGATTTTCTACAGCTAACCTGGAGAGGAGACAGCACCAAGCACCTGGAGGAGAGATGTGGGGCTGAGGACAGTGTGGGCTCTTGCTCCTATAAAGATGCTGACCTGCGGTATCCCATGGAGCACCCCCCAAAATCCTCTGGGATTTCTTTTTTTTTTTTTTTGCCTTCCTGCAATGTGGAGGCTCATCTCCCCATCTGTCCTGTCACACAAGGAGGGATGTGGATGCAGTGATGCTCATTACTGCTGCTCTGCTTGCCAGGGGCTGGCATGGAGGCCCAGCAGAGTGGCTCATGCTTGTACACTGCCCCAGTGGGACTAAAACAGTCTGGCTCTTTTAACTGGGCTTCCTTGCTTGCAAAGACTGGGTTTCACTGGGATTTTAACCACCAAGTTGCGGGGAACCCCACCTTACCTACAGGGAGGAGGGTGGACTGTTACCCGCTCTATGCCTGCCCAGAGGGCACGGAGGGATGAACGATGATCAAAGAGCTTTAGCAGCTTGAGTGTTGCTCGCTGCCTGGCAGTTACCTCTGATGGCAAGCTGCTGGCCCTCCCCAAGGGCAGCTGAGGGGGAGAGCAGCAGTGCCAGGACATCCCTTGGCTGCAGGGCACTGATACTGCCGCTACCGAGAGCCCGAGCGCCCCGGCTGCAGCCAGGGCCGGAGCAGCTCTGTGGGGCTCTTGGTGACCTGGGGCCCGCATCCCCG
>NW_005054309.1:2431855-2436956 GCF_000277835.1 Geospiza fortis | reverse complement strand
GGCAGGGGGGCTGCGGGGCTGGGCTCTCCTGCAGTGTACAAACAAGCTCAGGATGTGAACACAATAGCCAAGGACCGGCCTTTGAAAAGCAGGGGGATGCAGCGTGGCCGCCCTGGGGCGCATCAAAGTCCGTCTCACCCTGCACTGCTGAGAAAGCCCGTGTGTTTGATGGCTACCCATGGACTGGCCCCGGCACAAGGGGCCAAGGGTTTGAGTGAGGGGAAGTGGAAAGGGAAAAGATATCAGCAGGGAGAGAGCACAGGAGCTGGGACACAGTCATGAGAACACAGTCGAAAACATGGGCCTCTCATGAATTCCCTTGGTCCGATTTGTTCTGGCTCTTGCTGATCTGGAGTGCTGTATCTAGAGTGTAGCACACAGCCCCTCTTTCTCCTTTTTCAGAGCACCTCCAGGCAGGTCACTTTGCCGAAGTGCTTCATGTGCCATTTTGTAAGCACTTCTCTGTAATCAGCATTTGCCGCAGCTGAGGGCTGTTGGGGTTTTGCCCTTCCAGACTTGGTGGTTAGAATCCTAGAAAACCAGACATACAATGTGGTGTTTTGCTCAAGAAGGCCAGCAGAAAAGTTACTGTTACTTAACAGCATTGGGAACAGCTCTGTGCAATGCCTTGGACAGAACCATGGAAGGACACGAAGATATGGTGGGAGTGATTTGTTTGGTATGCTGGACATGTGCCTGCCCGGGGGGTCCTGCAGTACCTGCTGTACCTCTCTGGCAGGACCTGATCCTGCAAGAATCCCTGGCTGCTCACTCCTGTGCTCCCAAAGGGCCTGGAAAGCCCAGAAAAGTTTTGCCTCCGATTTGCTCTGCAGTGTGTGCACACGTTGCTGCTTTTGGATAAAAGACAGCCTGAGCCTGCTCAGTGGGAACCACCCTTGCTGATAAGGGCACATGTTGACTTAGAGATTAGAACTGTCCACTGCTTTGTTTTTTTTATAATGTGCATTTGTGGGTGTAAGAGCGGTGCAAAGGACACAGGAAAAGCATGACCATAAAAAAGCCAGTACCGTGTGCAGCGTTGCAGGCTCTGAGGGAGGAAAGGTGTCCCTTAGAGGGCTGGGTGATGGTTCTGCTCTTGGGGAGAGGCTGCAGCCTGCAGGTGCTGGCCCCAGGCATGTGTGAGCAGCAGGCAAAGCCAGATCCTCCTCCGTGGATTTGTGATTGAAGGGGTCTCATGGCCCTTCTTCTCCTGATGCCATTGTCAGGGTAATTAAATGCTCCCAGGCAGGTGCCAGAGCTTCTTGCAAACTGAGAGCTGGCTTTGTCTTGTTGGCCTACTGGAAATACTTTGTTTTAGGGTGGATTAATCTTTCATAGCAATATCTGAAAGCAAAGAGGGGGCTTTTATTGGGGTGGGATTAGCACAATGGGGCTGGACAGTGAGAGCAGGAACTTTCTCACTACCTGCTCATTGCCTCCTCTCTGCATTGGTGGCAGCTGCAACAGGCATCCTTTGGGATGCACACATGGCAGGGCTGGGCTCTTGCTCGGTGGGAAAAAAAAAATCAGTTTGTATTTTTGTCTTGATGTGGCCTGAGAGTCAAAGTCTCTCCTGCAACTAGAAAAACTCTCAGGTCAAACTAATGGAAACAACTTCCCCTGCCCTCTTCCCCACTCCTCTAGTGAATAGTGGGCTGTGTTTGGTTTTAGCTCCTGACTTTTAGTCATCTGTGGTCTGTAAAGGCATGGTCAGCAGGGACTGATTCTAACACCAGCCTCTCCTTTAGCTCTGCTTGGCTCAGTATGTCCACGAGAACTGCCCTGGAGGCTGCTGAGCCCCCTGTGCCAGTGCAGGCTCCCTCCTGAGCCTCATGCCATCACAGAGTTTGCTCACTGCCATTACCCCTCCCTGGAGAAAGCACCTTTATTTGCCTGTGCACATCCCGGTGGCTTTCATGGCAGATGTGAATTTGGAGGTTTTATTTATTACTCAGTGATGCAAACACGGCAAAGGGGCCCAGGGTGATGTGCACCTCTCCTAGTGCTGCTCCAGCCCTCCCTTCTCTTCCTCATCATTGGAGACTGGGGCTAAAAGGCCTTGTCCCTGTGCTTTGTCCCACAAGAGGGACTTGGGGAAGAAGTGCCACCCAGGAGAGAGGCTTGTCCAGGGCTGAGTATTGCTTGGCTGTCAGCAAGAACTGGTGATGCTGGGCCCCCACCACCCTCTGCCTCAGCTCCCTGCACCCCACAGAGTGCTGTGCTCACAGGTGTGGATGCCAGCCAGGTGAGCAAACCCATGTCCCACACATGTACATCACAAGTTGGGGCACACACACGTGTGCATGCACATGTACACCCCTACCCACACCTCTCCAGGCATGTCCATCCCCTCCCATCCCTCTGTCCCATTGCCTGCCAAAGCAGGAGGGAGCAGGCAGCAGGTGGGAGGGCTTGCCCAGCACCTTGGTGTGGGTGTGGCATTGGTAGAGGTCACAGGAAAGGAAGGGAAGGTGTTTTTCTTTTTTCCCATTGAGCTGTACTTGGGATGCTTTCCCACCTGTGTTGGGAGGCAGAATCACTTGGGGACAGCTAAGAAGTCCCACCAAGGGCTGAAGGCTTTCCTCAAGCAGGTGGGACTACTCCCTATGCCTGACTCAGGTGCTTGTGGGTGACCCCATGGGGTGGCCAAGGCTGGTGGGTGCATGTCACAGAGCTGGGAAGGCTCAGGGTCATCGGGGAGCAGCACCTCCCTTCCACAAACACAGTGTCTCTACTGTCCATCTGACTTTTTAAAACCTCAGCATTTTCCCTTGTGAGCTTCTTGCAAGACAGACGAGTATGAAAATAAAGCTCCTGACCAAAGAAAACGCTCACAGCCCACTCAGAGGGTGTGTTAAGCTCGTCATTCACCAAAAGCAAACATCAGGAGTGACGTGGTTACTTTAGGTAGCTGTGGCAGAAAAAGGCCCCTCTGTTTTTCAAACAAGGTGCCTTTTCATTCAGAGGTTGGGGGTGGCTCTAAGAAACCAGTGGCATGTCACTGGGACACCCACTGGAAATGCAGATGTTACCTTGCGGCAGGAAAAGGCTTCTTTGCATCCTTTGGAGCAGGCAGGAGGCAGCTCCCAGGAGTGCTGACCGTGGTATTTCCGCAGGATCCCCAGCCAGGCTGGGAGGGCTGGCCGTTTGTTCGTCCCCTTTGAAGGACACAAAGCCCTCGTCACGCTGAGCCCCACAGCTTGGTCACTTCCCTCCTGGCCCAGGGCAACACCATCGGACATGGACTGCTGGGAGGAAAAGCAAACAGAAAGGGGGCCAGAAGGGCTGGACAGAAGACGGGGGTGTTATCAGGTGCCCCATCTGTGAGGATCGGTTGAAACAGGAGGAGAAGGCTGGGGTCATCAAAGCTGCTCTGATGGCCTCGATCCAGATCATAGAAAGGTTTCATCCAGCTTTGGTTGGACTTCTTTCTTCTCATGGGCTCCCCTTCCTCCCAAACCAGGGACAGGCCCCACCATCCTTTTCCTCTTCTCTGTCTGGGGGATGACCTGTGGAATGCTGGGCATTGCAGAGGGCAGCCCCCTGCCCTGGGGACCCCCTTTGGTCATCTGTGGGGCCAGGGGACCCTTGGGTGGGCCAGTACCCCAGGAATGGTTTGGAAGCATGACTGAGGCTATGGCATGGGCGATAAACCAGCCTGTGGAGAAGAGTTCCCCTCTTAAGGGCACACCCATCCCAGCTGATTGCAGTTTATAGCACTGTACAAGATCCTAGATAGAGCAGAAAGTCACATACACGTTTATGGGTGTGTTTGTATACATTGTGTGTGGCTTTTCTGTGAACGTATGCACACGGTCAAATGATCTCAGCAGTTTTGGGAAGAGGTGTCTTGCGGACCTGAACTGCAGCTGGGCTGCTGAGGGCTCACAAGGCAGTTCCCTGTGGGATGACCCCTTTATGTGCTCTGGGACAGACACAGTGACATCCAGGTTGTGCCAATGTCTCACTTCTCTTCCCAGCCTGGCAGCATGGGAGCCTAGTCAGGCTGGCAGCGTCTGTGGAGGCACCCAGACCTGTATGGGAAGGGACAGGAGGGTCCCTGGGGGTGTCACCAGGGCTGTGCACAGGAGCTGGTCCCCCAGCTGTGGCAGAGCAGTGTTTCTGAGGGCTGGAGCATGGGGAGATTTTGCCCACACACCCTCTGCAGCACTTCTGCTTCCCAAGAAGGTTAGACATCCGGGGCTGGCTTTTTGGTGAAACAGTGAGCTGTTCTGGTTAGCAAAACCCCAGCTCTGCCCTGTGCCCTCTGTGTGCTGCCCTCTGCCACTCTCACCCCACCATTGCTGCCCCACAGCCACCTCCTGGGAGTGTCCCATCACCCATGGCCCAGCAGGACATGTGGGAGCTGGGGTCTCTAACAGGAATTATTCTGATTGCCTCGTGCTGGGAAAAGGGGATTTTCCCTGCCCAGAAGGGGAAGCTGCAGCAGGAAGGACTCCCACCCCAAACCTCTCCAAGGCCAGCATTTTTCCTGGTGACCTTGAGGCAGAGACTGGAGGCAGCCAGCTGGCTTCCAGGACACTATCCCCCTCTTCTAAAATACCAGCTTGGTCTCTAAATAACACCTGGCATGGATCTTTCCCTGGGCACCAGAGCAATGAGAGACAGAGCCCTGTATGCCCTCATGCTGCAGGACTCATGCCCCATTTTACAGCTGGGGAAACTGAGGTACAGTGGGGTCCCTGACTCTGCCTTGCAGCAAGCTCTTGATGCAGCCCTGTGGGTTTGCAGGGCACTGGGAAGTGTTTTCCAGTGGCAGAGGGCTGGTCCCCACTGCAAAGGGAGGATTTGTGGAGGGCTGTTGCCCTGCCAGGGGCTCCATACTTTCTCCCAGCCCAACTGTGCTGTCAGGGCAGCCCAGGAACCTTCACCTGCCCAGAGGAGGGATCCAGAGGGGCCCAGTGTCTCACACCCCTGCAGCAGCCCTCTGTCCCCATCACCAGTGCCCCTCCTGGCCATATCTCCCAGGAATGGTGGCTCCTGCCCCTCCTGGGGCAATCAGTGGGCAGCACATGGGCCTTATCTACGGGCCAGCTGTGGGAAGGGCTCCCTGCCATCCCTATCAGTGGGGTGGCTCCAG
>NW_005054309.1:2404766-2431840 GCF_000277835.1 Geospiza fortis | reverse complement strand
TGGGGGCATTGTCACTGCCCACACTGACCATTGCAGGGGGATGCTCAGAGTTCTGGCACCCCTCTCCAGCCTGGTGGCCAGTGTTGCTGTGACACTGACGGATTTACAGGGGTCCAGCCAAGGCCATTGAGCTGGGCAGTTGTGGATTGTGTTGGAATGTTGAAGGCAGATGGTGGCAGCAGTCTTATTACTGCCAGCAGAATCCACATCCCTCATCCACTTCCACCAAACTCTCAGCAGCAATTTCCTCGCCAGGGAGGTCCTTGCAGGGCTGAGGGGGGCTCAAAGGGCCAGCACCATGGAAAAGGCTTTCCTGCCCTTTCACAAGTCTGATAGACCTTTGTGTTTTATTTATTTCTGTGGCTGTGCCACCCTCCTGTTCCCAGTGGCTCAGCAGAGTGCTGCTGGAAAACTGGCGGGGTGGGGATGCTGACTCTCTCCTAAATTCCAGGAGTGTGGGGAACAGGCTCATCTGTGGCCATGCAAAGCATGGGCATCCCTTTGAGGAAGTGCCTGTGGAATGTGGTTTTCCCTAGAGGCTGGTGCCAGGCATCCCCCCACGCCATGGGGTGCCAGTGCTCTCAGGGGCTGGCACAGGGACTGGGCAGAGCGTGGGAGGTCCCTTGGGAGAGGGAGCATCCTGGCTGCTCTGTGCCACTGAGCAGGGTCTGCCCCTCTGTGTCCTGTGACAGCAGTGACCATGGATCACCAAAAGCTCAGGGTGCAGATCTTTATTGTCCACTTGTCTGGCTGTGCCACAGCCTGAGCTGGGCATGGGTTTCTCACTCCCCAGCATCCCAATCATCCACCATGGCCTCAGGCTCTGAGTGTGAGAGGAGAGTATGAGAAGGAATGTGTTTTGGTCTCCTACCAGCTCCTACCAAGGATATAAATGAGGAGTTTTCTTCCCTGCCATGTCTGCTGAGATAGTCAGCCTGGGAGCCTGTGCCCACCAAGGTCAGCCCCTCTCACCATAACCACAGGGAATTAGAGATGGGTGGAAAACTGTCTAAACCCCATACAAATATTTGCATTTTAAGGGCTTTTCCAAGTATTGGGGAGTGCTGACACAGCGGCAGTGTGGGAGAGCTGGCATACTGAGAGGGTCTGTTTGGCTTTATTTTTGGGTGGGGGAGAAGTAGGATTTCCATGGTCAAAGAGTTTTGTTTGAAATAAGAAAAAAAAAGCTAAGTGAGCAAATGGGGAGAATTTCCAGCACTGCTGCAGGTTTCTCTGCCAGCTCCTTGGGGCTAAACAGCCACCCTGATGCTGAGTGGACCACAAACCTTCAAATCGCCCCTTGCCCTGGATTGGTGGGTGTATGGCTCCCATCTCTGTGTTCTTTTTTCCTTCTCTGCTGAAAGGGGTTTTGGCAGGAAAGGGAGTCCCTGTGGCTGCTCTATCCTGGAGCATCCTGAAGGTCTGGGGCTGAAGTAGAGCTGGTGGGAGCATGACCCATGAGTTGCCCCCCATGTCCATGCCAGGGGATGCTTTTGGCTGTGGTAGCAGCTTGTGTGGAGAACCCTGACTGGGGAACAAGGGTGGCCGTGGGCCCTGATGGCTTCAGGGTCTTACATCCCAGGCACAGATAGGGGCTGGAATAAGGGAGCAGTTGGAGGGACTCTGGGCTCTCCCATCCCACTGCATTCCCCCTCTCCACACCCATTTCCGCCAGCTCCTGGGGCAGGTTGAAGCAAGCAAGGAGCAGGCACGTCCTGTCCTGCTGGTGCAGGGGGGGGCTCAGCACCTTGGGCTGCAGGGTGAGAACCCTCCGTGTGCCCAGGAGACAGTTCTGGGGTGGTGGCACCCAGACCCCCAATAACTGTCCACAGCTGGACAGTGTGTGGGTGTGTGCAGGTGATGGCACAGTGATGGGGCTGGGGGCTCAGTGCAGGTGGGTCAGTGCTGTGGTTGTCACTGGTGGGGATGCAGAGGGGAGGGTGTGCAGCAATGGAGCCCTCCTTGCACACGTGTGCATGTGTGCTGGGGCTCACTCATGCAGAGGATCAATGTGTGGGGCTGCCCTCTGCCCTGGGCTTGGGGCCCAGCCATGTTCTGTATCCCCCTCATGGGTTGGCAGGTTGCTCCATGCCCCACAGCTGTAGCTGGCACCTTGGGGTGTGCTGTGCTCGGGGAACGCAGGGGACCAGGGCTCAGTCAGGCTCAGGTACCACCTGAGTGGCCAGAAGGATCATCATGGTGCTACAGCAGTGAGTCAGGGGAGCCAGACACAGGTGTGGTGGGCAAGGGGACCAGCATGTGCCCCCATGCAGCAGGCACCCGTGGGTGGTGCTGGCCCTGGGCTAGGCCAGGCAGGGGAAGAGGCTCCTGCACGTGTCTGGGCAGTGCAGGACATGCAGCTGCCTGCTGGGGCTGGGCTCTGCTTCCCTGGGGCCAGGGATACGTGCAGATCATCCCAGTGCTGATGGACCCCGGGGGGATGAGCACCAGGTGGATGAGCAGAACAGCAGGACTGCCATGACATAGCCTGCAGTGACTGTCACATAAAGGCCAGCTCAGCAGATGTCATGGGAGCTGACGTGTTTCTTCAGCCATAGGCAATGCTGGTGATACAGGGATGCTGGGTGGGGTCCCCCCACTGGTCCCATGCACATTGTGGGGCCAGGAGCAGCCATGGTGAGGAGTCTGCTGGTGCAAGGTGCGGGTAATTGTGTGTGTGAATGTCAGTGCAGAGGGCTGGGTGTGCAGCACGCAGTGTGCCAGGTTAGGTTACAGCATATAGGGCAGGAAAGAGTATGTACAGTGTGTAGGACAGGGATACGGGGCTTGCTTAATGGGGCTGAGAGGAGGGGAGGGCCAGGTGTGCACAGCACCTCGGATATGCACAGTCCCCACAGGACTCCCTCCTCCCTCATCCCACTCCCTCCCACTGAAGCATCCACACCCATTCCCTCCTCCTGGCCCTCCCCACCATCCCATTCCCATGACAACAGCAGCATCCTGCTCCTACAGCAAGGTGCAGAGCACCCATCTGGGGCCCTGGTGCCACTCTGGCTGCAGCAGAAGCCCCCTGCCACAGAGGGGCAAAGGGTGTCGCTTCCAAGGGGACCCAGTATGAACCAAAACTCATTTTCCTCGAAGGGTTGGGGGAATGTCCGGAGCCGCGGACACCCCTGGAACCCGTGATGATTCTGGGATCCATCTAAGACAAGGGTACGCTGCTCCCCTGCCTGAGCCCCCGGCTCCCCACTCAGACTGGTTCCTCCAGCCCCCTGGTCCCCTCCCCAGGCCGGGGCTCTGCTGCTGTCCCCAGGCCAGGGCTCTGAGCGCTGGCCAGCCCTGCCCTCTAGTGCCCCTGAGCTGCTCCGCGCAGGGCTCAGCCCCGGCTCCCTGGAGCTGGGACACCCGGAGTCCTCGCAGGGCCCGCGGAGCGCAGCAGGGCCTGGCACCTCCCCACGGCACTGCCTCCCACCCCGACAGTGCTGCTGAGGGGACATGAGGACACCCATGAGGGGACATGAGGACACGTCCCGGACCTCCAGAGCACCACCAGCCCATGTCCGCGCTGCCGAGGGCGCAGCGGTGTCACCCCAGCACAGGTGCCCTGCGCCCCGGGCCTTGGCACACGCGGGCGTGCCCGTTCGGGTGACAATTGCCTCCCCGGCACCCCGGGTCTGCGGGAGCGGGAGGGAGGCTCTGCAGGCTCTGGTTAAACTGGAAGGAGGCGCGGCATCGTCCCGCGGTCCCTGCCCTGGGGACTCTGACCCCGTGGGCCGGCCAGGGGAGCTGAGGCAGGCGGTGACGAGCAGCCCCACAGGCACTGGGACGGAGACAGCGAGCAGCCGAACAGGATGGAGCCCACTTTGGAGCTGGCAGATGACCCCAGGTGAGTGCTGGAGACTCCCCTGCCGCTTTGCAGCCGGGCAAATCCAGCTTCTTGGGTCGGAACTTTGGATCGGATTCATTCCCTCTGTAAAGGAAGGGAGGCGCTTGGTGGTGAGGCAAACCAGGCGGGGGGACTGACTGCTCGGACCCTGCGGGGGCGGGTGTCCCCGTGTCCCTGCGGCCCCGTGCAGCACTCCCGGTTCTGCTCCGCAGGTTCTCCCGCCCTTTGGTGGAGATGCTGATCAGGAACTTCAGCGTGCCGGCAGCCTGCTTCTCCCTGCCGCCCACCTCCCGGCAGCTGCTGCACCGTAGGTGGGGGGACGGGGTGGGCAGGACCCTCCTGTTGTCGCTGGCAGGAGCAGGACAGGGATGAAGGTAGTAGGGTGGCCGAGGCACGGAGCAGCCCCAGAAGTCAGAAACTGGGCTGATGCCAGGGTCTTAGCCTCCCATCCCATAGTCCTGCCTGTAGGGATGGGGACAGCCCAGGAAGGGCCAGCACTGGGGCAGGTGTCATGGGACAGGGAACAGTGGCACAGAAGGGCCAGCTCTGGCATAGACAGGCATGTCCAGGGTGTGGCGCAGCTTCCTAAACCTGGGCAGTGGTGGGCCGAGGGGCAGCTCCCTGCAGTAGTGACCCCAGGGGGGACTGGATAGGATGAAGACAGCTTCTCACCCCTCCCCGGCAGAGCTGGACATAGCCCAACTCATCATCCTGGGCCTCTGCACCATCATGACGCTGCTGTCGGTTGTGATCTACGTGGAAGAGGTTTTGTACCTCTTCCGCAAGATCCGCTGCCCTATCAAGATGAAGACCCTCTGCTGGAGCAGCTCAGCCCCTACGGTGAGCTGGGCTCTGGGGGTGCTGGGGGACATCGCCCTGGGGGGCCAGGGCCACCCAAGGAGTGCCAGCCCACAGGAGGGGGGAGTGCCCGTGTGCCAAGCTCACATGTCCCCCAGGTTGTGTCAGTGATCAGCTGCTTTGGCCTGTGGTTCCCGCGCTCCATGATGGTGGTGGAGATGGCAACCACGGCGTGAGTATCACCCACCCTGGGACAGGGCACCACAGAGCCCACAGGGCTTGACCTGCCTTCCTCCTCCTCCCCAGGTACTTCGCTGTCTGCTTCTATCTGATGATGATGGTCATGGTGGAGGGCTTTGGGGGGAAGGAAGCACTGCTCAGTGCCCTGAAGGATGTGCCCATGGTCGTCAGCACTGGGCCCTGCTGCTGCTGCTGCCCCTGCCTGCCCAAAATCACCATGAGCAGGTGAGGGCGAGCTGGGATAAACCTCTGGCCCTGGAGGGCTTTCACCCTGTGCTTCTGCTGGGCTGGAAGACAATTCCCTGGGCAGGCACTTGGGGACTTCAGAGTGCTACTGGTTTCTCTCACCATGCCAGGAAAAAGCTTAAATTGATGATCCTGGGGACTTTCCAGTACGCCTTCTTCAAGGCAGTCGCTGTCTTCCTGGGGCTGGTCCTGGCCACCGATGGGAATTACAACCCTGCTGACGTGAGTGCCAGAGCACAGGGATGGGCAGGTTGATGACCTAGACAGGAAGCCTCCACCTGAACTTTGTCAGGCCAGTAATGTTTTCTGTGTGTCCCCCTCAGATTTCAGGGGAGAGCGTGGCCCTCTGGATCAACACCTTGATTGGTGCCTCTGCCCTCTTTGGGCTGTGGGGCCTGGGCATCCTCTTCCGGCAGGCCCGGCTGCACCTGGCTGAGCAGAACATGCAGGCCAAGTTCACCTGTTTCCAGGTGAGCCCCTGTCCTGCCCAGCTCCCTCCTAGGTGAGGGGGTTCTGCAGCACTGACGAGGTGAGGCAGCATGAGGGGAGATGGTGGGGCAGGAGCGACTGCTGGGTGAGAGCTGCAGGACAGGGGGAAGGTGAAGGCTGAGAGCCAGGCAGCAGCACAGCCCTCACGGCAGGGTGTTGGTGGTCACAGATCCTGCTCCTCCTGACGGCGCTCCAGCCTGCCATCTTCAGCATCCTGGCCAACAATGGCAGCATTGCCTGCTCGCCGCCCTTCTCCTCCAAGGCCAGGTCCCAGCGTAAGTAGGGAGATGAGAGCAGCACTCCCAGCCAGGCCCCTCCATCATGGGGATGGCATGGGGGGTGGGCATGGTGGCTGAGGGCAGCTTCCAATGACCCCTCTCCTGTTCCAGAGATGAATGTGCAGCTGCTGATCCCGCAGACCTTCATCCTGGCGGTGCTGACACGGATGTACTACCGCAAGCAGGATGACAAGCCGGGCTACCAGCCCGTTGGCTTCGCACCCACGGGCACCGATGCCAAGGCGTGAGCAGGAGGGACAAACTGGGGTGCCAAGGGCAGAGTGGGGTGAGGGGCTGGTCTATCCTGCACAACCTTCTCCTCCTCCCCTGGCCCTGGGGAGCTGCTGGCAGCAGGAGAGGCAGGAGGGGAAAGAGCATCTTGGGACAGAATGAAAGGTTTGAAACTTAAAAGCCATAAGCCAAGGGGGTCCATGAAGCCACCTCCAGCCCAGGGGCTCTTGTCTAGCACTGAGTAAAGATAAATTTTTACATGAGTCTTGCATTGGTGACTGGCTTCATATAATCTCTGCCTAGGCTGGGTGGGAGATGACTCCATACAGGGGGAGGAGGATGGAACCCAGACTAACACAGCCATGGCATGGGACTGTCACAGGATGCCCAACATCCAGCTGTGACACTGTGCTCTGGGTGCTGCTGGCTGGGGTCCCACAGCCAAGGCGAGCCCAGGCCAGTGGTGATTTCTCCTGAGATATCAGGATGGGTCTGACCTGTCCCAGGGGCCTGTTCTCTGTGGGACTGGCTGCTCCTGAAAGCACACAGGAAGCATCCACACCTGCCAGTTAGGTGCCAGGCAAAGGAAGGAGCCTTGAAGCACCTTCATAACACTGGGAATTAGTCAATGCTGCCTTAACCAGCCTCAGTCCAGTACCAGTATCTGCTCTAGACACGGGGATGGACATCAGGAGCAATAACAATTTGCAGAAACCACTGGGTAATCTTTTGACCCCAAGTGTTCATTACAGACACTAGAAGCACAACTCAGGTTTCAAATGAGCAGATCACATGTTAAAAAAAGTTGCAGCATTCTCCAATGCTCTTGCTTCTACCACTATCCCTGGTACTTCTCAATTCTGTCCTGTTGCTGCTGTTCTTTGCCATCAGAAAATCCTTTCTCAGGGGCTCACACCCCAGATCTACAGAGGAAGCGAAATGGAGCTGTTTCACATGAGTAGATGCCTCTAGATTTGGCAGCATCAAACTCCACAGGGTTCTTCACTGCATGCTAGTAAACTTTTGTTTTTCCACTGCACTTTTTACTTCATGTCTCTTCTGGATGCTTCTTTTGAAGAGCAAGGGATGGCTTAGAGTTGTGCAGAACAGCCCTGAAGCAGCAGCACTGGGTGTATCTGTGGGAATGAGATGACCCTGGTGAACTTGGCTCATGTTTTGCTGAAAGATCAAGCTCTTACCTATTCCTGATAAAATATGACAGTGCTGGAGAAGAGTGGTCCAGCAATCCAGGAGAAAACAAAACAAAGGAAAAATAAAGGACTAGACTGGGATTTCAGTGTCCAATTTAATTTCAGTGCAAGGAGGAAGCAGAGATTATTGGTTACAAGAAACAGCTCTGTTATTCCAAGCTACATGTAAAACCATGGCTGGCTTCTTACCAAGCACCCCAGAATTTGCAAAGAGACCAAGCTTGTTAAGGTCTCTGCAGAACAAGCCACAATCCAGAACATCATGGATACCCAAACTTACAGAACACTGTTGCATAACTTGTGTTTAAAACAGTAGTAAGGCTCTAAAGCAGCCTGGCCTTTGTGATCTGGCTCAGGGAAGCAACCGCAACATCCATACTGAGGGAAGGGTGAGGAAGGGAAGATGAGGGAAGAGACAATGTGAGTGATACAAAGGAAGTGTTCTACCACTCATAAAACAGAGGATTAACAACTGGCTTCTACCACGTGACTGTTATTTGCTCCTTACAGTTTAAAATCCACGGCAGCCAGCCATGCTCCCACAGCTGTGCACATCCCTGCTGAAAGAGGTCCAAGTGGCAGATTAGTGATCCCCAAAATACCCTCTCCCATAATGGTTCTGGCTTCAAGAGAAGCACATAACCTCTGTCAAGCCCTTTGGGCAGTGTGACAAAAGACCATCAAGACAGAAGCTGGAAAGAAGCTGCAGCCTGTTCCTACCCCAGGGCCACCACGTGCTCTGGAAGCATCACAGTGTGCAGAGCTTGTGGTAGCACTTGACGAGTTTCTTCCTTGCACGTGCTGCTCCCCAAGCCTCACGTCCTGCTCTGGTGACCTGCCGGCAGCACTGCTGACAGGGCTCTGAGCTGTCCTCTGCTCCCAGCACCACAGGATACAGGCAACTCAGCCCAGCAGCTCCAGCCAGAGACAGTGGGTATCAGAGGCAAACCCTGGCAGAAAAGCTCCACAGCTACATGACAGCAAGGCCAGTTTCTCCAGTGCTGGCTGCAGGACAGGGTGCTGGACCTGCTCTGCTCAGCCATGAGGAGGGCAAGTCCCCTTGGGGAGCCACAGGCCACAAAGCTCAGTGTGTATCACAGACACAACAGCAGGCACAACTTGGACCACGGACTCACGAGCATTATGCATTTAAATAACCTTAAAAAACTGCAGCACTCTCTGATGCTCCTTCCATCCTGCCTCATGGAGCAGAGTGAGCAGGCATGGATTTGTGCATGTACTGCACAAGCCAGGAAACTGTCAAACAGAACTGGGGCCCTTCATCTGTCCAGCTACACACACTGACAGCAGCAGCACACTGGCTGCTTTGCCCTTAGAGCAGCGACTTCATGGCACCAGTGTGAAGGATTCCTCCAGCCCCTACAGCACAGCAACTGAAACACAGACAAACACACACAGAGCACAGTGCTGAGGGACCGTTTGGACAGACACTAAAATGTGTAACACACCACAGACTGGAACAAGGAACTTCTCAAAAGACTAGATGCATTCATTTCCTACCTGGGCTCTCACACACCCAAGGAAATGTACAACAGCAAATGCCCTGAAGCAAAGATTCATTCTCTTCTCTCCAACAGCAACTGAGGGCTCAATTTTAGCTCAGGATTTAGCAGTCTTGTTAAGATTAGCTGGAAAGGCCTTTCCCCTGCAGCCCCTCTACAGTTTGGATCTGTGAATGCTGTGCACTTTATGGGGTGTGCCACTCTACAGTGCTGCAGGTCCTTCCCAGGTGTAGCTCCTGCGTGCCAAGCTGGTACCCCTGCCCAGCACGTCTTCACTGCAACACGCTGGGAAGCTCAGTTAAGAGGCATGTGAGCACTACAGGATCTGCTGGACAGATTCCTATCAGCTCCAGCCCAGCAGGGATGTCTCTATTTCCTAGAAGCCTCATTACACCACTGCTTTGTGCATGCTCTCGAGGTCATGCTGGTTGAGGAACTGAGGGGTCTTTCATTTGGCAGTGGCACAGATACTGCCTGGGGGTGGGGGGGATAAGACAGGGAAGCTGAAGGAAAGAAGAGACAGATGGGTTCTTCCCACTCTCTCTCTTGCCTGGAGGTTTAACAAGGGAAAAGAAACCAAAACAAAAGCCACGCTTGAGTGCTATTCCTTGCCCTTTTAACAAATATTTTCTTAAAATATAAAAACCATCTTCACCCTGGAAACCGCTAGAACGTAAACAATAAAAAGAGGATTTGGGGAGAAGGGAGAGGAGGTTTGAATGTGCTTCCAGGCAGCAGCCCTTGCTATGAGCAACGGGTGCCTCCAAGGCCCTGTGCTCACCCATCAGCCCTGTTCCTATGGCTCTCTTGCTCATTTAGAGTTCCCCAGTGGGTCTGGACTTAGGATTCAGCGATTAGCGGTCCGCAGCAAATCCTGGCAGGTAGGTTAATCCTCTTCATCCTCACTGATGTCATACGTGACTGCAGACTCGTTCCTGGAGCGGTTGGCAGGGGAGGAAGGAGGAGTCTTGGTGGAAAAGGGCCAGCGGAAAGAGGGAGATGGGGAGCGGTCGTGTGTGGGGCTGCTGCTGGGACTCTGCTTTGGGCTGATGGCCTGCAGCATCCGGCCCTTGCCCTCCTTCAGCATGTGTTTCTGGTGAGGGAAGCAGGAGGACAGTTGGCATGGGTTACACACTCATGGAAATGGGCACTACTTACAGCCTGTGCAGCATTTTGAGTTGTGCCCCTTCAGAACTTCATGTTATTTAAGAGCAGAAAAAGCCCCAGCGTCACTCTGGGCTTTGGAAACTGCACACAGTGTAATCACCACTCATTTTCAAGCACTTCTAACATGAAATACCTGTGATATTCACCCAACAGTGCAGGAAAGCCTGGCATAAACAATTAGCTTCAGACTCATCTTAGGCCAATGACAAAGTGATCACCATCCTCTGGGCAGCTCAGTGGTCAGCAGGGCACAAACTGAGTTTAGAGGCCAGCTTGTGGGACAGGGGAGTTTTTACACTCTACAGTGTAACCGGCATTATCTCTTTGGCAATGGTGAGTACTCCCTGAAAACAGGCTGCCCAAGCCTGGGACAACTTGTCTGGAGACTGGCAGCACACTGAGCACTGCAACAAATGCCAAACCTTTCCTCTGCAGACTCTGTAGAAGCCCCACAATGTCTGTTAATGTCTCCAAAATTCCCTTTCCCCTTTTCCCATAGCGACTTCTTACCAGTGCACCTTCTGGGCCAAACATCTCCAGGAAATTGCCGATGAACTCCCGGGACTTCTCTTCCCACTTCTGAATGAGATCAATACTCTTCTCTTCCACTTTCTGGACAAATTCCTTTGACTTCTCCTCTACATCCTTCACCCTCTTTTTCACCTTATCCACACGTTCCTGGAGGTGATATTTTTTCTCCTGCACAGAGAGTGGTGGATCAGAATACAGCTCACCAGATTTGAGTGGAGACCATCTCTGCTGTGTGTTACTACACTGAACTGCTGCTTGAGACTCAGCATCCCCATTAGTCTGGTGACACTCCTCCTTCACTTCCATGACACCTCTTTCCTAGACTACTTGGCAGACACAGTGGGGCTGTGAGACACTCTGTGGCAGGCACTGGCACAGTACACAAAGCAAGATTAAAGCCAGAGATAAGCACTATCTAATAGGAGTGCATTGAAGAGGGAAATATTTATACAGCGCACAGATTAGATTCAAGTGACTTGCTGTAGGTCTCTGCATATCACAACAGCACCAGTCTTTCTGCTGGGTGTTTTTAAACAGAGGCAGAGTTATGTGCCAAGGAGAGGCCAAGCAGCCGTTACCTCTCCTGTTTCATTGCTGTTCACAGGCACAGTATCTGAGTGATAAAAAAATGTTTACAAGTTTACTTCCAACATCAAAAATGTCTTCTGCCATGTATTCTTTCTGAGGGCTAGAGCTGCACAGCAGAGGATCAGGGCACATCCTTCTGTCCTACCCAAGCACTGCTGCTCCTGCAGCTCCAAGGAGGGAACAGTACAGTGGAAACAACATCAGATTTTATCCTAGCAAATGACTCTAAGGAGGTGGCTGGGGGAAGAAAGAGATGAGACAGCAGCTCCTGTCAAGAACAACTCACACTCGATTCAAGAAAACACACATTTTGCCACACACCCTCTCTCCAGGTCTTTCAATAGGTAAGACTTCATCAAGACATCTCTGACAAGACAGCAGCATTAGCAACCCTCCAGTTCCTCTGAGTGGGTCCCTGAGGTGATTTCAGGGGTGGAAGTCTAATTTTTACTCCAAGGACACTGGTTTGGTGCCAACGCTTAGCTCTGCAGACAGGCCTTTCACTGGCACATGGCAGGACTGTGCTAACACTAGACAAGACTCCCTTCCCACTTGGCAAGGTGCTGGCTCCTGCAGCATGGGGTGAGACCCACTTCCACTCACGTTTATGAAGCTGACATTGAGCTCCTTGGCCGTGTAGCCCCGCTGCAGGTTCCGCCGGGCATAGACGTCGTAGTCCCGCACAATGCGTGTGATGATGTCGGATGTGGAGATGCCCTCAGTCCTCTGTGTTGGTGCAAACATGCCTAAAGTTGGGGAAAAGGACCCAGGACAGCTTGAGCAAGACACAGGGCAAAAAGCTGCTGCCACCTCTGTCAGGAAGCAACTTCTCTTGTCAAGATTTGCTAACTGCTCTCACATCTTTGTCCTTAAATGTAAAATACCAGAGCCATCCTTTCTGGGATGCCTAAGTAAGACCAAAACATGTCAAAACCCTGTCAAAATATCAGGAATTCTAATGAAAAGGTCTTCACTTTAGCTGGTTTAAATATGGACTGCATACAGAATAGTGTGGGGACAAGGACAGGATTTCAATGGATGGAAATATAACACTCTGATGGCTGAGTATGGATAGATATAAAAAAGCTGCACCCCCAGTGAATTTAACAGCAAACAGCTAGAGGTGTCCCTCTGCTAAGTTCATCAGACTTCCCATTTGTGAGAATCTCTAAGCTAAACTGTAGTATGTTTTCAAGAGGTTGGTGTTAATTCAATCAAAATAACTAGACTGAAATTAGGAATTAATGCTGGGCCATGGAACAGTCCTAGTGTTATGAAGCAGGGCCCAGAGCTGCTTATTCCTGCCACCACAGGCTCCTGGGCAAATCAGAGAGGCATAATCTCGTATTACAGAGGTACAAGAGAAACTACAGAAGATTTTTGGTAAGAAGCCCTGGAGAATTTGACGGGGACCCACCTGCTTCTTTTATATGCTTATAGACATCATCACTGCCAGCAGAAGAGTAGGGGATGTCATCATGTGCAACAAAGTCGATCTGAAAAATTATAAAAGCTAGTCAACATTTTATCTGGAACGTGCAGATCTGCTGCTGTCAGAAGATGGTAACTGTCGGCTCAACACTTCCACTCAGGGGTATGAGAGAGAACAGCAGGACGCTCCCTCTGTTACAATTCAACACAGAGCAGTCCCAAGTGCTCAGTGGCAATTGCCTGTGAATTGTAAGCACATGACAGAGAGGAAAGAAAAGGCTGGGAATAGGGACACAGCTGCTTTAAGCTCCACAGAGAAAAGGCTTGTTAACGACAACAACGGTAAACTAAGCAAGCTTCCCTGGAGACTCCTTCACCTCCCAAAGCTGTTCAACAGATGTTAAGAGATTCCTTTCACTTTATCTCACCAGCTGATAAAAGGCTTTCAAGACAGCTTGTCTGGTCTCCTGTGGCAAGGAAGCTGATGTATATCTAAGCTGCTCCTGCTGTAAGCAGAGAGCTGGACCAGACACCACCCAGAAATCACTTCAAACGTGTATTCCTCTCTCTGCTGCATTTCACACCTATCTGTAACCAGCACCAATCTCTCCTGAAATAGCAAGAACCTTTTTCATTATGTCACAATCTCTACATTATTTTAACATTACATGCCAGCTCAGCAAATACTTCTACACTCCCAAGAAACCCACTCAATTCCCATAACCCAGCTCATTCTATATTTAAGGAGCTTCAACAGAAACAGTTTGCTCAGGTAGAGGTCACCCCCAAAGATGAATTCTTGCTATAAACAGAGAGAGGCTAATCGAAATTCCAAGGAGATCAGATGTCACAGATTACCCTGTGCTCTGCCAGGAACTCGGGTGTGAGGGTCCAGGGTGCATTTCTCACCACCTCGTCCACATAGCGACAGTGCTGCACAGCATCGTAGCGCTCGTTTTCGTTCATTACCGTGAAACCCTTGAAGTTGTGGGTCAGCTCATCACTGCAGACTGCAGGAACAGGCAGAGAACACAGTCTGAGGCACTTACCCCAATGATTTACAATAAAAGGACCTTGCCCACACTCTGCTGACCCTGACAATGCCAGTGGCTGACAGAGGCTGGTGTTTCAAATCCAGCTCTTCCAGCCACAAAACACCAGGAACAGGGAGCACTGCAGGGCACTAAACCCCTGAGCAATTCTGGGCAGGCTGCTTGGAGAATTTCTGCCCAAGCTGGGGACCCACACACCTCAAGCCTTTAAAGTCTCCAGAGCTTTCAACACTGATCAAGAAAACCAGCTAACACAGAAGACCACTCTTCTATAAGATATGGCACCTGGGGGGCCTGCTGCTCAGAAATCCACGTTTAAAGCAATGGCTGTCTCAGGCTTGGAATGTGAAAAAACTTATTGCCTGAACTTCTGATTTCATAAAATGCCATACCACAGTCTAGTTCTTGGAAAGTTTATGTTAAAACAAAGGGGGAGTTCACAGGAAATCAAGCTTAATTATTATGTTCTATGAGAAAGAAAATTAACAACTCTTCATAATCTGCAATGTAAGATACTGAGGAAGGAGTTCTATTTGATTATCAGACTCAAAAGTAAACAAGGCATTACCTGTCTCACTGGTATTGGGTTTATTTATATGTTCTAGACAAACAGATGATAAAGACTGGGGGAGACTGTTCCCTGCTTGGAGCTAATGTTCTCCTGGGATGTGGCCTCTTGTCTCAGTCCTGGTGCAAGTTCATTGCCCTTCTCCTCACCAGTCTCCCAGAGGCACAGAACATCAGTTACACTCCTTGCTACTTTAACATGTCAGTAGTTTGACCTGAAGTTATTTTCCTGTTTGTTGTAGTGTTTACGTACATGGGGATGTCTTTCAGCCTTTAAGATTTCTAAGTTCAGGGCAGTTTGTAGGTTGGAGCAACTGTTTCAGCTCTTCCCCCTCCCTTCCCCTTCCAGACACTACTGTAGCACACAAGAAGTGCAGGCACACCACTATTAGAATGCTCTCAGCAATGACTGGAACTGTGATAAGGAAACAAACCACTCAAGAATGTTATAATTGTTCTATGGCACGGTCAGAATTTCATTTTGCTTCACGAAGACAATGGGAGTTGAGAAAAGTTGTTAAAGGTATTTTCAGTTCTCATACTTCAGCATCATTATGCAGCCTGAGCAGGGGTCAGCTCCTGACAGACAACATGCACAGCCTGATGTGTCCTCAGTGTGGGTGGAGGGGGGAGCAGAGGCACTGCCTGGGCAGAAGCCCACATACTGCAGCAGCCAGAAAAGGGGTATCTTTTTTCTGTTACATGCTTGAAGGAGCCTGGCTGAAACACCTCTGCTAGATCCCTTCAGGCACTCAGCAGGACATTCCTGGCATCATCTAAAGACTTATGACCTAACAGATAAAATGGGAACTTCTATTTTGAGAAGGAAGGCCTAACTGACTTCCAGGTGTCCAGGCACATGCCCAAGAAACCACTGTGATCTCCATGCTCCCAGTGGGATCTGTTTGACCTCAGCAGTCTCCAGCAGGAAACTGGAGCTGGGGAGTGACTTGCAGGGCAATACACGTGAATAAAGCAGCCATGGGAGGGATTCATACTTTAGCTGTCTCATTTATGAGTCAAAAGTAAATGCTCAACTATCCCTAATATATTTTGATACTCAGATGTGCAACTCACCTGTACCTAACACAAAATAGAGGGCTTGAATTAAAACAGCACAATCAAAAATCTTTTCCTTAAGTACTCATTTGGTACAGGATATCCTTCTGCAGACATATCCACTCCTCAACGTTTTGCAATAAGACTCCAGCAACATTTGGGACAAGTGTCTGCAGTGAGAGTCACTGAGGCCACAAAGACAAAACCCCAGTATGCACAACCACAGACAGAGCTAAACTGTACTCGTGCAACAACCAAAGTCAACAAGGTCACTCCTTACCTCCAACAATGAGGTATGTGTTTGGGAAGAGGTTCTTTGCTTGCATCAAGGCCCGGGCATGTCCAGAGTGGAACAAGTCAAATATTCCATCAGCATAAACTCTGACAGGGCGATCCACTGTGCCAAAGGAACAGAGACACAGCTGTGAATATGCCTGCCTGGAGAAGCAGCTGCTGCTCATACTCACATTTGAGGACCTTCTGAAAGTCACAGAGGTGTTACAGAATGCAGCACCATAATCAGGACAGAACTGTGAAGATAAATGCCTGGCTCTCTGCCTTCCCATGTGGAAACAAATGCATCTGAGCACAGAGCTGAAATATAGCCACAGATAAAGGCACACTGAAAGTCCACCATGTATCATCCAAACAAGGTGAAGGAGAGATCAAGGGAAAAGCAAACCCTGAACATTTCTCTTCTATGGATATCCAAATGCAGAATTAACTTTTTGCACACCAGAGGGGAACTGGCCCAAATGTTTCACAGGTGCCTGATTTCCTCCTGCTTCCAGGATGGCACCTCAGGACCTTTACACCATGCCCCTCTGCAGCCTGCTGCCACAGTCTGGTTGAGGGACCAGCAGCATCAGCTCCCCTAGGAACAAGCAGTGTATGGCTTTATTCAAAAACACAGCTGAACTACTCAAATAAAAGCAGACAAAATTCTGCTGAATCACTGGCATTAACAGCTAAAATAATAATAATAATAATAATAATAATAATAATAATAATAATAATGATGATGATGATGATGATGATGATGATAATTATAATAAACAAAACTTCCCTCAGGCCACCTCTGCCAGGGGAAATTTTAGCTCAGTTCTTTGAGGGCAGCACAGAGGTAAAGTGAGATAGTCTAGCGCTGCCATGTAATAGTGGGAGGCTTCTGATCTTGGGACCACACAGGACCACAGTCCTCTTGCTGCTGATAATCAAAAGCCACAGTCTTTGTCTGTGACACACTTGGGAACAGCCTGCTGCTCTCTTGGCTCAGTTCAGACAGACAGACTCAGAGGAGTGGTGAGCACAGGCACAGCAAAGCTGCAGTGAAGAGAGGGCAGAGAGAACAGGACCTAACAGGAAGCTGAGACCCCACAGGTCTGGGCAGAGCCCTGGAGGTACCCAGAGACAGAGACTGGGAGGCAGCAAGAAGAAGAGTTGATGCAAAGGTCAGGGTTGTTAAGCTCAAGCTAAGCAGAGGAGTCAGTTTGAGGACAGCCCCTTACAATAATTTTTAGTGGTTCTAAGACCTCAGCGTGAAGATGCCAGAAGGCTCTGAAGAGCCAAGGAGATCTGTGACTGCAAAAGCTTTCTGTATGCCAGAAGAGGACTGGTCCTAGCAGACCTTTATGAATATTCATTCACATTCTGGAAAGTGGCTGGGACATCCTTATCTTTCCTCTGTACCTGCAGCAGCTACAGTTCCCAAAGACAGACTCAAACAGCAACAAGGAATTGTGCACTGTATTTTAGTCTCAGAAGGCAGGAAAGCCACCACTGCTGAATCAGAGACCTTTGTGCAGACTCTGGAGATTTTCAGCTGGGAAATTAATGCAGACTGTGAAATACACTAGATTTTCAGAACCTCTGGCAGGAAACCACAGCCAGGTCTCAGTCTGAGCTGGTTCATCTCTCAGCAGTCAAGTAGATAGAAGTGCAGCATTTTTATTGCCTCTGTAGCCACAACAGAGAGCCCAGGTAAGACAGCACTGTCTGCACACTCTGTTTGGCAGGAGAGAGCCTTCAGGAGTCAGTTGTGCCTCTGCCTCCCCTGTGGACTTGCAAAGAGAACAGTGTTTTTCCCAGCCTGGTTTAGAGAATAAAAGGACACATTCTTGTTGAGGGGCTGGCCTGTGGTGTTTAATGACACTGACTTTAATTCAAATCCAGGCTAGAATGGGACATTCTGACAAGGATATAAATTGGTTTTACTTGCCAGTTTCAAGTTTCAGAAAATACGACTTTTAAAAAATATGACTTTTAAAGTGCTTAACCTTAAGCTATCTCAGACAAAGTAGTACAAAAAGTGTGGAGTTCTATAGCTGTCAGTGGCTCAGCTAGAGTTTAAAACAAATATCTGTAATCTCCTCACACATACAAACTTGAATTTCAGGTGTACTGACAGGCCAAATTTCCCATGGAAACAGTTATCTAATCACCAAAGCACTCACTTTGTCATTGGCTGTAAACTTGGCCAAACACACAAGGCTGGTTTGGTCTCAGAGATATCCCAATCATATCCACATCCCCCAAACCCAACATTTATACCATCCCCTTCCAGTCTGTGTTCTTACTTACAAGGGGTCCCTCTCATGGCTTCCTCATAGGTCACTCTGATGTATGGCTTGCTGTAGTCGATCTCCACCTCATCTGAGAACGGAGCAGGTTCCCGCAGCCCCTAAACAGCCAGGAGAGTTTCACTGAGAGACTGCAAAAGTGAGGGCAGTTCGTAGTGGCAGCACTGCCATCACAGTGTCCTAGTCACTGGGTGACTCACTGCCTCTGCATAATTCAGACACGTGTACTGAAAGAATAATTAGTGTAAAACCTCAAAACAGCCTTGCAGGCTGATTAGCCTGAGTTTAGAGAAGGGGAGAGAGAGAAAAGTAGAGTTTAGTAAGCAGTATTTCTACTGGAGCAAGAAAATCAGAGGGTGAGAGCTGCAGCTGGTAAACTCAGACTTCTGACAAACAGCAGTTCACAGCAGCACAAGCCGAGCTTTAAACCTTACTGCCACAGCTCCAGCTGTGCCCACTCTGCCAAAACCATCACTCTGCTGTGCCTGAGTGTTTGTGCTGTGATGTACAAACTGCAACAGCTCCTTGATTTGAGTATATGAACAAGCAGAAGAGCAATACCAATGCAGCACTAACTCTGAGGGAATGTGTGTGTTGTCACCATTTCTGAGCCATACAAGTGAGAGACTGATCTTCATCTGCGTCAGAATAACTCCAAATGCTGCAAGAAAACCCCTCCAGCCAGCTAGCTTGACAATAGCAGTACATTTAATCAACAGCTGAAGTGCAGCCATCATTTCTGGTCTGCTCTGGATGGAAATGAAACATCTGCCCTTGCCATTACAAAACAAAGAGCTGAATTTCCTTCTAGCTGGAAGGTGTAGGGCTGCAATGGACATCTTGTTTCCAAGTCAGAACACTAGGAAACAAGCTTGCAAATCATTACAATAATACCTTCAAGCTGAAAAGGCTAATCTGCAGTTTCCTCTCTGGCTTCCTGTCCCACTGCAGAATCCTGGCAGCGTCCAGCACCACTGCAACCAGAAAAACCACTGCTATTCTGGCCAGTGTCAATCCTTCTTAGAGTGCTTATAGTGAAATGCACAGGAAAACAACCATGACATTCAAACAAGCTGCTCCTGCTGAACATCTCCTTTAAGTTACTGAGGGCTCCACATTTCACACAGCACCTCCTCTACCAGGATCCTTACTGTCAGATAAGGCCTGCAGGCCTCTCATCTCATCACTGCCATTAAGTCCTGTCTAGGACTTCCCTACAAAACCAGATTTTTGGCAGTTTAGTTGAAGTAAGGAATAAAAACACAAAAAAGCCGTATCAGAATTATCAGAGGAACACAGAGACATGTCCTCAAAAGGTCCTGCCAGAATCTTGCCCTTTCCCTGCAGGGCCAATGAGGGTCAAAACTCAACCTGATGTGCACAATACAACAGGCTTATGTGTCAGCAGGTTCGTTACCACCATCTGCTGCTGAGCCCTGCTGCTTCAGGGGAACATTCTGCCAACAGCTGCTTAGTTGGGAGTGGAAAAGGCTTCAAGGTAATCTCACAGTTAGGCAACACTATTACTCTTGCTATGATAAATAAAACTTTTGCAAAAAGAAGAAAAAAAAATCTTTCACCAGGAGAAGTGTATTTGCCCTGTGGCTAAAAAACAGACAGGAAGCTTAGAAAGTGGCTGGATATTACTTGTCTTGTGCTGTTTGCCAATGCTTTATTTCTAACAGAGGACAGACAGCAACTTGAAGAGCAAGTGACTCCCACAGAAAAATAAATAACCTGCACACTTCTCTTTCCTTACTGAAATACATGAGATCTTTAAGAGGGACAGGGTGGGTTTTGGCAACAGTGAAGGACATCAGTGTTCTGTGGGATAAGTCACACAACAGCTCAAGCCTCCATTCCCAGTGCCTGCCTCCCCAGTTCTCACTGCTGGTGCTGCTGTTACTTCATCACCACTGTCAATGCTCTGTGACAGGGCTAAAGCCCTCCTGAAGAGCAAAATGTTGTCATCGAGGAGGAAGATTGCAACACATCACCACATTTTGCTGAGGACCATGACCCTGGTATGACGTGGCAGGAATGGTAACCGGCTTTTGACAGAGATAAGAAAAGAACAACTAGAGCACGCGTGATGTGCAGGACAGCTCCAGGAAGAGGGCAGAGAAGAACTATAAAAAGCCAATTGTCGCAATCTTGTGGCAAGGACAAGTTAAAGACAGCCCTTGTCAGTAGCATTAACTGGATCATAACCCCTTCAGAAAAGATTCCACTGGCTTTAGCTAGTTAAAGCCATCCCAAGGCTGACCTAGAAAAGAAATCCTTTTCCTTGTTTGTTGTGGTTTTTTTTCTGGGCACTCCCAAAGTACCAGCAACACAAATGTGGTCCCTCTCCAGACCAAGAAAATCAAATGAACAGGGATCTTCCCCATGTGTCAGAGCATGGATTCAAAAGATCACTTCTGCAGGTGCTTACAGGCTTCAGACCCTCCTGCAGCTGTTATGTGCTTCTGCTTTTCCTGAGTATTTCTCCCTCCCAGTGGGTCACTTAAAACCCACCTGTGAGAAATGCCTACTTCTCTATGGCTATTTAAACGCATGCCTCTTTGGCTCAGCTTAAGTGACAAGCTGGACACACCACAAAAGCAGCTTAGCAATGCTTGCCTCAGACCTAATTTAAGCCCATGTTGTAAGTATGTTATTAGTATGAACAAAGGAAGATTCCAAACTGGATTTGCAAGAAGGAGAGCTACTGTCATTTGCTTCTTATCCCCTGCCCCCTGCCTTGTTTTCTCTGTCCACAGATAAACAACCACCTGTATCTTTCTGCTGTTACAGCTCAGTGTCCTCATCTCACAGGCTCCCAAAATTCTTATCTCTGCTTACTTACGAGTGAGCGTCGGGACATTTTTGGAGGGATTCCATCCAGCTCTGTTGCCCCATTAGGGCCTGATCCATCTTTTCTTCTCTTTCGGGAATTCAGCCTGGATGAGGTCGGCGGCTCCATCTTGCCAAGCACGTCCAGAAAGAACTGGAACAAAATGAAGGAGAGGGAAAAACGAAGAAAAAAAAAAAAGAGATATTTCTCAGTTCTTCCAAAACAGAATCAGTCAACAGCAGGCACAGTGCACAGAAGGTCAGTGCAAAGACACAGCCACCTCACAAGGGGCTTAGCCAGTTGTATTTGGCATCAGCTGCCAAGGCTTGACAAACAGTGCCTGGTGGGAATACTGAATCATTTAATGCAACTCAGAGCTGTTCTGCAGAGAGAAGTGTGCAGCAGTCAGCTGGCTGGAGAGACACTGAAACAAGAGTTGCAATGCAAATTATAAATCGTTACTATGAGGTTAATAATGCTGTTTTCGCATCTAAAAGGCAACCTAAGGATTATGGCATGTCCAGTTCACATTTAGCCCTCGTCCAGCTCTCTTTTGGATTCTTTACACCCCCAAGGTCAGCAGGTGGGTGTGCAGTGTACAGTCCTTTCTTCTCTTCTCTGTACAGTCCTGAAGAGACAAAGGAAGGTCTATGCAGAAGGATAAAGGTGAGGGCAGGGCTCGTAACTTAAATGACTTTAAACATGCTTGCTGTTTGTGTAAGACCAAGCTGCAGCTCCCCAGTGGGGACAGTCCACCTTGGGACAGCTACCACCGTGTTTCCCTCTTGTCCCTTGTCCCCACCGCAGTGGTGACTCAGCAGATGGTGAAGCAGCTGCTGACACCACATTAGGCCACACTTCTGGCACTTTATGTACTAGCTTGCAATTAGTGGTGCTTCAGCTGAGCTGCTTCTCTGATGAACAGACAGACATACCACCAATTTGGGACAGAAATGGTGACAGTTATAAAGGAGGAAGTTATCTGTGCTTTGGGCTGGAGTCACTGTACCTTTGCAGAAGGGCCTGGAGTATTAGTAACTCCTGCTTCACACAGCTGAAACAAAAATAGGGATTTCTAGGAAGGCATGGCAGTCCCTTTCCAGCTGCTGCAGGAGTTAGATATGGGTGCTAGATTTGCAAAAACTAAAAAACAGCATTATCTCTCTTGTTGACTTGAAGTGTGCACCTCTCCAGGGCAGCACGTGGCACCTCGGGCCTGGAGAGCAGCATGACCCCTCCACCCAGCAACGATCCTTAACGATCCTAAGGTACCTGCTTCAACTCCCTAATAATAAGAGTGGTGTGGAATTTAAAACGTCTCCCCACCCACATGCAGTGGGTGTGCTGGAATGTTAGGTGGGGCAAGTGCAAGGTGCGACCAAGAGCAGAGACCCCTCTGAATACCACTCTTTTTCCGCAGTAGAGCGGCTCTGCTGAGTGTTCTGCTCGGGATGAGCTACGTGAGGAGCTGTGACTGCCCTCAAAGGGCCACTGGCAAAGCTCTGCTGTTTGGCAGCCAAGAAGGGTGTGTTTTGTGAAAGAGCTGCTAAATAGCAGATTTAGTGATCGGACTTACTCAAGCACACATGACTCAAGGTTAAGGAATGCCCCAAAGTAACAAGTCAAATGCAATTTAACGAGATGCAAATATCTCTCCCTCCCCACTGAGCATCAGCATGATGATACCTTATGGGCAGTTTTAGGGTCAGACACAGCTGAACTGGTTTGGGGCTACACACATATAAATATCCCCGGCTGCTCTGCTAGACCTACCACGATGTACTAAAACGGAGAAAGAGAATCTTAGGTCAGTAGGGAGCCAAAAAAATATTGTGGAGAAGATAAAAGTGACAGTGAAGAGCAGCCACAAGGACATTCCAGAACTGTGTGAGCCATCCAGCACTCACTGTGAGTCAAGCTTGCCGTTTCCCCCATTCCTGTAATTAAATTACTATTTCCTGAGAACAAACATATGGGAGAGTGCAAACATAACCTCAGGCAAAAAAGTTTGGAGCCCTCAGGTCCAAGTCTTCAAATACTTAAGCAAGCATTTGACTTTCAGGTGAGATCCGTGCTATAAATGCAGCACCTTCCAGAGTGCCTCTGTGAAAACACAGGGTATGACACGAGTCATTCTTACATTTTGCAAGGTGTCATCTTGCAAGCACACTGCGTCAGTCATTTACCACCCCGGTCCTAGCAGAAACCATGAAGTTCAAAAAAAACAGCAAATGTCTGTCTGGTTCAAGTAAACCCAGAATTCATGGAAACACTGAGGGGAAACAGCAGCCGATTTTCTTGTTATTTGGTTAAAATAATTCCACTGTGCTTCAAGTCACTGTTGGTCTCTGACCACTTTCTTTCCGTCCCTTGGGAGAGAATTAAAAGGTCTGTTAATGTGCTGAATGCAAACATTCTGAAACACTGCCCAGCAAAACATCAAAAGCAGAGGCTTTGGTGCTGAAGCACAGACACAGCAGCCCCACACACAACCAGGTGAAGCTCTTCTCCCATCAGAGTAACCAGACTTCACTGCACACAAGTACAGTCTCTGCTGAATTATCAGCAGCCCTTTGCTGCTGGGTGCAGATCTCACGGCCAGGCAAAGAACTGCAGTTACAGTACAGGGCAGCACTGTCCCAGCTCAGGAGAAAACTCCAACAGCCTCTTCCAGCTCCTCCCACACCCAACCATCCACCCCAACCTTTCCATTTCGCAGGGTATCCACAGTCAGTTAAATTGATGGCAAAAAACAACTGAAGTGAATGGATTCCAACTTGAGAGATTCTGTTATTTGCTGTGCATTAAATCAGCAGCAGTGGTGAGCCAGCATCAGCCACACAGCAGCAGCTCTACCCAATGTACCAAGTGAGAAACCAGCTTCAAGGGTGGGATAAATATGCTCTGTCTGCTCTGGCCTGACAGGTGGGATGTGCCTCTGCAGTGTCCGAACACCTCAGGAGTGACACAGCTCTGTTAATTACTCAACATAGAAATGAAACCATAATTTTACCACTATTCAGAACTTTAAAACCTCTGCCCTGTGGATAGTGCATTTCTGGGAAGTCCTCCCATCACCAGGCTTGGCTTCACAAAAAATGGGGAATATACCTTATTGCAATAAACCTACTCATCTTAGAATGCTTCATTTTGACCTAAGTGACTAAAATATCATCCCAAACAATTATTTACCAACAGTGGGATCCAGCATCTGTAGCTGAGTTTAACACATGAGGACACGGCTTTGCTTCTCCAAATGCATAAAACTCTGCCTGTTCTAAAATTAATTACAATTGCAGCAGATGGGGAAGAGGAAAGAGAAGATAACTCTCAAAGCTCATTCTGAACACTCCAAGATAGAAACCAAGCACAACCAGAAGAAAGAGCCTAGCTGTAAAATATTAATATTGTTCTATTTTAAGGTGTCACTCTCCTGCATTATTGAGTTCATGGCTGAATACAAGATACTGCTCCAAAGGAGCAAAGCTGGAAGTGCCCCGTTTGGAAAAGCCATGGGCATATCACAATCCCTGCACCACTTAATAAAACACTCAGGGCTTTTCTTCTCAAACTTATTTCTTTGGTGTATCCTGTATCAAAGAAGGGCCTTGCATCACCTGCCAGATAACTCATTGACAGAGAGACCTGCACGGGCTCTGCAAGGAGCAGCTGACTGCCAGATGGGAAAAGAGTTGCTTTTCCTGTCAGGGAATCACTGAATCCCACTGAAACACAGCCACTTCTGGGAGGGGAAAGAGGACAAGCATTGATTACTAGAAAGTAAAACAAAATAGAGGCAGGGAAGGAATTTAAAACTTCTCCCTTAGTGGCAGTTTTAACTACAACATCATCAGAGCTGGAATTTAACCACAACACTTAAGTTGACACCTCTGGCACGTGGAAGAGGTCAGAATGGGCCCAGCAAATTTCCTGCTTAGCCAAAGCTTTACCTCACTGTCTGCATCTTTATGGACAGTGCTGCTATTTTTCAGTCTTGGTGGCGTCAGAGAACTCCAGCATCACACTACACTGGAGAAGCAGGTCAGATCTTTCTACACCCTAAGCACACTGATGGCATGAGGACCTGGCCCATCTGCCTTTTTTTTTATGTCCTGAAGAACTTCTTGGAGAATATTAACTGCAAACCTACAGCAGTAGCAGGATTTCTTCTGCCACTTCTGCTGCTTTTCACTTGCAGATTTACCTGTGAAGCAAAATAAATGCTGCTACTTAAACTGAAAATGAGCTTGCTGCAACAACTCAGTAAATGCTCCAGCCCAAGGCTGCTGCAATTCCCACCAGGGACCCAAAGCACAAGACTGGCAGGTGGACCAGGGAGGCCCTGGGACACCCACAGCTCCCTGGCTGGCACTGCCTGCTCCAAGGCTGTCCTATTGTCCCTCTGAACTTGGGAGGCATTGGCACAGTCAGATGTGACTGTCATGTGCTGCTTTGCCTACAAGATCATTGCACTCTACAGGAACAAGATATTTCTCTTCTGCTGACTCATCTGCAGGCAACAGTACTAAACTTTGCACTCTGCCAGCTGTCTGCAGAGAATTGTCTTGACACATGGACAGCATGTAAGCAAGAGCCTCAGGGAAAAGGCAGAAGTCCTGTCACTTCAGATAGGTCCCTTGCCAGGCTATAAAGTACCAAAGCAACTCTACATTCCTCTGCATTCCTTGACCACAGATCAAAGAGAATCCTTTTCCCCCTGCTCTCCCTCATGTGCAACACCCAGTCTCCAATTAACCTTACTGGTGTGTATCCCCATGGAGATCTGTGGAGACACAGAGACCTGGGAGAGGTTAATGCCAGAAGACTCATCATGGATCTCTCTTCTATCAGTGCTTAAGAAACTTGCCCAATCTCCAAGGCAGCTTCATGCCCAGCCCAGGCTTGCCAGGCCCAGCTCTGTCCCAGTCTCCAGACTCAGAGCTCCTGCCTGGGAACAGAGTGCTGCTGGCTATGACCCAGCCGGCTCACCTCCAGACAGACTGCACCGCTCCCCACAGTCAGCATCTGCTCCACCTGCATGGTCAAGCCCTTGAGCCCCTTAAAAAGGTTACTGCAGGATCTGGTACAGTCCTGTCCACTTGTAAAACACAGGCTGCTTCAGCTACTTTGGATCAAGATCAACAAAAGCAGCTGTCCCACAGTGTGTTAAAAGCCACAGGAACATATAAAAGGGATTCCTGTCCAGCCAGTGCCACACATCAGTCCAACAGCATCCTCACCTTTGCTATACCTGCAAAAAAAAACCCCCAGGCCTTGCATCCCCTATTGGTCCAGGCAGGCTGGTAACATTCTCTCAAGCAGAAGCTCTGGTACCCATGTCCTGCAGTTGATGGAGAGATGCTGCTTCTCTCCAACAAAGTCCCAAATGGCTGAAGATAACTGTCTAACCACAACTCAAAACAGTTCAGTGCAGTCACCTAGATAGTGTTGCTAAGTAATACACATAAAAAAGAGAAACTGCTGTCAGAACCCCTGTGAATTCACAGCCCTTCTGAGTATACCATCACCTCCAGGCACTGAGTGTCTCGACATGCAACAGCCGCTGCTGGGTGAGTGAAGCAGCAGAAATAGAGTTTACTTATTACAGAATACCAGAAAAAATACTGTCAGGGACAATAAAGTGTGAGAATAGGTGGCTATTCTGACTCGACTTCTGCACTGTTTTGTTTTTAGGGATTAGCAACAGAGCTTCTTGAGACTGGAGGTGTAAACCTCTTTTAGCAGGTTTACACATCAATACCAATTCCTTACTACAACAGTTATTGTTTGTGGCTCTTGGTACAGTGATTTCAAAAGTGTTACAACCCAGACCTCACAGCAAAAAACTTCAAAATCAGGAATTTTAATAATTGTGTATATCTGGCAAACTTCTTTGGGAAATAATGCATGGGTATTTGTCATCTGAATTTCAAAACCAAATGGAGTGGCTGTCCTCAGACCCCGGGGTCCTGCAGATGGAAACCCAGCATTACCTGTTTCTGACAACTCAACCTTTGCCAGGGTCCTGGTGCGGCAGCATCACAGGGTGGGGACAGAGTGAAGGCCACCTGCAGCATCCTGCACCTCCCTCCACAGTGAGTGAGGACTACAGAAGAGCATCACAGCTCTCGGAATTCCTGAGGACTTTAAGTCCCATTACAAAACCATTAATCAGTGCAGCCAGGACTCCGGTGGACACAAGAAGAGGGTTAGAGAGGATGTGTGCCTACGCAGCAGCTGGGTCACACCTTGCTCCGCCGCAGCCAGGTCCACCTCGTCACTGTCCTCCCTAGGCCCTGGCTGTGTCCCCTGGCTGGGGGATGTCCCCCGGAGCCCCCGCGCTCCAGGCGCCGAGGATGCACTACAGAAGTTTCCCACTGAGCCGTCTCTACCTTCTGTCG
>NW_005054309.1:2397687-2404302 GCF_000277835.1 Geospiza fortis | reverse complement strand
CTCGCGACGGGCCTGCCCCGCGGCTCTGCAACGTCACAGAATATCCCGAGCTGGAAGGGACCCACGAGGATCACGGAGTCCAACTGCTGGCCTTGCACAGCACCATCCCCAGGAGTCACACCAGGTGCCTGAGAGCCTTATCCAAACGCTTCTTGAGCTCTGCCAGGCTTGGTGCCACAACCACTTCCCTAGGGAGGCTGGTCAGTGCCCTAACACCCTCTGTGGAAAGAACCTTTTCCTGATCCTAACCTAAACCCCCAGGACACAGCTTCAGGCCATTTCCTTGGGTCCTTCACTGGTCACCACAGAAAAGAGATCAGTGCCTGCCCCTCTGCTTCCCGTCGTGAGGAGAGGAGAGGAGACTGATGAAGTATTTTCTCCGTTCGTCCAGTGTATGGATGAATCTGGTGTAAATTCCGGAGGTTCTGGAAAGAGGGAGCTGCCCTGCTTGTCCACACCAGCGTGCAGTGCTTCAGCAGAGGCTCAATTTCTCTCCAGGGAAAATACAGCACCCCTTACCTGTTCCACACCACAGCCAAGGGTGGTGAGACTGAGCAATTACAAACTCAAATCTGCTCACCTGCTTTGTACAACACCGTTGTGAAGAAGCCATTAAACACCTCCAAAATGGAGCAAGTGCAAGGTTAGACATTGTGATTTAACAGCCATGGCTTTATAAAAGCTTCAAAACGAGTCTGAGGTCATATGTACCAGCTCCTGGAAAATGTTGTGTGGAGGGTTTTGGTGTTCCCTAAAAGTCACACTCCCAGGTTGTGCACAAACAGAGCAGTGCTGTCACATCTCTCTGCAGGTTCCTTAGTGGGTGACAGCCACAGGCAGCAACAAAGCAGTCAGTGAAGCCACCCTTCATTTCCCACCAGAGGAAAAGGAGGGGATGACTCATAACCAAAATATTTCAAACTAATACAATAGAGAAGCAGCAGTGTGCTGCCTCCAGCACACTGAAAGAAGGATTCCAGAAAATGCACCATAATATTTTACTTCCCTGGCTTCCAAGAGCTGCATGGGGAGGGTGTGCTCTGCTGTAACAGTTGGTGAGGGTGGGATTCAGGGTTCACCTCACCCCACTTTGGCACTCTGAAAGCCGTTCATCCCACTGGAATGGTTCAGCTGTGCTTTCCCTGTTGGCAGAGAGAGAACAGGCGTCACCACAGAGCATCCCATCTTCCAGTGGGCATGCTAAGATGTATTCTGTTGGCACCCTCTGTCTCAGGAACCCACGTGGTCCGCCAACTTTTGGGGAGATGAGAAGCTTTAGTATTCTTCTGCAGACCTACTGCAGCCTTTCTGAGGCTGGAGTCCTAGCAAAGTTGTTCTCCAAACATCCACCCTTATATTCCAAAACAATTAGAGAGAGATTGGGAAATCACTGCAGCATCTGCTGAGGAGCCTGAGGAGCAATGATCACACACAGCATCCACGGGTGCCACATTGCACAAACCAAGGAGCACTTACTGCAGGGAGGAGTTCTGGCAGTCATGGGGTGTGTGGGCTGCTGGCCTGACCTAATGTCCTAAATATCTTGACTTTCCATCAATTAATACCATCTCATGTGACACAGCTGGGATTCATAGCCCAATTGTTGTGGGAGTCATAGGAACAAATCTGGATAACCAGAATCAGAGACCAGCTTCATGGATTAATTTACAAAGAATTGTCAAAAAGCTCACCTAAGAAATGCAGACAAGCTATAGTGCATCTTGTACAGTGGAAGAAAATGCCACAAGAGAAGAAATATCAAATACATAGATTTATTATGTTTTTTTCTTATAAATATTTCATTAATTTCATAGAAATAAAAATAAAAGTAACAGAACCCTTTCAAGACAGAAGTTGAGTTTGCCTTAGAAGCAATGGCTATTGGCAATACACTTTTAGGACAAAACCAACACTATATAAAAAACAAAGGGCCATTTAAATAAAGGACATAATAATAATAATATTAATATTGTGCTTAAAGCTATATAAATATCTACAAGGAAGAGGGAATGTTGTAGTGTGTAGCACAGGTGTAGGACGTGCTTTGTAGAGCACTTAATTGGGTTATGTACTCAAGGAAGAATATGATGGTTTTGTACACTTAAAGAAAAAATACTGCAAAGCATTCTCCCCAACGTCCATCCTTCTGTGCAATGTTTGTCACCTTCAGTAGTAGAAGCAGCCAAATGCAGCCACCACACAAAACAGACTGTCCTGGGGAAAACAGAGAAAGGCTCTGTGTTAGTCAAGGCAAGCTTTTTGCTAGTCTAGTGGAACAGGCAAACCTCAGGGAACATTTAGACCAGATAATAACTGTATGGTAATATATAGCAATTTTCTGTCTTTTATTTAAATTTCTTATTCATCTCACTTGTGGTGTAACCCAGGTCAGTGCATCTGAATGCCAGAAGCGCCTCAATTTCCTCCATCCACACACCCACAGGTATCTAGGTGTCAGTTTAAAATAAAATAATAATAAAGTAAAACCTTGACTTTGGCTCAGTCCTGGATTTCAGCCATGCCCCATGACTGCAGTTCAGCAAAGTATGTAAGAAAAGACTTTGTCTCTTGTGCTTTCTCTCCCCACCAGTAAATGGTGTGACTACAATGACTTTTGTACTGTACTGTGTCACCTACTCAGGGGAGAACTTTTACTATGTTGGCTGTTATAGCTAAGTATGTTTTGTGAACAAGCATGTAAATCAGGCTGTTTCAATAATCTTGATTCCTTCCTTCTAGTAGTTGTTTCTTTTCTGCTCCATATTGAAGGTCACTCTACCTCTCATACAAAAGCAAGTAGCCTTGCACTTCCCTTGAGAATCCAGCCCATACTTACGTTCATGAACACGTCGTGAGCACAGCTGTCAGTGTCAGCGTCCCAGAAACATCGTGCAGCCATGCTAGACAAAGGAGCCAGACAGGGACATTACCCAGAGTTCATGTGTAATGACCTAAGTGATCACAGATACTTCCCTTGAAAACCAAACTGAGCTTGCTTTAAAGGTAATGGGATTGGGAAATATGCTCCTGAATCCCAAGCCTAGTTTTCTACTGCTGAATTCTACCACATGCTGTAATCCCCTCTGTATGTGCTCATCAGCTCTCAACCCTGCCACCTTCACTGTGCAGCAGGGCTTGAAACCTCATTGCTATGGTGCTTAAGAATCTTTGACTTCTGGCCTGTGCATATCAGTGGCTAATTTAGCTTATTTGTTCTTGTCCTTCACCTCCTGCACCCTCATGGCACATACTCCCAATTTATTTATAGGGAGCTATCGTATTCCTTGGCAGATGCCATGCTACGAGACCACGACCTCTTCAAGTCCTTTCGTATCTATACCCTCTGCTCCCTGACTATCCTGATGGACTTCTACACCCAAGCCCTATCCTGAACACAAACAGCCAGACCATAACAGGATATAGCATGGGAGACCTTGCTGCTGCCTTGTCTAAAGCACTGACACTCCCTTTTCTCTGCTGCAAGGCTCCCACTCCCTGCCTGCCCCAGTGAGCCTCAGCTGACAGGATTCCTTTTGGGGCACAGTCCCATCATGTATGAATGACTGTACTAAGGTGTATTTTGCATTAAGGATGTCAGTGGCTGTGTTTCAATCTTGCCTCCTGTCTGTTACAAACTGGAAAATGTCCCCAACTGCTCTGTCAGCCTGTGTGGCTGGACTTCACATTTCTGATCAGACCACCTGAACACTGAACTGTTCACCCTGGCACAGTGCTTGTGGAGCAGCCTGCCTGCAGACAGACATTCCTGACAAAAGCCTGGGCAGCAGGTACAGGTATTCCTCTCTGACCTCCAGAACAGGGAGGCAGCAGATCTGATTACAGCTCTGCTGCACTTCTGCTGGAGTACCAGGCACAATAAAAAAGATAAGCCCAGCAGATAAAGCATATAAACCTTGTGAGCTGTTCCCTTTTGTCTTGTCCCTACCCACGAGTAATGGAAAGCTACAGCCCACTATTGCAGCCAAGAGGAATTCTTTCATCTGACTGCAGGCATCTGGAGCTGACTACAAGTGCTCAGCACTCACATGGGAATCTAGGCTTGGTTCCCATGGCAGTATTGCAGTGGGATTATAGAAATTGAAACTTCTGAAAAATGTAAATGAAGTGCTTATGGAAGCTTTCTGGCTTTAGACAGAAGTGAGTTACCATGGCTTTTGTGCTCCAGCAGGGCCTTAGGAATGGATGGGAGGTGTACCCTTATTCATCATGAATACAACACAAAAGGCTTCTACCACACTCCTCAAAAATGATTTTCAGCATTTCAGCTTGCTAAGAACTACCATAGAGCCAATTATCACTGGCTAATTCAATCAATCACAACCTAAGCACTCAAGTTGCCACTAAAAGAGAAAAGAAAGTGATTTACACTTTATCGTCTGCAGACAGATCTTTGTAGCAAGGGAAGTTGGAAGCAGCTTCCGAAGGAAAAAACTACACCTAAACCCAGAAAACATGCCGGAAATACAATTAGAAGATGCAAAACTTACTTGACTCCTTCTCCTCTCTGCTCTCCAATGACAACCTGCACCACCATCTTGTACCTGTCAAATCCTTCCTCTGGAGAGAGAAAAAAATAACAGTGAGAGCAATAACTTTTTAAAAATATGAGCCCAAGACACGACCCTGAAAGCTAAAGATTTCTGGCTACAAAGCAAGTGGCTGCACAAGCCTATGCAAGTAGCCAAGTGGACAGACTGTCTTGCAAAGCTTCATTTTCCTGGTATGGAGTACCATGGTTTTGCTGGAGTTGAAGGGTGAACAGTGTAGTTGGCATCCATCAGAAGATGATCTAAGGCACAAGACACCCCTGAGCAGCCACACGGTGAGTCAGCACTCTGCTTTGACAACTTTCAAGAACTGGCCACATGGAAAGAACACAAACAAGGCTGCTGGTGGACAAAATGCAATTTGAAAAAAACTGTCTTATTTTAAAACTGTTTTGATGCAAAGGTATTGTGAGATTCTTCTGCCACACAGGTGTTTCCTTTGCTCCTGAGTGGTATAAAAGGCCACATAATAGCTGTATTATTTTTGTGTCTCCAGAGATATGCTATTGTTTCACAACAGTAAAAAGTACCTCTGGGGCACAGGCCAGATCTAATCAGGCCATGGCAATGTTCCAGAAGCCAAATCAGAACAGGCATGTTTGAAATCAAATATAGATCCCAATGCCTGTCTTCAACAAAGCAGTGTCCCAGGATGACTCCAGCACCCTGTTTCCACTGGAAGGTTGAACACAGCACGCTGGCTCTGCTAACATCCAACACGTCAATGCTTATCAGAGATGCCAGCTGATAAGAGTGGCCACCCCGGGCCAGCCTAGCTCCAGGCTGCTGCCACTGGGCTTACACATGACTGAAGCCAAGCCCTGTGCAGAGGAGCTCAGCATGAACACGTGCAGGGACTACAGCTGCTGCTGCTGGCTTTAAAGCAGGTGTGTAATTCTGGGAGAAGCACAAATGCACGGCCCCTGCTGAGGGTGACCGCGGTGCCACCACGGCAGGCCAGCCCAGCAGGTGGAGCACCAGCGTGTCCCCAGGAAGAACGGGAAAAAAATATCCGTGCCAGCCATATACTGATTCCAGCACAAAACTCAGGAAACATCTGCTGGTGCCTGCACTTTTCTTCTTGAACTCGAAAATGCTGGAGGGCATCCTGTGCAGCAGCACAACCTTTTTCTAGAGCTATAAGGCTGTAGTCACACCCCTCCTTGGCTGACTGCTCCTCTCTCCCCATTCCCTGTGCCCCCTTGAGCCTTTTTCTGATCTCCACCACTATTCCAGCTCTGATCTAACTCACAGCAGAAAAACAGCAGGTGTTTATGGAATCAAAAAGCAATGAAACATCACTTCTTTCTTCTCTCTAATGCAGCTGCTTTCCCCCTGCAGACCCTCCACGTTTGACATCACACACTTGCCAAGCTATACGAAAACAAATCTTGTCGGCTGGAATTAGATCTCCAGTTCTGCAGGCAAGGAATGCACATATATAGGACAGATTGCTTCATACCAGCAGACTTGAGTCAGTCAACAGGGAAGGAATGCATTTCAAGAATAAAGGAAGAAAGAGGGATCTTGTCAAAAACGAGAGAGCATGGCAAGAAAAGAAATTACATCCCCAGCAGACCTCCTTACCTTTCAGTCTGTCTTTTATTGTGTCTGATAAAGACTTTGTCAGCTCAGGCATTTCTTCTGGTTTGTACTCTACATCGGCCAGCTTCTCCTTCAGTATTGCACGGATGCATTCTTTTACTGTGGAGGACTTAAATCTATCATGGCAACAAAAAGTAAAAAAGTGGAAAAGTTCGCATGCAATGTGTAGAAACACACGCAGTGCCACTCCTGGGAAAATATAGCTTTCATGTATTAGAGAAAAATGATAGATAAAAAAAAAAGCTCCACTAAAACGGAGATATTGCCAAAAGCCAAACACCTATCGACAGGGGTGAAACCAGCCGCACTGGAAGTTGCCCCTCCAGCAGCATCCTCCACTTTAGTGGGTGTAAAGCTGGTGTGGGAGCCCGGTGCCCCCCAAGCCCTCGGTGCTCCCCATTCCCCACACCCGCACTGCCTCACGCCCAGGGACGCCCTCCCG
>NW_005054309.1:2381988-2397217 GCF_000277835.1 Geospiza fortis | reverse complement strand
AGAGAGAAAGAAAGAAAGAAAGAAAGAAAGAAAGAAAGAAAGAAAGAAAGAAAGAAAGAAAGAAAGAAAGAAAGAAAGAAAGAGAAAGAAAAGAAAATGAAATAAAGAGAAAAGAAAGAAAGAAAAGTTTTTTGGTTTTTTTTTGCAATAAGACTTGTTAAATGAAGTAGTTGGTAAATAAGTGTTAAATAATTTCAGGCTATTTTAATAACTGTAATAATTGTAAAATTTTGCAATGGCTTATAGAGGATGCTGAGGTGCTGGAGCAAGTCCAGAGAAGGGCCATGGAGCTGGGGAAGGGTCTGGAGCACAGATCCTGTGAGGAGCAGCTGAGAGAGCTGGGGGTGTTTAGTCTGGAGAAAAGGAGGCTCAGGAGGGACCTTATCCCTCCCTACAATTCCCTGAAAGGAGGGTGTAGCCAGGCGGGCGTCAGCCCCTTCTCCCAAACAACCAGCAACAGGATGAGAGGGCACAGCTGTTCCCGGGGAGGTTTAGGTTGGACATTAGGAGGAATTTCTAATCATAGAAAGAGTGATTAATATTGGAATGGATTGCCTAGGGAGGTGGTGGAGTCACTGTCCCTGGAGGTGTTTAAGGAAAGACTGGATGTGGCACTTAATGCCATGCTGTAGTTGTCATGGTGGTGTTGAGTCATAGGTTGGATGTGACGATCTCAGAGGTCTTCCCCAGCCTGATTCATTCTGTGATTCTGTAAAGGGTTTGAAGAAGTTGCTGGGTTGTGGCTGGAGGTATGATGGGGAGAGAGTGGGGTAAGACAACCTGGCCTCACTGGGTGCTTCCCCAGTGCCCCCCTTCTGCCCCAAACCAGCCAGCAGCCACAGCCCCTGCACTCAGCCTTGCCCAGGGCTTGGAGGCTCCCTTCCTGCCTCTGTACCACACATCCCAGACATCAGGGAGGAGATCCCAGCCTTGCTCCTTTCCTCTAGCAACTTCTTAAATCCTCCATAAAGGCCTAAAATTATTGCTCCCCAGAATCCTACCCCTTGTGCCCTTTTCCTTGCCCGTAGCTGCTGTGTGTCACAGGGAAGGCTGCATGTGCTGCAGCCCCTGCTGAGAAGCTGACATTCTGTTTCCTCTGGAGGTTATCTCGAAGCAGCGATCTTTGCGATCGATTGTGCTTCCCACGTGCAGCAGATGACACGGCTGAGAAAGGTCTCTGTGTGCCTCACCCAGCTCTGAATGGAAACAGTGTGAAGGCACAGCCAGTGCTGCTGTGGAGTGGTGCTGCTGCCACAGATGAGAGGCTGGAGGGGGCCATGAACTGTGACAGGGCTAGGTGTGCCTGGAGGTGCCCCTCGGGTACAGGAGGTGTGAGGTTGCCCCAGGAGGAAAGGGGTACCACTGCCAGAGTTTTGCTTGGGACGCACAGGCATTTCCCAACTGGTGCCAGATCCTGCCCCAACCTGCTCTGAGAATGGATGGGTTGCTAAGACCCTGAGCAGCAGCAGCTCATAATTTCCACAGACTTTACCAGCACCTCTTGCTAGAGATGGACCGTCAGAGTCCTCAGTACCACTGGGCTGGGTGTCAGCTCTGCCTGCCAGCAGGAACACTCACTGCCATGCTGGAGGTGACATTGGTCCCTTGCCATACCCATGTGTCACCTTCCCATCACAGTTACCACTGCTCTGCCCAGGCCCTGCTTGTTAGAGGAACAGTTTTGTGTCTCTGTTCCATCCCTGTACTTACTCACTGCTTATTGCTGCTTACTCACAACCACAGGACGCTGCCTGTCCCCGCAGGGTCAGATGTTGCTGCTCATGCAAATCGTTTGGAGAGACCTTCATAATTTCTGATAAGTATCTGAAAGACCTCAAGACTCTGTATTTATTTGCAAACACTATTCACCATTTCCTCCTCTCACCCCAGCCACTCGGCTCCCGCCTGGGTCAGACCCACAGATGTGAATTCAGTTAAACCGTTGGGGGAAGGATCTTTGGAACGTGTGGGCTTCTCTTCCTCAGCATCTTTTTGTGGCAGTTTGTGTTTCCTCTTTCACCTGGGAAGCTATGCTTTCCCTGGACTTCAGGGTCATGCACCTCTGGGCTTCAGTCAGCTCCATCAGAGATGTTTGACCACAGCTTTCTTTTTCTTCTTCCAATTTTACAGTGCTCCTTAAATACCCCATATGCTTTTAAATCATTCTGGGGCTGACTCTCTACGCTTTGAGGTGAGTGCTCAGGTGACAGCTGTGTGCCCCAACAGTGATGGCTGCAGAGGACCAGGTCCTCCTCTAGGTCTCACCTGTGTTGATGGAACTCAGCAGCTTCTGGCTGGAGAAAAACTATGACATTTGTGCTCCAATGAACTGAAGTGACATGTGCTTGCTGAAGTTGTTGTTTCTTAGTTTTAAAGAACTGGCTTCTCACTTATTTCTGCTTGTCCTTACTTTTTAGACTTCATTTTCATCTTTTGGTGGCCAAATAGAAAAGCACTGTCCTATGCAGTTTGCCATGCTTCAACTCACAGAAAGAATTTATATTTTCTTTAAGCACCAAAGGACCTTTTTATGACCATGTCAGCAAACTCCAAGATGTACCATCTACCCCACTGGGCTGGAGTAGATTTACCAGCACGAGCAGGGAGCTGCATCATGGTTGGAGCCAGGCTGTTTTCCTTCATGCTGGAGAACTTGGTGAAGGAGCCAAGGTGAGCTGTGCTGGTCTGGCAGGCTGCATGCAGGGTTCAAAGCCTGCCTGAAGCCCCAGGGCTGCTGTGGGCTGGGGCTGTGCTCCTCTGCAATGCTGACACCTGAGGCTGGTGCTGCTGCTCACCTTGCTTTCCTCCACAGCAGTTTCCTAGCAGCTTGATCTTTTCTTTTATTCTTTTCATCACCATGGGTTTTTTGTTTCAGAGAAAAGGGCCTCTTGCCATTGTTGGTTTCTCATGGACACGGCAGCCTCCCTGCCCTGGGTACCAGTTTATACCTATTGCAAGTGTGCATTGGAAAGTTTGAGCAATTTGTGCTATGATTCTAATCAGCTGTCTGCTGCTGCCACACGGGGTGGGGAGGATGAGCCAGTTTTTCCTGCCTATCCCCCTGGCTTGCTGAGTTGTGATGTTGGTAGCGATACCCATCACATCTTCCACCTCTAGAAACCAAAACATGTGGCAAGTGCCGAACGAGCCTCCCCACACCTGGCTCCAGTGCCTGGTGTCATCATTTGGGGACATAAAGCCTCAAGGTGGAAAAACATCCTCGCTGTCAGTTTCCTTTTTTCCTGGAGTTCAGTTCAGCTTAGTTTAGTTTAGTCAGGGTTTTTTTAGTGGGAATCTAGGAAATTATGAAGGAAGAGGTGATGTCCAAGTCAAAACCCACGTGCACCCTTGTACATGATGGAGAGCACTTCCTGTTGCCACCCATCCAGGCAGCATGGTGGCCTCTGGCCAGGTGGGGTAGAGAGGTGACAAGGTGGTCACAGCACCCAGCCTGGCTCTGCAGCTCAAGTAGTACCAGCAGCTCATGAGAAAGGAGTGATGCTGCAAATGTCAGGAGAGACTGAAAAAGAGGACCAAGACAGGTTGGACTGAGCCACCCTCCCAGGGTGAGCACTGTCTGCCCTGGTTCGGAACCCCCTCCTTGGCCATCCCCGTTTGGCCATCCTTGTAGTATGGTGTTTTTGGCTGAACCTGATGGTCCTAGAGGTCTTTTCCAATTTTAATGATTCTATGATTTCATGATTCTATGAAATTAGGGGCGGCTGCCCCAGCCCACTCACCTGCCAGGGACATGTTTGAAAGTGAAAGGTGAGCAAGCCCCAGCCCCACAGCTTGTTTGTGGAAGCTTGGAAAAATAATGAAGTCATCATTAGAATCACATCCTTCTTATTAATTTTCAGTTACTAATTTTCCCCTGACACTTTCCAAAATTGCGAGGCACCAAGCTGTGTTTTAGAGGAGTGGAGGAGCGTGCTTTCACCGCTGGTTATTTCCTATGCCAGTATTAGTCAGTGTGGTGAGAGGGGAGCATGGATGGTAAAAAATTACAGAAGTCTTCTGCCTCAATAACAGCACCCTGGGCACCTGCCCTTGCTCTCTTCAAATCTGAGAAGAAAAACACCTCAGGAGGCAAAACTCGTCCTCCTCCCCCTCCTCATCTCCCATCCTATCCCATCCTGGTGGGAACAGCCTACCAATAGGTGTCCCATGGTTTCTCAGACCCTGTCTACCCAGTGCCACACGTCCCACAACCCCACTGCCTTGGGCACCCAGTGGGAGCACCTGTGGATGCCTGGGAACCCAAGACGACTTTTACTTATGGGCCAGGCTCAGAGCTGAGGACAAGTCCCTTGTGGTCTCTGCCTCCTCCATCCCTGGAAGCTTTCCCCAAAAAGGGTGCAGGCTCAGAGGTGCCTGTCCTCACTGCTTGGCCGCTGGGTACCAGCATGGGAACATGCCAGGAGCAGGCGGGGAGGGGAAGGGGCCAGGTCTGGCTCAGCTGATCCTTGCTTCTGTGGGGAGGAAGCTGGGGGCGGGAGGCAGCCCGGGTTTCCCTCTGGGGCAGAGATGGGTACGTTTCATTTCCACCCAGCCCTCGCTGTGTACAACAGAGAACAAGCTGCCTCTGCGGGAAAGGAAGCACCGAGAGAGCCGGGAGCGGCAGGGCACACACGGCACAGCACCTCCCGCCTGCCTGGGCAGTGGCCACAGCGGCTCAGCATGGCTCCAGGTGCCTCAAAGAAGTCGTGGGGCAGCGTAGAGGTGGCCCTGGTTGACCTCTGTGCCATCCTGCTCTGCGGTGGGCCGATGCTGACCTGCTGCCGCCAGGGTAGGTACAGGAGTGTGGCGGGCTCACTGCCATGGCCATGTTGTTTGATGCTGGTGGAAAATGTCTAAGGGCTGGGAGCTTTGTAGTTAAAAATTAGCTCTGGCATCAAAAAGGCACAAACCCCAAAGCTTTTGGGTATGTGCAGCTGAAGCAAAAGATTTGGGGATTCGTGGGGCAGAAATGGGATTAAAGGACGGAGAAGGGGACAGGACACCAGAGCTGTATTGTGACACAGTGACGGTGGTTGGAGCTTGGTGTTGAGCTTATGGATTTGACAGTGGGGTGTGGGGTTTACTTTCTAGCTCTTGTGACTTCAGTCTGTGCCCTTGGGCTGCAATTCCTGGTTTGGACTTGATCCTGTAGGACCCAGGATCCTTTCTCTGGGTGAACTTTGTTGGAGAAGGAGAGGTTGAAATGAAGGTGTGAGTCTGGGCAGGGTGAGTGAGAGCTCTGATGAAGCTGTCTCCTTTCCTTCCAGCTCACTGTTTCTGTGGTGGATTCATGTATTTTTTGCCTTGAGGGTGGGCAGAGGGCTGGGTGTCCCTTGGAGCAGATGTTACCTCTGGAGCTGGGAAGATACAGGAAAACATGTAGACCCAACATCTACTTTCAGAAGTTGTCTGAACGCTTCATTCATTGTTGGCAGCGGCACTAGTGGGAAATAAAGCCCTGAACCTGCCAAATATTTCCTGTTAAACACAAGAAGTCCAAAACATGTCAGAAATTCCATCTCTTGGTGTGGACACTGCCACAGCCAGTGCTGCCTGTGGGAATTGGGGCACTTCTCTCATTCCCTCCTCCTGTTTGGTCTCAACCCTCATTTCTCAGCCCAGTTTTCCATCCGATCTTGTATTTATTCAAAGAATTTCCAGGTTACTTTTCTGGTTGGTGATGCTGAGGTCATGGTCCTATGGCCTCAGGGCAGAGCTGGGGGGACGGGAGGGACTTTCTGACTCTCTGTGTGCAAGCCCTGGGGCTGCTTTCAGTGGCGATTTTCTGAAAGGGGAAGGCAAATTTCCTTTGACAGAGACTTTTCAAAGCCATGGTGGTTTGAGTAGCTTGGTTGGGTGACCCCTGTGAAAAATGCTTCTTCCCACTTTTCATTGTTCTGAACAGAAATAATTACAACAGCTGTTCTGCTGTGTGGGACTGGCTGAAGCAGGACACTGTGTGCCTGGCCCGTGTTCGCAGCATTCCCACCATGCAGGATGGATGAACCCACCGGGATAATGGGCAGGGAAATGAGGTGAAGCAGAAGGGCTGGTGCTAAAGCAGAGGAGCCTGTGGCTGTGGCTGCCTGGATTCTGTGTTGGGAACAGCCTGGCAAGCCTGGCTGGAACCCCAGGACCTGGCTGCCCATGCAGACACAAGGAGAGGAGAGGCCCCTGGAAAGGGATAGCACTGTAAGCTCCAGGTTGTTCTGCCCTGTCAGGTGGTCTCAGGCTGGAGATGACAAATACTGTGCCAAGGGCAGCCCCTGCCTGCTCTGAGCTCCCAGGAATGTGTAGTGGAGAGAGCCAGAGCATCCCAGCAGGCAGCCAGGCGTGGGATGGGCTGCACCACAGAACACCACTGCCCCAGCCTGGGACTCTGTCCTTCTGCTCACTTTCAGAGTCAACCTCAGCTGGAGAGAGGATGACTCTCTCATGTTCAGACATGAACATACAGTATATATTTAAAAATAATACAACCCCCAAAGTCTGTTTTCCCCGGTACAGGTGTTCAGTGCTAATTTTAGGTAGCCCAGAGCACAATTTGGTCTGCTGAAACCGTTTCACAGTACAGTTGCTACCTCTGAGAGTCCCTCTCCAGCTAGTAGGCATACATTTGGAATGGCAGAGACATGGAGTGATGTACCTGCCCATGTCCCAGAGTGATGATGTGGACTGGGCTTGCATCCCTGGCTCCCACCCAGGGTATGGCTGTTTCTGAGACCTGTGCCTGCTGTAACCATGTCTGCTCCTTGTATCCTCTCTCCCAAACAGTGACCATCTCCCCAGCAGTGTTAACTCTCCCTGAAGGTTACAAAGCCACTTTCTTCTGCAACATCTCCATGGAGAATGACTCTGGTTCAGAGTACAGCCTCAATTGGTACAAGGAGACCAACCACAGCCAAGCCCAGAAAACTGCTGAGATCAGCCGATACAAGCCCATGACAGAGACAGAGAAGTACCGGCTCATCAACCACATTCCTGTCTTTGAGATTGAGATCCTGAACCTCCACCAGAATGACTCAGGCTCCTACTACTGTGGACTGATCACCTTCTATGAGCCCGATAAAGTGATGGAGAGCAAGAGGGCCCAGCTGATAGTCACAGGTCAGCCTGGGGGCTGAGCTGATAGGGATGGGTCCCAAGCCTGTTGTAGAACCAGGGGTTAAGGCAGGCAGTAACCTGCTGGCAGAGGACCTGACATGGGTCAGGAGAGCACAGCCCTGCCCTGTCCTGTCTCCTTTGCACCCTGAAGGACAAATGGGACTATGACAGCCTACCTGGCACTGAGCCCTTTCTGAGGACAGCCTCATGTTCCCCTGCTGCCTTTCACAAGGACTGTAGAGGCCATGTTACACTCCTGACCTGCTGTTTTGTTCCCCCTTTCTGAATGCCTATTGCAGCAGCCCCCCAGGTGAATGCTACTGACGAGCCGGGGATGGAGGAAGGCAACCCCTCAGAGCACATCAAGGCCATGCTCCTGGGCATCCTCCTGCTGGCTGGAGTGGTTGTGCTGCTGATCTTCGGCTACCTCACCTTCACATACAGGAGAGGAGGTATGATCCCCCTGGAGGCCACACAAACCCAGTTTGGGACCTGGGGTCAGCCAGATGTCTGCAGCTGCCTGGGGTACATGGACTGGTTCAATGTGCTAAACTCAGCCTTGGCATGCCCCTGTGGGACAGATATCTCCATGCTGGGAGGAGAGGGATGCTTTGAGCTCTGCTTGCCCTTTGTAGAGCCCCCAGACCATGTGCAGTGGCTCTACATCACTCGTTAATGTTGTGCCCTAATGGTGCACTTGAATCCCTCCCATGCACCTTGCCCAGGTACCTTTGGAGCACCTCACCCTACTGCAGCACAAGGTGTCACCTCAGAAATGCCACAGGCACCCAAGGACTCACAGAGAGTTCTGCTGCACTCCACTAATCCCAAATCAAACTCTAGACTGTGGGCTGGTGTCTCACTTGTCCTCGTAATGCTCAGGGTGTTAGGCCCTGTGGACAAGGAGGATGTGTGGTGAAAAGATTGTGGTGTCCAGTGCTCTTGGGTGGGGCACACAAACCTCCCCTAACCAAGTGTGTTACTTTGCAGATGTGCAGAAACCACTGAGTGAAAACATGCCAGTGGTGAGTTTTCCGCCTCTGTCACCCTGCTGTGCTGCAGGAGAGCACTGTGGCATTGTTGGGGCAAGGAGGGTGCTGGGCCTTCCTTTATCGGTTCTTCACAAGCCTCTCACTTCTTCTGTCTTCTCTGATGCTGCTTGATCTTTTCTGCACAGCTACAACTGCTTTTCTGCACCTGGAGCAGCACAGCCCCATCACAAAATCAAAATAAAACTACCCAAGATAGGATGTGACTCTCTAATCCAATTCTTCTTCAAAGCAGGCTTCTCTTTGACAGTGGATTGTGTTGCTGTAGAGAATGGGAGGATGTTTCCCTCCAATATATCAAGCTGAAATTTATTTTGCTGCAGCTGGTGCCTGCTTTCCTCTCTTTAGGCAGGCACCTCTAGGAGGGATCTGTTTCCATCTTCTCTCTGACCCCATTCATTAGGTGGCCGAAGGCAGTGAGTAGGTTGCCCTTTGCTCTCTCCTCTCTGGGCTGAGCAAACTTACCCCTAGGCTCTTCTGCTGCTCACCATGCACCTTGGAGCCTGATGGGAAGGTAGGAAAGGGGCTCCTAGCACAGCCCTGCCTTCCATGGCTGGGCAGGCAGAGAGTCCAGCTTGCCTGAAGAGGCAGAGAGCTGAGACCCTAAGACTCATGATGTGGTCCCTCTGTGCATGTTCTGCCCCAGGTCTGTGCATCTTTCTGCTGTGTATCACTCTCACTCTCCCATGATGCTTTCAGAGCTGATTTTGGCACTTGCTGTAAGAACGGGCTTGTGCTGGGGATGGTGGGTACCTCTGGATGCTGAACCACCACGACGGGCTTACCTTGCAGAAGGAAGAGAAGCCCCCCGAGGTGTTTGTATCCACTGTGGACTATGGTGTGCTGGAGTTTCAGCGGGACCAGCACAGCCCGGTGCCCCCCAAGACTCAGCCAGTTGAGCAGACTGAATATGCCACCATCATCTTCCCTGAGGAGAAACCTGTCACACCGGAGCGTGGCAAGAAACACCGGGAGGAGAGGACTCGACAGCTGCCATCACAGCCCTGCTGAGGGTCAGTGTCCCTCCACCCCAGGGTGTGGGCATGAACAGGCTGCCCCAGCCCCTCACTCTGGGAAAATCCTGCGTATCAGGACTAAGGCAACAGAGATGCTGCTGCTGCTGCTGATATTGAACAGTCCTAGCCACAGTGTTGTTGTGGCCATGGGATGGGTACCACAGGATGAGGAAGGTCCCTGCTGTGCTCCATGTGCTGCCTCTTCACTCAGGGCAGGGAGGATGGGCTGAGGCAGAGCAGTGATGCCAACAGGTCTGTCCCAAAGGTGACTTACAGTATTCTACCTCCACCCAGTGCTCTCTGGAGTGGCCGTGCTGCTTCCCTGCCCTAGGTCTGAGCCAGCTATCAAAGCATGACTGTTGAAGAAAGTGCTGGAGGTCAGAACTGGAATGAATCCTGTGAGATGCTGCTCACGAGAGCTCAAGGCTTCTTGCAAGCTTCTTGCTCGGAGCAGAGGCTTCCGTATGCACTGCTATTCAGAAATCCCTGGGAAGCAGGCAGCTGGTCTTCTGCCTGTCTCCAGGCATTTTTCTCCTCTACATGAGGGGTATATCTACCCCTGTGTCCCTCCCTCCCCAGGTGGGAGTCAGATATGGCCATGGGGGGGAATAAAGAGTTTTACATCCAGGAGTTTGTTGACTCGTGATGGCAAGTGCGTGGGCAGGCAAATAACGGCTCTTGCAGTGCAGGGCAGAGCTGGGAGGTGGCAGCATCTGTTGTGGTTCCTGGGCCTCTCCGTGACATATGCAAGCTGCTCTTCCACAAAGCTGCTCTTAAGAATTTAGGGAGGTGGATGCTCATTTTCTCCTTGCCCCTGTCTGAGCTGGTCACCCAGGCATGGCTGAGAGGCAACACTCTCCCTTAATCAGGCTTGTCTTGGGGCACTCACCCACTCCATGGGGATGAGCATCCCTGCTGTGCCAGGGGTCTGGCTGCCATTAGCCAGGGCAAAGCTCATACTGTGGTGCTCAGTGCAGTTTTTTGGCTTCAAACTTCCACTTTCTCTCTTGAAAGAGATGTGCTGCCTGCCAGAAACCAGAGCGGAAAGAAGTGACAGCTGCTTGAGAGAGAAGAAACCCCAGTAAGGAGTGGCTTTGGAGGCAGCAGAGGCTTGCCAGGAGAGTGTGAAACTCAGTGAAAACTGAGAAGAGTCACTTGCATCTTACACTTTGGCAGCACTGTCAGCAGGTTTTTTCCTCCCTTAGCCCCCAGTAAAACCAGTGCAGCCTTGTGGGAGCCAACTTGGGCGCTGGTGGAATGGGTGAGGCAAGCCAGGCACCATATCTTGTACCCTGTGGGGATTGGAAAGTTCATGAGAAACTTCCAGAGGGGACTAGATGGTATAAATATCCATTTGGGATAGCTTTCACCTTTCTTCAGGGTAAGACAGTGGATGTGGTATCCCCTTTGGTCCCCTGTGCTGCTGAAGGCTCCCAGTAACTTCCACGGGCAGTGCCATAACTGCCCATAACTCACATAACTCATGGCAGTTCATGGTTCAGCCCATTGGGGCTGTTTGCCAGCAGCAGCCCTGCTCCTTGCCCCAGCAGCTCTGACAGAGACCTGCTGTGGCCAGCAGGCCCCAGCAAACGAGGCAGGAGGCAGCTGCAGCGGGAAAGCGGGAGCTCAGTCAGCACTTCTGCGTTTTGCTTTCCCGTCAGACACGACACTGACATAGCTGAGAGGGTGGACCCTGCTTCATATTTTCCATCCTACCTCTCAGGCAGCAGAGGTGCCAGATCTTCAGCACTTCCTGCACTCCCTGGCTGCAGCTATGATTCCTCCAGGTGCAGATGGGGCTGAGTCCTTTCCTCTCTGGTTGGATGGTGGTCTGTAGCTGAGCAGAGGGTCCCAAGCCATCCAGTGGGGTTGGAGGGGTAGCAAAAGCATCTCCCACTGCCTTTTGGGATGGGAGAGCATCCAGCCTGCTGCAGTGCCTGTGCCCCTCCAATCCCCATCAGCCTGGCTACAGTCCTGCCCATTGCAGGGAGGAAGGCTGTGGCCTCAAGATGCATGGGTTGAGTGCTGGGGATGCTCCAGGCTGCCAGACACCATCTCCCATCCCTGCTTGGAGCACAAGATGCCCTAACAGACATGAGCTATACTCCCCTGCACCTGGCATGGCACTGGCTGTGCTCCCTGAGCATCCCCAGACCAAGCAGTGCCCTGAGATGGGTGTCAGGCTCCACACCCCAGTATCCTTCTTGGGAATGGGGAATCAAGTGTGCACACATGTGCAAGCACACACAAATGCTCATGAACACACAGATGTGCAAACAAGTCGCCAGACAAATTTGTGTGCACACCCCCAGATTTGCACAGCTACTGTACCAAATCCCATCTTCCTCACAGACACACATCCCCTCAGGCCCCCATCCCTGTGCCACAGCTTCTGCTGTGCTAGGACCCAGGAGCAGCCAGGGGGAGGCTGTGTGTGCTGCAGCTGCTGCATTTCCTGTGCAGCCTGGTCTGGCAGTTAAAGCAGCGGCTTCCAACCGCGGGCACCCAGCGCTCCCCCGAGCAGTGGCTGCCACCACCTCAGTGCCAAAATGCTTCGTCAGCCCTCTGAGACCACACCCCTGCTGAGACCTCTGGAGAGCCTCAGCCTGGTCCTGCATTAGGGTCTTGATGATGGGGAATGGCCAGAGCCCTCTGGGAGACCTCAGAGAGCTGGGACTGGTCCCTGTCAGCATCTGCAGGAAACTGGATGTGTGGCAACGTACCTGGGCTATACCTAAGCAAGAAAAAACCTCCTACATGATGCTTGAGAGCCAGCCTGGCTCCTTATACACCTCAGTCTTGATTAAAGGTGGTTGGAAACAACATGTGAGCAAGCATCTCTTCAAGAAACCTGAACTCATAAACCATGTCTTGGGAAAACTGGACAGGCAGATGAAGATGGAAAGGAAATCCACTCCTGCACTTTGCACCTGTGCCTTTGAGGAGAGCCATGCCATGAAGCAGCAAATCACTGATCCTGAGCACCAGGGCATTGCAGGTGTTGAGGGGAGAAGGGGTGGTCAGGCTGTAGGACAGCAGGGTCAGTTTCCGGTGAGCACTGTCCTGGTCACTGGGATGTCTCAGAAGTTTTTGATTAGGAGAGGTTGGACTGGAGGTGATGCATCAGATGTGGGGGTTATTTGTCCCCTGCGTTAATGAGATGGCTTGTGGGTGGGACGGGTCTGTCAGGAACTGTGCTTTGGGAGCATTGCCATGTCCTTGACTATCTGGGAAAGTGACTGCTGTTCCTGGAAGAGAAAGGCTGGAGGGAGCTGGTGGGTGCTGTGGTTGGTGGTGGGAGGGGTGGCTGCTGCACAGGCTGCCGGGCCCCCTAACCATGGTCAGGCTGCACAGCTCTGGTGTGTCCTGAGGGATTTGGGTCCAAAACATCTCCTCCATCCTGTCCCACCGAGAGTCTCACCCCACCTGTCACTGAGCTGTTGTAGCTTACAGAGTATCTGTGTTTCCTCCTCCCGTTCTCATTCTGCTTTCTCTAGTTTTGCTTTGAGTGGCCTCCAGAGTTTCTTCTCTTCTCTCTTCTTCCCGTTGGTGGGATGTGTTGCTCAGTGAGGGAGCTGACAGTCCAGATCCTGGTGCATGGGGCTTGGAGGGCCAGGCAGGAGCCCTGTGCCTGCCTACTCCTCTGTCCCAAGGCCAAACTCTCTGCCCACGACACTGGCACAGAGCCTTGTTGGAGGGGGTCGAGTTCACTCCTTATGCCTGGAAGGACCATCACAGAACAAGGAGCCTAAACCCTTGTGGGGTGATACCTGCCCATATCTTCACATCCATTTGCCCCCTTAAATCTCTCTCCATTGCTCAACATCCCTCTCCATCCCAGAAGTCCAGGATGATGGGACAATGTGCCCTGTCTACAGTCAAGCTTGGGCATAGCCATATTTCCTGAGGAACTGATCCTTCTTTCCTCAAATCCACCCTTAGATAGATGGACCCTTCTGCTCCAAGGGTTCAGCTGTGCAGACAGTCCAGCATGGAAGGGAACCTGTAGCCACTGCTTGTCCCTAGAGCGGGTGGGTTTCATCATGGCTAGGGGTGACAGCCATTCATTGTCAAATGCATCAAGTTTGGAGGGGGACTGAGGCACAAAGAGCTGTCATGGAGCTGTGTCCCAGGAGGATGTGAATGTCCAATTCACCATCTGCTTCATGGAAGCAGAAAAAAGAGGATCGAGAAATTCTAGATGAGTCAACCTGCCTCAGTACCCAGAAAACTGCTGGAACAAATTACCACCAAGTGGCAAACACTGACAGGGCAGTGCTGAGGCTCAGAACACAGATTTAGCTGGATCTTGTATCAAACCATCCTCACTTTCTCCTCATTAAGGTGGCAGACTGGGTACCACAGGGAAAGCGGGAGTGATGCTATCTTTGTGCTGCCTTACATGACATTCTCATAAGCAAATGAGGAAATGGGAAATTCTGCCACTGTGGGTGGATGGATTCTCAAGAAGCTCTATCCCATGAGCAGTTATCAATAGCTCATGCAGCAGACACATCCAACAGAGATTTTCTGGGGAAGTCAGGCTCATATGAAAGCAAGATGCTACTGAAAGAGGGTGTTTGGGTGGGGGGTTAGAAATTGAATTCACCCTCATGACCTGGAAGAAAGAGCAAAAATTTCCTGAAAGAATGACTGATGGAAAAGAATTGGGTGTGTTCAGCACAGGAAAAAATGAGGGAAGTCTTCAGAATGGGAAAAAGCCTCAATATGAAGCAAGCAGTGAGAAGTGTTTAGGGTTCTGCTCTGTTGCTTAGATGTCAGTTCATTTGTCCTGCAAATCTTGAAGTGCCCATGGACGCAGCATCCCCACTGCTGAGGGGATGCTCCTTTCTGCAGTCCTGCATGGGGTCTGGGGTTGAATGCCCCTTTCTGCCCCTCGCAGGGACTGGTGGCAGGATGGAGCCACCAGAGTATGGATGTGGGCCAAGGAGAGTCCTTATGGGCAATGTGAGCACTTTGTCCCTTGGCTGGAAGAGTGGGGAATCTGGAGGCTGACACATAGTGAGAGATGAAGAGGAGGAGAAAGAACTTCGGGAAACCTTCCTGTGCACACAGAGGCGGCTCACCCAGGGGTGGGAGCTCAAGTCAGAAATAATTTTGTGCTGTGCAAAAACAGCAGGGAAATTACCACTGAGGCTGCACCTTGTGTGCTTCCTTCACGCATCCCACGGAGAAGCTATGACCAGTATGCTGGAGTGAAGAGGATTGGCAGGGTCTGACCCTGCCAGCCCAATGAGGTCACACTGTGTGCAGGACAGAGCTTGTCCCCACTCCCTGCTGAGGCCAGGCTGTGGGGAGATCCTGTAGGAAGAGCTTTTGTTTCCAGGCAGGTACTGATAACCAGCAAGGTGCTTGGGCAGAGCCAGGAGGTGTGTGTGAAATGGAACAGGATGTCAAAGCAATTTCGTCTCTGTGGGCTGTTCTAGGAAAGTCCCTTTAGTAGAAGCAAGTCAAAAGCTTTAATAGAGGGACCAGCTTTCGGCTGTGTCAGAGATGACTGTGAGGGCTCAGCACACTGTGGGTCGTGATTTGAGTTGTGTTGCCATGACGTAACAGGGCACTGGTTTCCATCACAGCCAGGTTTTGAAGGCAGGGACCTGTTCCCACACCAGGAACCAGGTATGCCACTGTATCCCCACTGAGCAGTGTGCCAGAGGGGCAGTGTTTTGGCCCCTGGGGTGGGAAGTGTGGGGAGTAGTGCCTGTCCTGTGGGGAGAATGCCTTGTGTCAGCAGCCTCGAGGAAGAAGAGCTGGGCTGAAACCACAGATCCTTGTTTGGGTGATTATGAGAGTGTCAGGAGCTAGGGCTGTGTCCGCAGGGGGCTTCTCCTCCTTAAAATAGCTGGAGATGTTTAACACAGGCATGCCCTAGATATAAAGGGAAGGTGTCAAAGCCTTTAGGCCTTTCCTGCATTCAACCCCCACAGGGTAAATCTTGGACAATAACATAGAAGGGGTCAAGTGGAGAGACAGATGCTGCAGGGTGGGGGCTCCATCCTGTTCACCCTGCTGTTGGCTGGGTCCCCATGCCATGCTTGG
>NW_005054309.1:2378730-2381954 GCF_000277835.1 Geospiza fortis | reverse complement strand
ATGAGATTTGCAGCCCTGAAGACCCCTCTGTGGTGGGATACATGAATGGATCTTCTAAAATGACCCTATAGAAATGGGAGCCCCAGGGAAAGGAATGATAGGAGGCTGTAAAGATCTGCTGCTTCGTCTATTCCTCCTCATGCACCAGCCCTGAGCCAGGGATGTCCCCCAGCTCCCTTCTGTGAACACTGAAAACACTGGTGGGTGATCCCTCCTTCACTGTCTTGCTTGTAGTTCACTGCCCCAGCCCAAGCAGGACCCAATGAACCCATGACAAGGGTCTTGGCAAGGGGGTGACTCAGGGTCTATCCATAGGTTAGGGCTTTCTTCATAAGCCTCTTGAAGACCTCGTCTTGGCTTCTCTGCTTCCAAGCACTTTCTGTCCTTCCAGTCCTGCTCCAGATGATGGCATCAAGGTGTAATTGAGAGAGGAAGGAACCGCAAAGAAGGAAAATGTGGAAGCTTAAGGTTTGCTCTGCCCTGGGATCTCCTGGGGTCTCCTGCCTCCTCTGTCACAGGAGGGGCAGGGCACGTTGTGAACAGGTTACAGGGAAGGTGTTACAGGGCACTTGGTACAAAGGACTTGCTGGCTTTTCCATTCCAGCAGCAAACATCAGAGCCTCCCTGCCAGGTTGTGGTTCCTGGGATTTGCCTACATGGACCGCCTGGAGTTAAACCTGCCTTATCAAGATCTTTCTCAAACTCAAGTCCTGTTATCATTTGGCGTCCTATCTAACCTGCTTTCCATCCCGCATTGCTCTCCATGGGATTTCCTGGGGGACCTGTGCACCCCAAGACGGGTGAGCTGGGAGGCAGAGGGTGGCAGGCGGCCCCAGCCCTGCTGTTTATACCTTGCCTGGGTGCTCTCAGCTCAGAGCACACCTCATCTCTTTTGGTTTTATGCACCCTGCTGTCCTCCCCAACTTTCCACCCTGAAGTTTCATGTTAGGCCTTTTTCTGCTCAAATTGTCTGAAAATAGGTAAAAATAGCCCATGGCTGGTGGCAGCTACTGAGATAGATAAGGTTATCTGGAGCTTTATCAGCTGCTGAGTCCTGCATTTTCAATGGGTTTCACTTTCATTATTCCTAAGCCGGGCAAATCTTTCTTAAATTCTCCCCACTGCCACGAATGTGATGGGCGTGGGCAGCCTGGTAGGGGGTTTTGTTTCTAGTCTTTCTGCCTATGGACAGAGCAGCATGGCAGCTTTCCAAGGTCAGGGGTTCATGTACGTATATTGAGGAAACCCACCTTGTCCTTACTTTAGGAGACATTTCACCTGGCCAAGACCTGGTGCAGTGTCAGCAGAGACTGTTGACCCAGAGATTGGGACGGGGTGATGCTGCTCATGCAGGAGCAAAGGTTCCCCTCTCCAAGCACAAAAACATTGTACAAGGAGGAATAGTATAAGGAAAAGGCAGTTGCATATGTGCATTCAGAAGCTGCAAGCTTGACTTGCAAGCTTGGTCACCACACCTTGCCCGGCTTCAAGTGTGTCATGGTTTGACACTGGCACAATGCCAGGGCCCCCATGAAAATATATTCTCCCCAGTGGCTGCTGTGAGATGTGACCAGAAATAGAGCAAAGCAGGCTCTAGCTTAGGGATAAAGGAAAAAAACTTTATTAACTTACAATATGTAAAAAGGAACACACACAGAACTCAAAATGAAAACCTTCCAAAACACTCCTCCTCCTCCCCCCAGTTTCCACCACAGCACAATGAGATAAAACCTTAGATTCTCAATCCAGTTACCGCCCCTCAGATAATCAACTCTCAGTTCATCAAGGAGAGAGGAGTCTTCCTTGTACCATAAGCATCTCCAGGAAAAACAGTTGAAAAATCCTGTGTTTCCATGTCACACGTGGCACCGCCCAGAGAACATTTGCCATCGTGACCTCTTCCTTCCATGCCCCGTGCTCTCACCACTGTGCATGGACTAGAGCTGCTTCTAGGGTTCCCCTTTTAAGGATGCTTTGCCCAGTTCCAAAAAAGCAACAGTCTCTCACTTTCAGGACACCAGTCCCCCCCAAATTCACCCCCTGGGGCTGAGGGGTCTGGAGAACAGAGATCTTCTTCACTGAAGACAGAGGGTACTACCACACCCTCCTCATCCATCTCTGTTCATGCCACTCCTTCACATAATATCACCACACTTTCTTGCCTCCAAGCTATTGCCTCCCCCTAAATGCAGTCTCTGTGTTACAGGAACAATGGTTCTGTCCATGGCTATACAAGGAAAGAGTCCAGCCAAAGGCCATTCCATCATCTCCTTCCACCTAGGATTCTTCTCAACTTCTTCTGACATCTTTTACTTGCTCAGACCTTCACCACACTTGCCCATTTCCTTCTATTTCATGTCTGTCTCTCTTCTAGGAGGGTTTAATGTTCCGCAGAGCTTTCATTGTCCAAGAAAAGGGTTAAAACTTCAGGCTCTGCCTGCTCAGAACTCCCACAGTGGCCCAGCACCTTCTCTCCAGCCGCACCCTCCCCTTCTGCTGCCAACACAAGATATCAAATTTCAAGGTGGCACAAGCACAGGCACAGGCACTCTCCTTCTCTGTCTCTCCCAGGGCGAGGGGGGGCTGCCCGATGCCTCTCAGCGTTCCTCCATCCCTCCTTCCTGCAGGGCCTCCGGCCTACAAATGGCTTCCCCTCCCCTGCCCAGCCTGCAGCTGGCCAGGGCAGGCCTGACCTCTTTCACAAACCGAAACCACCAAGAGAGCTTTTCCCTGGGAGTTCTCTGCTTTTTAACTCCCTGTGTTCTCAGAGGCGTATCCGTGTCCTCAGTGGCCGCACCTGGTGCCAATATTCAAATCTGAGCACCCAGTGGTTTGGCCACAACTTCCTGAAAAACTCACTTCCTTATCAACCCAGGACAAAGTGGCACTATGAGTATGTGGCAGGACGTTTTTGCAGTGAAGATTAAAGAAATGCACATAACAGATGGGTGGACGCTTCTGGAAGATGATGCCCTGCAGGTGCAGGCCTGCAGACCTGGCTGGAAGGAGTTTGTGCAGCACCGTGCCCTTGGGAGGTAGGGGGCTGCTGACAGACCCTGTCGGAGGGGGATCAGGGTTGATGGGTTGCCATGTGGACCTTTTCCTTTTTCAAAATTTGCTTGCAGGAAACAGGTTTTTGAGCAAAAGGGGGAGTTTGGAGGTGGGTGAGGCTGTGAAGGGTTTCCTCATTTTTGTTTGAATCTCGGTGGGTTATTGCCAAACTG
>NW_005054309.1:2372398-2378699 GCF_000277835.1 Geospiza fortis | reverse complement strand
AGACAGAATTTCTCCATGTCATTGTTAAGATGAAAAGAGCTCCTTCAGCAAGTAGTGGGAGTTATACCTCACTAGAACCAAATCTTCTGGGTTTGCACTCAGAGGGTGAGGAGAGGGAGAACCACGGTGTTCTGGGACATGGGGTGATGCCTCAGCAGCTCCTGCACCTGCACCAGGCTGCAGGGCCTTGGGCAGAGGGAGGCTGTGGCTCTGCATTGCTCATGGGAAGCCCCATCCCAAACATATCCACCCTGGGCATTGCTCAGACACCTTGCCTGAGTGGCAGCAAATAAAGACCTTGGTTGCCAGCCCCCATGCAGATTGTGCAAGATGAAGAGCTGTGGGCTGCACACCTTTTGGCTTCTCAAGATATCTTTGCACCTGCCCTGCACCCTCCACCCACACCTTCCTTCTATTTTGCTTTTTATTGTCTTACCCAGTCTTGGTCTTGATGCTGGCTTTCTGCTGAGCTGCGATGAGCCAGCATGGGTGAGAGGCTGGAGTCCCAAATAGGGACCTGATGCTACCCACCCCAAGGGCCCCTGCTTTTGGCAGTGGGGTGAGGATCCCAAAAGACAGCCTGGCTTCTGAAATATTTAATGCTGGGGCCAGCCCTCAGCTCACATCTGTAGAGCAGTTCCCAGACTGGCTTCATGCTGTTAGGGGGAGGACAGTTTGGTGTAAAGCTTGCATGAGTGAAGATAGTCCATAGTCGGTGTTAACCCTCGTCCCTACTGACTGTGCTGAAAGCCTCTAGCTCAGCATGGGGCACCTGGGATGAGCTGGTCTCCTCTTTGCCCTGACAGGTTTCAGTGCTCCCAGTGCTTTCATAACTGGTCTTCTGCCAAAGTGCACATCCTGTTCCACATGTACCACTGCCCAGGCTGGGGCACGGTGTGGATGCGAATCTTTCGCCAGAAGTGCAGGCGCTGCCCTAACTCCCGGCTGGAGGATCCTCAGTTCAGCCTGGACACTGTGGAGACAATTCTGCACAACCTGGTGATAAAGATCCTCCAGTATTTCTACAAGAAGCCTGTCCAGCCCTCTGACCTCCTGGCAGTCGTGGTGGATAGACCAGTGACGGGGCCACACGACTGTGCCCACTGCGAGGCCTGCGAGCTCGGCATTTGCAACAGGTCACAGAGGGTCCCAGCACTGGATGCCTGGAAGCCCTTGATGGATGAGGACAAGGCCAGGATGCGCAACAGCGAGCCATGGGTGGCCTGGGCATCAGATGTCTGGAAGTCCTTAACAAATATAGGGGAGGCTGGAACCCATCACACAGAGCCACGGTCATCCCTGGGATCAGATGACTGCAAGCCCTTGGTTGGTGTGGGCAAGGCCAGGACCCATCACACTAAGTCGCAGCCAGCCCCGGCATGGGTTGCCTGGAATAGAAACAAATCCAGGACATCTCAGACCCTGAAACACCAGGGCTTAAGGCCCCATGAAGCCTTGACCCACCACCCCTCACCCTCCAACAGCAACTTCTCCTGGAAATGGTGCTGCTGCATCGGCAGCTCTTTGCTCTGTGTTTCGGCACTGATTGTCTTCATTGTGTTTTATTTTACTAGGATGTAGAGGGACCTGGGGATCACAAAGAGGAGCTGAGGCGATGGCTAGGGAAGCTGATGAAGTGCCTGGAAAATTGGATACCCAAGGTCAGCCCTTGCTCTTGGCTCCGCAAGCTCCCCAGCTCCTGGTGGCATGGGAGCACACTGGGATGCCTCAGCCAGGCGCCTTACCCAACAACCTCTGGAAGACTGATGGGTCTGATGGATTCTTATGGGACATACCCTGTATGAGGATGAATCTCTCAGCTACCCCATGCACAGGATGAGGTTTGTTACTTGCAAGAACAAAACAACCCCCTTCTCCTCAGCCCAGGAATGCATTTGTGCTTTTTAATGTCTCAAAAGCCTTTTCTAGGTGTGTGTGGGCATCTTGAAGGGAAGCTTGGGGCTGTTTTTATCTCCCAGCAGAGCTCTGCTTCCAGAGAGGTACATGCCCAGTCTGTCCTGCCTTTGGCCAGCTGTCTGGGTAGCCTGCAGAGGGGTCAAAGGGTGCCAAAGTTGGCAAGTGCAAGAAGGCTGTGGCAGCAAGTCCAAAGTCTATGCCCCAGTTATGCAGAAATTACAAATACTGGGCTACAGAGTCTGGGCAAAGGGGAAGATGCAGACTCTTGCCTTCTGCTACTTCACCCTTCAGGGCTTTAGGGATCTGGTGGGTGTCATAAGACTGGGAGGAAACGTGCTGTCCCCATACAGCCTAACACCCTGACTCTTACCTTCCCTGCAGGGCAGCTGGGCTCCTGCAGAACTTAGCTGTGGGCACAGCATGTCCTGTGGCCACAACTGATTTAAACTGGGATGGAGAAAATTTTCTTCTTTGTAGCTGTTACTGCACTGTACTTTAGATATAATATGGGAATAATAATGTTGCTAGCACACTGATGTTTTAGTAGTTGCAAGTAGTGCTTACTCTAAGTCCAGGACTTTTCTGTTTCCTGTGCTCTGCCAGTGGAGCAGGTGCACAAGGAGCTGGGAGGGAGCAGGGCCAGGACAGCTGACCAGAACTGGCCCAAGGGACTTTGCACACCATAGATCATCCTGCTCAGTGGATAAACTGGAAGAGTTGGCTGGGATGGGCTGATTGCTCTGGGGGATGGGCTGGACATCGGTCAGAGGGTGACGAACAACTGTGGTGTGCATCTCTTGTCTTTATTATGTCTCTCTATCTCTCAGTTCATGATTGTTATTATTATTAATATTTACTTTGTTTCAATTATTGAACTGTTCTTATCTCAATTCATAGACTTTACCCTTTTCCAGTTCTCCTCCCCATCCTACTGGGGCAGGGTGGTTTGGCTGAGTGAGAGGCTGTGCCGTACTTAGTTACTGGCTGAGCTTAAACCACAGCAACTTGAATAAACTTCTGAAATAGTCTGTAGCCTGTACATCACAAACCTTGAACACAACCATGGTTACCAAGATCTGTCTTCTGCAGGATCCTGGGGTGAGCAAGTGGTGGTGGGGGGGTATGGTGTGCCCTGTGAGAGAGAGCATTTTGAGGGCTGTCACCTGGGAGTGCCCTGGAGACACCAGGGATGCCATGGGAAATCCATCTCCATGGGGCCACAGGAGAATCCAGGAGATGCAGCCATGCTACTTATCTGAGTAGCAAGAGCTGAATTGAACAACCTCCAAACGACTTTGGGTACTGAAATTGATTTTAGACCTGTCAAATTAGTCCAACAAGAAGCAGACCTGCAGAACCACTCAGGCAGCTGTATCTGTCCTCTCCTTGCTTTGCAAATGATTTGATGCTGAAGACGGGTATGATATTAAAGATTTTGTGACTGAATTAGTGGAAGAATGATGGACCAAAGGAAAAAAATAACCAAACTCAGTGTGGCTCACACAGCACCAATCCCTGGCTGTGCAGCTTCTCATGTGCTGTCCTCTCCTCCCTCTTGTATCCCGAAGGGCCATTTGTGCTGCTTTTTTCTGCTACTGTAAGGTTCGTCTTTATTCTCAGCTAGGCAACCTGCAGGCTATTGGTTAAAAAAAAAATAAATATAACAAGAAATTTGTTAAAAAAATAAATATAACAAGAAAACACTGTGTGGTCCAGACGCCGTGTGGATTTGGTTTCTTAAGTGCTCTAATCTGCTTCTATCCCACCAAACCTCTTCAGCAGCGCCTTCTCTGCAGCCTCAGCAGCCCTGGCCGTGGGGCCACCAGATGGAGCTGCAGATCTCCGGCACTGCACTGGGAACCACAAGGACCAGTGTCCCGCCAGCACTGGGAGGGGACAGCATTCCCCACATGGGGGATGCCCTCCCTCCTATTTCTGTGGCCAGCTGCTGCCCTGTAGCATGGTCGCCCCAAAGCCCACCCTGCGTGTGTCTGGGGTTGGTCTGTGGGTGAGTGGTTCTGATGGGTGCCTTTGCTGCGGGGCTGTTCTCGGATGAGGCTGATCCTGCAGCTCGGACCAGCTTTCTTCCCTCCTGTGCTGCGAGCAGCCCGCCCCTCCCCGACAGCGAAGATACGGCCGAGTTTCCTGCTGCCATTGCCCATAGCCCTCTCTTTCCATGCTGAGGATTTCCCAGCCCCAGTGACCGTGTCTGGGCTGTCTGTGCCTCCCCAGCCACCCCGCTGCCATGGGGGAACTCCCTCACCTCTGCCTGAGATGCCAGCTCTGGTGGAGACTACATCCCTGCAGGGGTCCTTATTTTCCTGCTTGGGCCTCTCTTACAAGACCCACCTCTTGCTCCCCTGCAAGTCTTTTACACACCCCCTGCGCTCCCCCATCCATGGCCTTGTGTGAATATGCTCCTTTTCCCCTGCTCCCCTCCTCGCTGCTGCCTTCTTGCCTGCCTGTGTCCTCATCCTGTGCAAGCATGTCTCATCCCTCACGCAGCCCCTTCATCGCCTCCCCAGTACTCAGAGCCACCTGTGCATGCACGGGCTTCTCAGCCACAGCCTCATTTTTGGGGTCCTTTCCAGTATACCCCTTTCCAACATGCAGTTGTGGCCATTACTAGTTTCTTAGCAAACTGCCTTCAAAATTCTGCCTTCTGTGGCTCCTGGCACTTTTGGGTTCAGAGCAAGCAGTCCTGGCCTGGCCAGGCCCCCAGCTGTCATGGGAGCAGTGAGCCCATCCCTGGGGATGAGGGAAGAAGGATGCTCTCTCTGTGCAGGTCCTGTCTGCCCCCCCAGTCTGTCTGAGATTGGGCTCTGCTGCAGCCAACTCTCAGCTCATGCCTGGCACTCACAGCCAGGGACAGCAAAACTTCACCCAGGGATGTTTTGCTGGCTTTTCACCACAGCCAGACTGATAAATTGCTGTCTCCACGCCTGTCTCCCTGGAGAGAAGCTCTCACCACTCTGGCAGGTTGCGAGGTGCCAGAAATGCAAAGCCCATTGTTGGTCTCACTTTTCTCCTCGGCTGCCTGTCCCCAGCCCCCTGCAGCCACCGCAGTGCCCGTGGGTCACTCGGGGCTGGCACAGCTTGGTGAGCAGGGGGCGAGGGCTGGGCTGGGTCGGGGATTTCCCGGCAGAGCTATTGATGGGAGGCGGGGAGAGTCTGTATTCACCAGCGATCTGTTAAAGGACAGCAATATTTTATTATGTGCCCCAGGGCTGTCTAGGCTCAGATCTCATAGATGATGGTTTAATGCTCAGGGGACCAGGCCTTTATTTTGCTTTTTCTCTCTTCTCTCCTCTACTCCCATGATGGCTCTGGATGTGTTAGCAGACCTGTGAGCCAGCCAGACCCACTGCCCTCCTCCCTGCCATCAGTGCAGAGGAGCCTGGTGCTGTTTTTCAGTTCTGTGCCATAGGAAAATAGGGGTCAATAACCCAGCTCCCAGCCCTGGATGCAGGCACGCGGGAGGAAACACCCCCCATTATTTTAAGCTCTCTCCAGAGTGGATATTCTCACAGTCTCTGATGCAGAGATGTCCGGCAGAGTTTTGTCCCTGCCTCAGCTCACATCTGAGCTCCCTGCAAGTCCTCTGCTGCAAGGACCTGCTCCTTCAGTCCAACGACGAGTGGGAATGGGCTGATTTTTCACACCTTTTAAACAAACCTCATATTTTTTTCCTCATGTCAATTGAACTCAGACGTAATTGCTATTCTCAGCAAACAGGTTGCTGCCCTCTGCTCCTGCCACCACCCCCATCTTCAGTGATGTGCTAAGGCTATAAATAATTGAAGGCAGGATCTCCTCTGTCGCCCTTTTTCTGTGATTTGTATTCAGGGGCTGCTCAGGGTCTGTCTCAGCCCTAGAAGCTGCACAGGCCAAGGCTGAGCAGCCGTCAGAGTGAGGGATGGTGTGAAGATTCTCCTGGGAGTGCAGGCGTGCATGGCAGATATCAGCAACCAGCCTTAACCATGTTCCTCTCGGAATAAAAGCCACAGGGCACCAGCTCAGTACATACAAAAGTTTTATTTTGTTCTCAAGAGGAAGACTAAGAGAACCATCCTTACCTGACATCAGGTATTTTACAGAATGTAATATATATAAAAAAAGAAATACATATATATTAAAAAATACCTTGCAGTTACATGACATAGCCGAGAGTACAGTTCATAGTGTATCTGCAAGTTCAACCTTCCTTAGGCCTTCTGCTCCTCTACAAGTTCTAAAAATGGCTTTTTGGATGATAGCAAAATTCAGAATGGCTCATCCACTGTTGGCTTCTTCCTTTCATGGAAAAACCAAAGGAGGAGGAGAAGGACAGGCCTGAAGGAGGCTACAGGCACGCAGAGAGCACAGCAGGCAGTTTTTGCATGTT
>NW_005054309.1:2351727-2372287 GCF_000277835.1 Geospiza fortis | reverse complement strand
GCTGAAGGAAGGGAAGCTCACCTGTCCTTGTTCCTTGTTGGGACTGGTCTGCATGGGCCATGGAGGGGAGCTGGGGAGATGTGTTAGGTGGATTTGAGTCAGTCTAGAAGGACTTGGACACCTGCAATAGGCCACAAGAGCCATGAATAAACACTGAACACCAGTGGTAACCTGTAAATCAGCTAAATCAGTGGCCTCAAAAGCAGTGAAAAGGGACTAGGTTCTTGCAAGTATGAATAAATTGTCATGCAGGACTAACCAGGCCCCTGAGAAAGAGATGAAAGCCAAGAAAGGGTGTTTAATATGAAATGATTCTGCTGAAAATAAGTATTGCTTAGATACAGCTGATGTGAAGCTGTCTTGTAATGGAAAATTTTCCTTGGGAAGTCTGCTGTGGCTGGAAACCACAGAGCTAATCTCAGGGTGGGACTGAAGAGGGCTTCAGGTGATAGAAGATTGAAGAAATTTTTGTGGCTGGAGGCCAGGGTGATGCTGAGTTCAAGCCCTGCTCTGTGTCCTCATGTTCTCTGTAGGTCACTCATCCCTCATGGTGGGATACAGGTATCCCTTTTGGGCTGGTGCTGTCTTGGCAGCCATGGCTGAAGTTTAGGGCTAAATGTGGATGCATCCTCACATCTTTGGGGTCAGGTGGATATCACCTGAGATGCTACCAAGAAGAGATGTTTGTTTGCCTATAAAAATAATGGCAAACTCCCAGGATTCTCTCACTACTCCTTGCACAGAAAAGGGGTTCACCAGTGTGGGGGACCTGTGAGGTCCAGGCCTGCCCACATGGGTTTCTTGCACTGTCCATAGGCTCTGAAGCTCTGTAGCTGCGTCTTCTGACAAAGAGATCTGGCCAGAGAGCCCTGGGGGTGGGGACAATTCCCTGTAGGCAGCACAAAGCTTTGGTGTTAGGGAAACACTGCCTCAATCGCTGTGCCTTTTTCCTGGCTCGGAGGGAAGTTCCCTGGAGTGTGGGTGAGGTTTGCAGATGGGCAGCACATGCAGAGAACACCAGCTGAGATCTTGTCCTTCGACCCCTTCTTCCAGCTCCCTAGCAAGCATTTCCTAAGAATGCAAGTGAAGGGATGCGGGACCAAGCGAAACAAATGACCTGGCAAGGGCTTGGCATGCGTGGAGTATCGTGGCTATTGCTTGCGAAAGACCCGAGTCTGGAGCACATTAAACAATAACAACAAGAAGAAAGGGAGCTGCGGTGGCAGCAGGCTGCTTAGTCACTCATCTCTCCAGCTCTGGGTCCAGAAATGTCCATCTCTCTGAGGAGCCTGTTTTCTGCTCCACCCAGTCCACGTAGTTGGAGACCTTGGTGTACACACCGTACACCTGCTTGCTGCCGCACTCCTCCGGGCCGCCCCACGAGACCAGCCCTTGGGCCACCCACCTCCGCGTTCCCGGGTCCTGGATGACGAAGGCTCCCCCGCTGTCCCCCAGACAAGTGTCCTTCCCCCCCTCGTAGTAGCCGGCACAGAACATGTTCTCGGTCACGCTGTAGTTGCCTGAGCGCGACTCGTAGCTGGTCTTGCACTCGGCGTGCAGCACCACGGGCAGTTTGACGTACTGCAGGATGTCAGACAGGGTCCTCATGCCTGAGCTGATGATCTCGTCCACTGTGATGTTGGGGTTGGAGATCCCCCAGCCAGCCACCAGCCCCAGCGTGTTGGGGTGAGGTCCCTCCAGCTCATGCTCAAAGTGGGGCAGGCAGACAGGCATGACATACTTCCCCATGGTCACCTTCTCCTTCAGCTTGACCAGCGCGATGTCGTGGTTGTAGTTCTGGATGTCAAACTCCTCGTGGAGGATGATCCTCTCCACTGTCCTGTTGACAGCTTCCATCTTGTTCCTCACGTCGTGAAGGGCCAGATAGACGGTGACGTGCTCCTTGGAGACGGGGATGACGGTCTTGTCCCGCCGCTGGGACCGCAGCACGTGGGCGGCCGTCAGCACCCAGGACTCTGAGAGCAGCGCCCCGCTGCCAAACCATTTGTCGTTGGGCACCCGGGACATGTCCTCCACCACAATCAGGGCCTGCCAGGGGAAGAAGCCGGGCTCCGCGTTCCGCCCGCCGATGATGCGCTTGATGATGCCAGGCAGAGGACGAGCTGGCCGGCCACACACTGGGGACAGAAGGGACAGTACAGTTACCTCCAGCTTACTTATCTAGGGAACAAATGAAAAGGGCCGTGTGGCTGGTTATCTCCAAACCAAGCACTCTCTTTTGTCCTTTTTGGTTTTGTTTTTATTTTTTTTTTTCATTTTCAGTTTCTGGAGGGATTTGGCTAGATCCACACCACTTCAGAAGCAGAAAGGCCAAATGAGTAATCTTACAGCCTCACTGTGACCTGTGAGCTCACCCAGCCCTTCCCAGACCTTTCAGGCACTTGCTTGGCTCCTGCTCAGTGTGCCAAGAGACCCAGGGGAATGATGATGGGAGGACTGGAGCTTGACATCAACCCAGTCTCACCCCTCACTGAGACCTGTCATGAGGTCTGTGTTCTCACAGCCATGGCATTTGCCCTCCTGGAGCTGCTGTGGCTGGAGAAGGCTCAGCCATGGGATGTTGCCTAGCACCATGACCTTTAGTCCTGCATCTCATCAACCACAATTCTGGCAGCCAAACCAGAAGCTCTCTGCTCAGCTCTTCAACAGACCAGAATGAATGCCTGAAGAGCCCTGACATGGTGCCTGCTTTGCTCCCAGAAGCACAGTGTTAGGAAGATGAGGGAATCAGGATGCTGAAGGTGGCTTTGACAGGTTGGACGGGGTGGGGAGGGACAACCTTGTCCCTGGGGAATTTAAGACTTGGGATATGGCTGTTAGTGGTGGGGCTGATTCCTGCCTGTGGCAGCACTGTGGAACATGGCTCTCAGGTGGCTTGGGAATGCTGATGTCACTGTGAGGTTGTGGGAGCCTATTTGGGCTTGTCCTACATCTGAAGGGGTCCCGAATCACAGCAACTCAGGTGCTGGTCTCATCCCTCTCAGTCTGCAAAAAAACCCCAGATCCTCCATGGAAAGTGCTGGGACTCTGCCTCAATGCCACCTGTGCTGTGAGGGGAGGATGCAAAACCTCACAGACAGAGGCCCTGACCACTCAGGGTGGTGGGGTCAGGGTGAGAATCAGTCTTGGGACCAGGGCAGGAGCACTGGAAGCTGCTACTGTGGATTTGTTGAGGCTGGGGTCTGTCTCTAGGAAAAATGTAACTCTAACAGGGAGGGAACATGGTGAATGTGTCTCTGCATGTGCTCCACAACGCTGTCTTTCCCAGTGTTGAAAGGAATCAAAAACATGCTCAGGAAAAGAATTCCTGTGTCCCAGCCCAGCTGCTCTGCTGCACTGAAGCTGATGGCTGTCCCAGGGAGATGCTTTTAGAGGAAGTGCATCCAGCCAAATATTTATTAAATTACATATCAAAAATGCTGACCAGGCTGCAAATGCTCCCACTAATGGCAGAGGCAGGCATGGAGCAGAGGTTCCTGGAAGAGAGGTTCCGATTGATGGGGAGGTGCGTGAGACACGTGAAGATCTGAAGAGCAGCTGGGCAGCTGCTGCCGGCAGATGCCGATCTCAGGAGAGCGTCACCCTCTCTCTGGGATTTTCCATTTTCCTGAAGTCTCTCTGACTCCTGTCACTGATCACAAGGCCTGGAAATGGCCCATGAAAGCAGCTATGGCCCCAAAGCTGTCCCCGTATGCTCCCAGCTCAAATTAGTTCAGGCTGAAACATCAAGCAGAGATGCAGAGAGCAGCTGCCACAACAAGAGCAGCCACAGCCCTGGTCTTGGAGTTTTGTGGGATGCAGGGAATCTTAGGAGTCCTTCCTCTAGCCTTGCAGTGTCTCGGCATGGCTGGAGAGGAGATACCCTCCGTGGGGCTGACCAGTGTCTGAACCCAGGGTGGCTGCAGCTGCTGCATGGCATGATCCCTGCACCTCTCTGGAGAGCCATCCCTGCACATCCCACTACAGCCCACACCCAAACTGCCTCCAGGCCCCTGACGTGCCAGCCAGTCTGGCCCCATGCTTGGCCATGGCCAGAAACTCCCAGAGACTTTTGTTTAATCCCAAGCAGGTGCCTGGCCTGGAAACTTGCTGGCTGCAAACATTTCTGCCGCTGCTCAAAGACTTGGGACTTTTCCTTCCCTGTAAAACAGTTTGTTTTTTTCTGGAAGGCTTGAAGAGGTGATAATTGCTACTGGATGTGTACACACTGCCAACAGGAGCTGACAGCCAGGTAATAGTCTGCTCTTGGCTAAAACCATCTCCAGGGATGCTGGCAGCTGAGCATGGCCAGTGCGCTGCTGGTTTCCTTGTGTGCTGGAGTGGGGGGCTTGGGGAGCCCTGACAGCTGGGATGGCTGTGACCCCAGTGCCACCACTGCACCCTGACCCCCTGGGCCTGCTGGGGTGGCAGGAAGCCTCTGTCCCCAGGGCCCCCCTGGCCATGCACTGTGGCACTTGGGTATGTATAGCTGGCACTGTCACCAGGAGCAGGGTTCCTGCAGCATCCCCTCCGTGTGTCCCTGCTCTGAACCCCTGGCTGTGTGAAGCCACCCCAGCACAATACCTGGTCTGCAGGATGGCAGCTTGGTCCCCAGCTCCTCACTCCTCCACTGCCCCAGCGCATCGCACGTGTAGGTGGCTGCAAGAGAGCAACGTGTTAGCTGGGCTCTGGTCCTGGCATGAGGGATTGTCCTTTCCAGTGAGGAGACCTTGCCCGGCTCTCAGGGCCCTTTGAACCCTTTGTCAGAGCAGGAAGTGACCTCCCTTTTAATGCCCTTGGCCATGGTAGCCCTGCCCCCATGCAGGGATATGTCTCCATCCTCAGTTTCATTGCCTGGAGCTGTCTGGAGGGCTGTGCTATGGCCTCAGCCTCTGCTGGCAGCTGCCTCCATACAAAAATGCTGCCAATGCCCATTCTGATAATTCATATGTGATGCTGGGACCATATGCAGGGAGATAAAAGCAGGAAGACAAGAATGTGAAGAATTCTTTTGGCTTTGGTTGCTGAGGGAGAAGGGAGAAGGGCTGGGCTGTGTATGCACCCTTTCTAGTGTCCAGAACTGGGTCTGGAGGGTACAGAGAATTGTGGTAATGATAAACCAACTTGTAGTTTTTCTGTGGTTGTGGACTAAGGGGGATGGCGGGAAAAACTCAATGTGATATGATCCCACCGCTTGAGCTTTGTCTGTGCTGAACATTTGGGTGTTGGGATGAGGAGCCTTGCAGAGCCCTTCCAGAGGCTGCTGGACCCAGTGCTCATTCCAGCAGAAGCTCCTTTCACAGAGACACAGAAAATTTTGTAGTCTGCAGGGAGCAGATGGCAGGGTGAGAAGGCAGAATGCAAAACAGACACCCACACTGCTCTGCCAAAGCTGTGAAACACCCAGGCAAAGCAGCCAGCAGGGCCAGCTCCATCCTACCTCCTTGTGGAGCAGGATTTGTCCAGTCTGACAGTCCAGGCAGGGTAGACACAGGGTTTGGTATGTGCAGGCTACATCCACAGCCTGCTGTTTGCAGAGCACCCTGGAGCTGCCATCCCAAGCTCCCCCTCTTGCATCCCACGTGCCCACCCTGGCTGTGCCGTGGGGACAGGGCCTGGCCCACTGCTCACCGGTGCTGTTGGGGGCCATGTGGTAGTAGGGGTGCTGGCAGTGGTACTGGATGGCTGCCTGGTAGGTGGTCAGGTTGTTCCTGGTGGAGAAGGTGACAAAGCCGTGCTCCAGCTCCGGCGGCGCTTTGCAGTCAGCAACTGAAAGCCAACACAGAAGGGGGTTGGACCCTGTGCTGTAGCTTGGGGTGCTCAGCCAGCCAGCAGGCAAGGTAGTGCTGGGCTCTGGCATGGGATGGTGCTCTTGTGGGGCAGACCAAGGGCCTGTATGGTGCTGTGTCCCTTTTCTCTATGGCACTGCAGGGGGCTGTGGCCTGGCAGGGCAGCCTGGCTCTGTGAAACCCTGCCATGGCCACCCTGCACAGGCAGAGCACACGAGTGGCACCAGGAACACCAGCAGCGTGTCCCACCCACAGGCTGCGTGACCAACACTCCCACTGGTGGAGACCTCAGGCCCAGGAGCCCCTCCATGAGGGATCAGGATCTCTCTGCTGCACCAGTGGGAGGGGAAGAAGCCTGTCCTGGCAGGTGAGGTCCATGAGATGGTCCCAGAGTGTGTCTTTGCATTGTAGGAGTGTGCAGGGAGAGGCAGGCAGTGATTCACCAGCTGTGCATCAGGGGTGCTCCTCTATGCAAAAGGCTTTGCTGAGAGCACAGCCCTGTCCTTCCTGCTCTGCTCTTGCTCACCAAACAGTGCTGATGAGCATTTACAGATCAGGTGGAACAGCCCTGGTCCTGGCTGTCCTATGACAGCAGGAGATGAAGGACATGGAGAGTGTGGCTTGGCTGGTCTGCAGGCAGGGGGGAGACCAGTACATGTGGGTGAGACCAAACTCCTCCATCCCCCAAGACATCAGCAGGGGTGGCTCTGCTTTACCAGTCCCTGGTGTTGACTCAGGGTGGGATTGAGGGAGAAGAATTTTGGGGTGCCATTGCCCTTCCCCATGGCTTGTCCATGGTTCCCTTTCTCCCCATGATCCCCCAGAGTGCTCTGCCCAGCCTCTCCCCGTGGCTTGTCCCCTGTATTAGGTTAGTGCCAAACACTCCAGGGAGGACCCCAGGCTGCGGGAGGGTTCATCTGCCAAATCCAGGAGTCGCTTCCTTGGAGCTGAGCCTCCCTCCCACGTGGGCAGCTCACAGCACATTCAGGTGATGCTGTGCAGCCTTCCCCACCCCATCCTGGGTGACCTGCCCCAGTGGAGGGCAGGAACCAGGGTCTGATCCTGCCAGGAAATGCAGTGCTGTGCAGCTGGGTTCTGCTGTGTTTAGGATGAGGGGTTGAGTAGGGAAACAGTGACTTTGCAGGAAGTCACAGTGACTTTGCAGTAAGCAGGTCCTGTGGATCAGGGATGATGTGAGGTCTGTTGGTTCCCATGTGCTCCAGGATGTGAAGGGAATGAGGAGAGCAGTCCTAACTGATCCAGGCTAACAAAGAGAGAAATCACTGGACACAGTAGCTGGAACCAGGGATATGGACCACTGCTCAGGATTGCCTAATTCCTTGGGTGAAAAAAGCCTGATTTATGGCAAAACACTGCAGCTCACCATTCACCAGGGTCTCCTCCACTGTCTATAGAGACAGCAAGTGATGGGATGAGTGTGTAGCTGCAGGCAGGCTGGGTGGAGACTCTGGGTACCTGTTTCCTTGCAGTAAAGAGGGAATCAATGTCAGGGGACCATCCTGACCATCTCTGCTCTGGGATTGTTCGTGGCTGCAGGGCAGCATTCACTGGCCTGCACACCCCATCTCATCCCTGTGTGTCCCTCAGACCTGGGCAGGCCTTATCCCTGGAGAATGGGCTCTTGCAGAGACGTGTTGCTGCACCAGTGTCCCAGGCCCTGCTGAAAGGGTGAGGGGAGGGCATTCCTTCTGTGAACCTTTCTAGGGTTTTTCCTCAGGAAAGGGGCCATTTAGCATCTCTGTCTTTGTAGGACCAGAAGGGGACTGATGTCCCCAGCACACGTCTCCTCCTCCTCCTCCTCCTCCTCCTCCTCCTCCTCCTCCTCCTCTCAAAGCCTCTGGTCCACATCCCCCCAGCCTCCTAGTGGAGCCTCCAATGCCCCAGGGAGCACAGTGTGCGTGCCCATGGTTCCTGGGGATGTGAATGGGGCCAGATACCAGGCTCTGACCTCTTTGAGCTGCAGTCAGCCTGAGGCCAGGCTGTCCTCACCTCTGCCAGGCCAGCCATGGGGAGCAAAGGGGAAGTGGAGGAACATCCATCCCCCTGTCTCGGTGCCAGGGCTTGGTGCCTGCAGGAACGGGCTGGTGATGCCAACCCATCCTCCAGGCCTCCTTGTCCAGAGGGCCTGAAAGGCACCAGGACTCTTGGGGAGAGGAGGGGAAGGAGTGTTTCTTATTTGCAACGCTGGGCCAGTGAGGAAGGACAGTGGGAGACTGAAGCCAACCCACCAACCCACGAACTGGGCGGCCGTGCCACAGTCCTTGCACGGCTGCCTTGGACGGGGAGCCAGGACGGCCCAGGAGTCCGAGTGGAGAGGGAGGGATGCAGAAATGCTGGGAGCCAGCAGCAGCAGCACATGGTGCCCAGGCAGCGGTGCTGGGGCCAGGTGGGCCCCCTTGCCCCGGGGCAGTGTGTCAGCGGGAAAGGGGAGCTCGGCGCCCATTTCCTTCACCCTTCTCGAGACGGAGTTAAGAAAGCACCAGGCGTGGGGGTTAAGAGTGCCATGCCGGTTAGACAAGCCACAGAGATGGATTTGGCAGCCAGGCCAGTGGAAAGGGAACCTGCCCTGGGTACTGGACAGATCAGAGGGGCATCGAGGCAGGCTGGTGCCAGCTCTTCCCTCTGTCTGGTTGTCGGCTCTATCTGCAGCTGCACCGAAAGCAGAGGGGAAGGAGGAGAGCAGAGAGAGAAAGCCCAATTAGTAGATGAGCAGAGAGAGACATGCAGGAAACCCAGCCCCCAAAACACCAGAAATCGTTAATGAGCTCCCAGCGAGCTGTGCCAGCGTGCCGTGGATGCCAGCGGAGCCCCGGCCCTGCTGGGGAGCCCCTCACTCTGCTCAGCCAGGGCAGCCTGGGGGTGATGGCTGGGAGAAGTTGTCACAGGTTTCTGTTTAGCCTCTCCAGGCTATGGAGCTGGATTTTATCCACTTTGCTGAGAAGCTTTCTATGTTCTGCATTGTTTGTGCCCTGCCTCACACAGACATCCCAGGGAGGTGGAAGTCTGTAGTCTAGAGGCCTAAATTGCCCATTTAGGGGCTTCTTGGCTTTCCAAAGATGTCTTAGAAATTTAGTGTAGTGAGTCATATTGCACAAGAAGGGATTAGTTCCAGCCCAGCTGGAACAATGCAGGTAATAATTTCCATTTTCTCGAAAAATTAATAATTTTTGGTGTTAAAAATATTTACCTAGATTTTGTTCCAAGTTTTAAACAATGCAAAATTTTCTCCAATTGCTGTTCAAGCTGGAAAAAATCAATGGGAATTTGTGGTAGTGAGAGTGTAAGAGTGAGGATTTCTTCAGTAGGGCAGAGGCATCACTGACTCCACAGCTTTTAAGGAGCCCTTTCAGTTATTAATCTATTTAGCAAGCCTGAGAGCCTCCCAGTTTCCATTTGGCCTGAGAAAACATGAATTAGAACTCCAGAAATACTCTTTCTTCCAAGGTAAGATGCACAATTATTAAAAGCATCTGCCCAGATGAGATGATTCAAATTATTACCTGTCCTTTCAAATGGCATTTCTTTTCTTCTCTCCTTGTTTCCCACTTTAAGGTTTGGAAATATTTGGACATATTTCTCTCCCCTCTCACTTACCTGAGCAGTGCTCAGTTTAGGTTAGTACCTGGGACTTCTCTAATGCCCTGCATTTTAACAGCCTCAATTTGGAAGGAAATTTGGACCAGGAACTAGATTATCCCACATTGTCTCAGGCTTACCTGACAGAGCCAGTTCTCAAGAGCCAGGCTTGCTCTTTCTTTGACAGGGAGACAGCAAAGTGGCTCACAAATCAAGTTCTATGAGTAATCTGAATGAAAGCACCAATCTCCTGCTTGTGGCATTTGGCCTGAGCCCCATTATGTTATCCAAGAACAAGCCAAAAGAGCTCTGCAGGGTTACGTAGCCTCTCTGGCTGGGTTTGTGTCTCTGAGTAAGGAACTCCACTCTGGCAGGGCAGCTCCCATTAGCATGAAATTATTTTAGCAGGAAAAGAACATTGGCAGGGTAGGGAAGGGTGTCCTTACTTTTGCAGACAGGGATCTTGTTACTCCATGTGCCATCCTTCAGACACTCGATCTGGAAGGAGTCACTTTCCACGTTATCCTGTGCAGAAGGTACCAACAAAAAAACCCAACAACCTATCAATGTTCAAGGCAAAGAAATAAATCTCTCAATAAAAAGGGAATTTCTTGGTGATTTAGTCAGGTTATAGCTAGCATGCCCTGGAAGAGGACTTTTTTAGCTAAAAATTTCAATAAAATTGTAATGAAAAACTTGAGGCATTTTCTTGCTGCCAGCAACTCTGGCATGCTGAAAGCCAAAGAACTGGAGTCACTTATTCTTGTTGTAAATGATGGGATGGGTAAGGAGGCAGCTCTGCACGAAGGATGGGACCGGGAGATCAGAGAAATACCCAAGCCCATGCTGGAAGTCAAAGTGGGCTACTGGCTTGGAGGGAAGACAGCCACCCCATGAGTCAGCCATGCTCTCTGTGGCTCTCAGCTGTTTCCCGGAGAGAGCCTGCCAAAGTCCTGCCCCCCTTGACTCACTGAAGCTGTCCCCAAGTCCCCGAGGACCTCCCAGTCAGTGGAGGCTGGCCTCTGCAGGGCTGCTGAGACAGTGCCCACTGAGGTGGGGGGCAGGCAGAGCCCTGGCAGCTGCCTCAGAGTTTTTGCTGGTTTTTTCTCTGGCAGGGGTGCCAGGCCTGACATTCTGTGAGGTTGCTGGCTCTAGAGGGACACTGAGAGGGTGGCTCAGGGAAGTGCTATCTCCTCCTTCCCTCTGCATCTTTGGAAAGGAAAGGTGTTGTCTCTCAGAGGAGGTGTTTTCCTTGCCCCTGGGAAGGGGATGAGGATGATGTGTGATTGTGTTCACTCTCCCAGAGATGTAATGGCTTTGAGAGGAAGTATCCTATTCTTGCTACTCATATTCCCAGCTCCGTGTTGTCAATCCATACCTTCAGCACTTTGTATCCAGTGTTGCAGCTGATGACAACCTGGTCTTTGAAGGTGTACTTGGCTTGAGAAGGCTCAATTTTCCCATTGATTGGTGGTTGCACCAGTGGGCACGGGTTTCCTTTGAATAGAAAGCAAATGAAGCTAAACAGGGGAATAAATGGAGCAGATGTAAAGTCCCAGCTCTTCCACCCAGCCCATGTAGCAGAATTTGAGCATCTCTGCCCTCCTTTAACCTTTAGTCTATACTGGCATGGCTCAGCCAGGCATGGAGGCTCCATGTCTTTCCTTCAGTCTGTAATTCTCTGTCTTTGAGCATTACAAATCTGGGAGCTAATAACAGTAGCTCGTGCAATTATCCTGCCCAAAATTGCTCTGCTCTGCAATATCGTCTTGTTGGAGGGAGGGTTCCATGTTACTTTATGCCTCTCCTATTGTAATTTTTGGAACAGATCCTTTCTGGAGACAGGATCACAGACTAGCAAATTCAAGCTGTCCACCTTTATAAAGCCCTTCCCATTCCCAAGCCCAGCAAACAGGAAAGCAGCAGGAGTTACCAATTGCTGTGTATGACAACTTCCAGCCCCTGTTCTCTCCAGAGTTGTCACTGTGGAAGCGGATCTGCACGCTGTTGGTTTGGGTTTCAATGCGTCCTGGGGACTTTTCTCCACAGAAAGGTCCAAACTCCTTTTGGCCTGCTTTGATCTGCCAAGACAAAGATGAGGGAGTGATTTGAGGGGGCTCTTTGATCCCTGAGGCCAATGGATGGGGCTGGAGTAGGGCTTAAGCACCATGTATTGGGGGAATGTGAACAGAAAGAGGGTGGCTGTTGGCTGGAAGGGTCACAAGCAGATGTGGTAAGTGACATGGGGTCAACAGAGCACAACAAGGCTCCTGCTGATTCTATCATCCCTGTTTAGACTGGGGCGATTCTGATCCCATCACCAGAGCACTGGGCACACAAAAGGTGAGCATGAGAGGAGGAGAGTGCAGAGCCCAGCTCACCTTGATGTGGTCATATGGACAGGTCACCTCGGGGTGGTCTTCCACATCAAAGCTGTCCTCAAAGTTCAGGGTGATGAAGAACCCCTCCTCCAGCTCGATGCGGTACAGGCAGTCCGAGCTCTTGGGGTAGGGGCTGGGGAAGTCAGCACTGGTGATCACCCCGCTCCTCTGGGTGTAGAGGTTGTCACTGCACTCCACTGAAACACAGCCGTGGCTCCATCAGGGCCCTGACAGTCATGTCCCAGCCCTGACCATACCCAGGAATCCTCCCAGTGGAGTGGGGTCTGTTGGGCGGATCCATGGATTCCGAATATGGGTACATGGATCCCAAATACGTGTCCATGCAAGGAGAATCTCACACAGCCAACTTCCAAATATGCCCATGGCACAGAAGCCCTAGGCTGAGAGCTAGTCCCAGCCAATCTACATGATGCAGATTCAGAGCAGGGACTAAAGCTTTTCATTTTTCTGACTGGAGGAGATCTACAGAGCTTAGCTGAGGAGCACAGCCCCTGGGAGAAGGAGTCCCACACTACTGGATTTGTTGGGAAAGAAGCACCTCATCCCTGCTGACAGCAAAAAAAGGGCTGTTGTGCCTGTCCTTGGAAGGTGTGATGCCTGCTCAAGGACCCTCTGTGTGCCCATGCCTGGGTGTGGGCTGTGGCTGTGGCTGTGGTACCTTTGCAGGTCCTGTTGTCGGAGTGGAGGATGTAGCCAAACCTGCAGGAGCAGTAGTACCCGCCAATGTAGTTGTGGCAGTAGTGGTCACAAGCCAGCTCCTCATCACTCTTCTCCTGGCACTCATCCACATCTAGAATGGAGTTAACAAGGAAGGGAGGTCACCCTGAAGGTCTCCACATGTCACCCTTTGTGGGGGCATTTGTCACAACACCGAGAAGTCCATTATCCCATGTGGTGGGTCACATGAGCACCCAGTGAGTCCCACATGGCCCAAGGGCTGCACACGAGTTCTTCTCTTGCCAGGGAACCCAAGGCTGACCTGAGATGTGGTCCCTGCAAATCTGGTTCCCTACTCTAGCAAGCTGGCCCTGCAGGCTCCAAAGCTGCTTACCCACAGCGGTGTAATGGGCATCGAAGCCAGTGAAGCGTTCCTCGTTGGAGAAGTCAGACCTGAAGGTGAGCCCCATGTAGGGCCCTGGGGACAGGATCACTTGCTGTCCTGGAGCCTGCTCTGTGTCCGTTGTCTCCCTGCCACAGAAGGTTGCCAGCTCCTGGTCCTCAGTCTCAATCTGTTGGCAGAAAGAAGGGGTGAGCCTGGAGAGCCTGCTGTGTGTTCCCTGGGCAGGTCAGGCTGGGATTGCAATCATCCTCTCCATCCAGGAGCTCACACCTCTGCCTGTGCTTGCCCAGGCTGTCCCCTGCCAGGACTCACCAGTGTCTCCATGGGGCACAAGGACTCAGGTCTGCTTGTTCTGCCTCAAGGGGCCTCTGAGGCAGATGCCAAGAGCCCTGGCATCCAGGATGTAGGGAGAAGCTGGGGGGTGTAAGGGGAGGATGCAGGGTGGGAGTTCATTTGGGAGGTGGGATGAGATCATGGGGTGGCAGTGCAGAAGAAGGGATGTGAAAATCAGCCCTGGGCTGTGTCATTTCCACTCAGAGCTGGTCGTACCCGAGATGCTTCCCCTCACCTCTTCCCATGGCTCAAACACTGATCCATCTGTGTGAGGGGCCTAGAGGAGTCCCTGCCTATTGGTTTTGCATCAGCTCAAAGCAGCAGCTGTAATTTCTGTCCCTTGGGCTGCCTTGGACAAGTTTGGTCCTGTCCCTCCCACCCAGGCTCTCTGGCTCCAGAGCTGTGGTTCCAGGCACTGCTGGGACTCTGACCATGCACCCAGAGGGCTGAGGAAGGGGACTGATGAGCCAGGGTGCCCTGTTGTCATATCAGCACATTCAGTAGTCTTTATGTGCATCCCTTTAAAACAGAGCCTTATCTGTGCCTTAAAGCACTGTAATGCCTGCAGAAAACCCTTCAGTTTTCCCTGGAAACCCTCTCCTTTCCTTTTTCCTTGCTGTTTTCTCCAGCATTGATCCACCTCCTTCTCATACACATCCCATCCCCAGCCCCTGTCTCAACCACGACCTCTCCCAGGCAGTTCCCAGCACCCTGCCTGCCTTCCCCCGGGGATTTGAATATGAATAAGCCTCGGCAGAGGAATGTGATGAGCACCACCAGGCAGCCACCACTGCTCGAGCCAAGCCACCGCTATTGAGGCTGTGATGAAGTCTGCAGCCCCCCAGCACATGCCTGGGGAAATCTGTCATCTGCTGGGGGCCCATGGGGTCCTGGAGGTGCTGGAATGTTGTCCCTGGCTTGCTTGGCCTCAGCAAGAAGAGACCCTTCTCTGACTCCATCCCTGTCACCAAGAGACCCCCAGGATGTGCCTGCTGGGGAGGGTCTGGGGCTGAAAGGGAAATTTCCCAGAGCTGAACAAACAGGCGGAAACTCGTTCACACCAGGGAAAGCCAACATGGAAACGGCAACTCAGCATGCCTTGACATTGCCTCCAGATATTTTCCATCCTCTCATACAAGCTGGAGCTGGCCAGAAAAGAGAGACACTTTCCGATGATAAATTTTGGGAATTTCGAGAAAAAACACGCACCCTGCTTTGGGGACAAAAACCCAATTGAATTTTTTTTTTTTTGTGTAACAGCATTCTGGGGCAAAAAAAGAAAACAAGTAATTTGGGCTCCATCTGGTTTCAATCCCTTTGAAATATACTGTGGTGCTTTAGAATTGCTTTTAAATCTGAAAGATTGTTTTGAAATGAAATAGTGTTTCAGACTGAAAAACAGGAGTGCCATCACCAGAAGCGAAGGAAAAAGGCATTTCAGCCCTGATGCACAGACTTGGCAGTGCTAGCACGTGGAACACAGCCTCTTCCACAGAAAATGCTTTTTCTTAAGGAAATCTGCGGGAAGGAGGAATTTCCAGCCAGCTGCTCTGTGTGGGGCTGGTGGCTGTCACCCCTGCCAGGACTCAGAGCCTCCGTGTGAGCTCCCATTCCTCCCAGGGAGTGCAGGACCTGCAGCGCAGCATTCCCAAAGTGCTGGAAAACCTTCCCAGTGCCCTGTGCCTCTGCTCAAGGATGCTGCAGCCATGGGGCCAGCCCCAGACATCCCTGGATCCCTGGATAGAGCCCTGGAGCAGCAGGATGGGCCCCGGGAGAGCTGTGCTCTCCTCACTGGAGGTATCCACAGCCCCTTATCTGAGACGGGTCCCATGCCCCGAGCCACAGGGAGCAGAGGCAGCCCTTCAGCAGTAAACTAAACAGAGAGGTCATCATCCCTGGTTAATATTTGCTGCTTCTGCTGTGGACTGTATACTTTTTTGTAGATCATTTACATCCAGCGAGCAGGCTGGTAATTAAATCCTGGTTGTTTGTTTGGAGTTTCTCCCTCTCGGGTCACGATGTCGACGTTTTCACTAGAGAAGATGCGTCCCTGAGGGAAATATCAATTGCCACAGAGAAATTCCCTATAAAAATACGCTGAAAGAATCTTCCTTTGAAAAATAAAATATAGCAACACCCTTGTGCCTTAAATATACCCGTGCCAATGCCTCCTGCTGTCTTCCCTGTTTTTTCTTGCATCCTCCGTCCTTCATTAAAACTTCTGCCCTTCTGGATGGAGGCAGATTGGAGTCTCTCTCTGGCTGTGTCTCTATCCCCCTGCATTTTGGCTGGTGCTGTGGCTAATGGGTGTCCCAAGCTCTGGGGCCCCTCTCTGCCCCACGGTGATTCCCCCCTTGGGCAAAGGAGCTGGGATGCCCTGGCTGGCAGGAAAAAAAATGCTGTCCAGGGGCATGGGCTGTTGGGGATGCCTGGGAGCACTGATGCTCTGGAGGTGCCTCCTGCAGCCAGGGGGTTAATGAAATGCCAGAAACACCGAGGGAAATTTGGCCAGGCAGTTTGGTGTCTGCTGCCCGAGAGGAGTCGGCAATACGGAAACACAGCCGCCCCCCGCCCCCCTCTGCAGCCCTCCAGGAATGCACTAATTGGACTGATGAAGGCCAAACATACCACTTGTAATATATATAAATGGCTCATTAGGCAGAGAAATCGCAGTGCTGGGCTGAAGACACTGGGAACATGACATGGGGAGGAGATGCTCAGAGCCAGGGCAGGGCACGAAGCGGCCCCCGCCGAGCGGCCCCGCAGAGTGTGGCAAGAAGGCAACACCCAGAGCAATGGGGCTTTTTTCCACAATGCTGCTGCTACTGACTGCTGGGAATGAAGCAGGGACAGCCCCTGCAAAAGCCTTCATCTAAGTCTCCCGGAGCTCTTCTCCCCAAGATACATCTAGGGTCCTTTCATATGCTGCAAACATGAAATTGCCCTGAATTTCCAGGGGAACATAGGTGGCAGCTCTGCTATGGGTGACAAAGGAGGATGTCTGGTTTCCTGTGCTGTGGGTTTGGCTTGGCTCCAGAGATTGTCCCTTCCTGCATGGTAGCTGCACCCACATGCCCTATTTCTGGGCAAGGTTTGTTCCCTGGAGGGGCTGGGGCTGAAAAGAGACCCAGGCAGGATGCTGGGGTCCTGCAAGAGCTGATGACTTGTTTCCATGCCTGGTCTCCCTCCTCCCCCTGCACTGTCCCCAGTGCACAGGGGAATGCACTCTGCAGAGAGGTGGCACTTTCCTATCAGGATAGGAAAGACAAGCAGCAAAGCCTTGGGCTCTCCCAGCTGCCTCCTGGGGTTCAAAGTGCTCCTTTTGGGACCCCACACTCCAGGGAATGAATGACCCCCGGCTGAGGCTGGCTGACAGGATCAGAAGGGGATGCTGTCCTCCTGAACCCCCAATTCATGCCAAACCTTGATTTGTGCTTTTTCTCCCTCGTTTGAATAGAAGCAGGTGTACATGGGCCCTGTTCACTCTTCTTGCAGCCCCAGGCTGGGCATGCACTGCCCTGAATGAAAAACCAAGCCTGTTCCCTGGTCCTGCCCCACCAGTGCCCCATCAATCATTGATGGGGTGTCCCCTCATCTTTATTCCAATCAAGGAGCTGGCTGCCAAGCTCTTGGGGACTGATTTCATTCCAGGGCTTGACTGAGCAATGTGCAAAACCCCACTGACTGTTCCCCAGGCTCAGATCTCTGTAATAAGCTCAGGGATTTACTCATGATGGCCCCTTAGAAGCCAAGGATGCCCATCTGCCTGTCACTGTCCTCCTCAGTGACACTGTTTAAGTCATTTGTCCTGCTTTTATAGTCAGAGCTGTGGCTTTTTGGGTGCCCTGGGCCAGTGCTGCAGGCTTGCAAATCATGGTGAAACCCTCTGCAAATGAGGAACCCTCAAACTGGCTCCCTGTGGATGGTGATGAGCTGGGCAGAGCCTGCTGAGCAGCACAGCAAAGGGAAGGAGCAGGAAGCGGGCAGCCCAGGGTGGGTGGCTGCTCCATCCCTGTCCACATGCACCTGGCAGGAGGCTGACAGCAGCCACCAAAACCTGAGGAGAGGCTGTATCCAGAGTGCTGAGCCTCAGAGTTTGCCTCTCCAGCAACCTGGAGTTTTCTACCTGCTTGGGGGGCTTCTCCAGGTGGGTATTTTGGGGATGGCTGTTCCTCCCATTCCTCCTGGCTCACTTCCTTACTGAAGTGCAACTCCCCTTCTCTGCCATGCCCATTTTCACAAACAAGCCTCCCATGCTGTGAGCATTTCTTTAGGAGCCACGTTCATTTTTTACATCTATACATGGGGGCACGCGTGCGTGTGCATATATAGAAATAAACAGCTATTGTTTTAATTAGCCATTGTTTCAGAGCTCTGGAAACTGTTCCCTCCTGCAGACCACCCCGAAGGCAGAGGTCTGTGTGGGTTTACAGCTCAGATCACCCTGAGCTTGCCACTTGGGATGAGCTTCTACACTGCTTAAGAGCTTGGGTGTGTGGGCAGCCAAGGAGCGAGAGAAGCAAAGCCCAGGGCACAGGAGCTTTTTGCCTGTCCTGAATTGAGTCCCCACCTGCTCAGCCCCTTTTTAACCCCCTTCTTACAGCAGTCAAGGTGATGAAGACCCTGAACAAACAGGAAGGTGTTTCTTCACACACACACAGAGGCACATAATCAAATATTTAACTTGTCCAACTCTCTGGCATGTGGTGCTGCAGGGATCAAAGTTACCCATGAGCTCAGAAAGCAATGGTACAAGTTCATAGATGGGGAATCCATTGAGCACCACGGAACACAGAGCTCTGCCTGTGCTTCTGAGCTTCCTCACTGTCACCAGCAGAATATTACAGAGAAGCACCTGTACATGGTAGGTCTACAGTTATGTTCTATAGCCATGCACTGTGGCCTCTGCCAAAGAGGGGGGTGATTGATGCTGGTTTTACAGCTTGCACAGGTGGAGACAGAGCTGGACACACAAACCCAAGGAGGAAAAGAGCCACGGAGTCATTCACTGCTCTCCTTCATGTTTTCTAAGCCAGTGGTTTAGTAGCATCAAGACTGCACCCTTGCCCAGCAGAGTAACCTCTGGATCTCCTGGAATCCATCCATTTTCATCACTTTCCAAATGTAATTCTGTGGTGGAGGCTCTGCAAGCTGAGTTACAGCCCCGAGCAAATTTATACAGCTGAGATCTAAATCCCTGTGAAAAATACCTCCTTCTTATGGAAATCCAGCAGCAGGGAGAGCTGTGGTGCCAAGTTGGCACCGTGGCCAAATAACAGGGAGCCTTATGAAAAAGGAAAAAAGAGCAGGGGGTGAAGGGCAGGAGGAGGGGTAAAGCTTGGAATGGGGAAAGTTTCCAAGAAATCTGTTCCTTGAGCTTACTGGGGTTTTAAAGCAATATATCTCTATATATGTCCCTGGGCCCTTGTGCTTGGAGAAGATCCAGGAGAAGCAGAAAGAGCTAATCAAACCTCAATGAGAGCTGTTAGTAGCAGGGTGAGTGCCAGCACAAAGGGGAAATTAAAGCAGGGAGCAACAGATCCTAGAGGAAAAAAGACACAAATGTTTGCTTTGTTTTCTTAGGGCAAGAATAAAACAATAATTTCAATTATCTGGCAACTAGCACCAGGGCCAAGTTCTGTGGTTCCAGACCTGGGAGCAAGTTCCACCTGCCCCTGTGCGAAGGAGCAGGGTGGAGCTTGTCCTGGTGATGATGTAAGGTGTGCTCAGCCAGGCAACCTAGAAAGCACCTGCTTGCTACTGCTGATCTGCCAGAAGCACCACACTTGAACATCTTCAGAGATATGGAGAGCCACCCTTGTCCTGGATGTGAAGGAGAGCCCTGCTTGGAGAAACCTGTGGTGTAAAGGCAAGGTTGCTCTGGGGCACTGCAGTGTGTGGCCACCACAGTTTTGGGTGGGTTACCACCCAGCAGAGAAGCAGACTGAAATATTTGGAGGATTTGGCCATGACAGCTCCCTGGAAAGCTCCATAGCAGCCTCAAGCTCAGGTCTAACCTCTCCCTTTTGCTTCCTGTGGGGCTGGACAGGGTGTCCCAAGAGCCTGCAAGGCGTGGCCAGGGACCCAGGCTGGCTGCAAGAGGCACCCACCGCCGTGGCCTGACAAAGTGTGCCCAGCTCAGGGCTTCTCCTTGCTGGCATCAGAGTGGCACAAACTGGTGTTTAGTCACAGGTGTTTTATCAGCCCAGAGGTGTGAAAATCCCATTGGGTGCAGTAAGAATTAGGCGCCCAAATACTTTCAGAAATTTGTTTGTCTCTGGGTAAGCTCTGACTCTGGTGTCCCACTCACTGTTGGTCCAGTGGATGCTGCCAGCTTACCTGTGCTCTCCCTGTGGTCAACTGGACTGACAACTCCTGAGCCCAATAAAATGGGGAAAACTGTTTTGTTCCCAGCTTTTCCAGCACTACCCCTTCTCAGCTGGCCAAGCAGCCCTGCTGTCTATCCCACCACCTGCCCTGAGATGTCACAGCTCACCTTCACATAGTCGTATTCACAGAGGTAGGAGGACTCCAAGTCAAAATGCATGAAGTACAGCTTGATTTTAAATCCATCAGGCACAGAGATGTTCCAGGTCATTTCCGAGTCACTGGGATAGGAGTCGGGGAAGTTGGGAGACTGGATCTCCCCAAACATGTCTGTCAGCTCCACAGCATCTGCCACACAGAGCAGCAAGGCACAGAAAGGCCAGGCCAGGGGGTACCTGGAACACACAAGTGAGGGGATGAAATGAAACTCTGGCAGTGACAATAGCTGTGCAAGGCTCTTCTCTTTTCCCAAGTGGATCGTGCAAGAGGAGCTGCAGCACCATGGCACCACGAGCAGCCCCTGGGAGGTGCAGGTGGGATCTGCATGTGGCTCCCATGAGGGGAAAGCCCCTTTGAAAGGCGGGTGCCACAGGTGCTGCAAGTGATGCAAAGGCACCTCCACAGCTCCCAGCCAGCCTGAAGTGCCATCAGGAGCTCGGTGTTTCCCATGCTGCTGGAGCAGCAGCCACTGGCAACACACCCCTTAACTAATGGAGCTCTGGTGGGCAAATCTTCATTTAATGGAAGAATGAACATAAGCATGCTTAATAAAATAATGATGCTTGCTAAATCGATTTAGTGAAAGCGTCTTGGCAATAACTGCTAAGTATCATTATTATTATTATTATTATCACTATTACTGCTGAGCCTCATCCTGCCAAATTGGGATCATTAACTCTCAGTAAATAGCACACATCTTTGCAGCTGGGCAGAGATAGAACCAGGCCTCAGCTTTGCAACCCTGCATGTTACACTCCTTCTCTTCTCTTCTCTTCTCTTCTCTTCTCTTCTCTTCTCTTCTCTTCTCTTCTCTTCTCTCTTCTCTCTTCTCT
>NW_005054309.1:2350272-2351561 GCF_000277835.1 Geospiza fortis | reverse complement strand
TTGTTTCACCTTAACTTTCCTTTCCTTTCCTTTCCTTTCCTTTCCTTTCCTTTCCTCTCCTCTCCTCTCCTCTCCTCTCCTCTCCTCTCCTCTCTTCTCTCTCCACACAGAGGCTGAGATTCATAAAGATGTTTTGTCATCAAACCCATCTTTTAAAAAAATCTCAGTCTGAAGAGTTTGTCCCAACTTGTTACCAACTTATTTATCCCAGAGGAGGGTAGAGAGAACAGGTAAATCTCTGGTGGTCCAGCGGACCTCACACCAGCCTCGAGCTTCATTTGACATGAAAGGGAGCATGAGCTGAGTATTCCTCTGCACAAGGAGAGAACACCACCCATGCTGGAGGTGTGAACACCAAAGCTTGTGCTATTGCATAGGACCCAGAAAGAGGAGCAGACCTCAGGCTCTTTACACATAGTGGAACATACAGAGGAAAAGAAACATGCAGGAAATAAGAGCCATTAAACATTAAAATTTCTAAAATAGGCACTAAGGCCTGGCAAAGGCTTGTAGGTGTATACAACAGACATTGGCACTACTCACATGTACACCTGGTTTCAAAATCAGGGCTTGATTTAGGTATGCTGGTGAGGAAATTGAAGCTGCATTAGTGGATTATTTTTAACCTGTCTGTGTTCTTTCAAAACCAGGGCAGCAAATTTCTGGGGTTCATTTGTGTAGTGCCATCACTTTTCTCAGTTCTTCTTTACAAAGAAAAGTAAATGGGAGCTGAGAAATTTGGATTGATTTTTCTTTCAAGCAGAGTGAGGTTGAACATGCCCTTTTCTGACAGCTGTTCTGAAACCACAAAAATGTGTGAAGGGAAAAACTGTAACTCCTCTGGTCAGAGTACATGCACGGGGCTGGATGCTGAGCTGGTGTAATGGACATCACCTCCTTCATTTCAACAGGCTGTTTTCTTGAGCAGCTCTGCTTCCTCCGAAACAGGGGAGGCAAAACAGCATCAAACTTCTTCCTCATGACAGGAAAGTCTTAACCTCATGTGAAAGTGATAAATGACCGTGGTGTGCACAGAAACCCAAAGCCCACGCAGCAGGTCCCACCTCGCTGTACCTCGGCCGTGGCAGAGCAGCGCCCATGCTGGGATGTCCCTTGGCTTTGCCAGGATGTCCCTTTGGCTGTGCCGGGATATCTCTCTGGCTGTGCCGGGATGTCCCTTTGGCCGTGCCAGGATGTCCCTCTGGCTGTGCCAGGATGTCCCTCTGGCTGTGCCGGGATGTCCCTCTGGCTGTGCCGGGATGCCGGCGCGCAAGCCGGGCTGCGGCACG
>NW_005054309.1:2342009-2350160 GCF_000277835.1 Geospiza fortis | reverse complement strand
CGCGATCCTTGCGGGGGACGGCTTTGCCTCTTTCCCAGCGCTCCGCTGTCCGCCTTATCTCTGTCCGGAGATTTGCGAGCGTGTGTGCGCCTATGTGTGTGTGCGTCTGGAGCTGTCTGGCATTTTCCATGCAGGTCACGCCTTCCCGTGCCTGCAGCCGTTCCCCACATCCAGGCAGGCAGGCAGGCAGGCAGGCAGACCTGCCCGCATCCGAGCCCTCCTCCCCGCCCGCCTCTCCCTCCTCTCCGCCGCGGGGCTGCCCTGCGCTCCAGCATTCAGCGCAGTTTTTGTCTTCCCTAATCTCCAGAGTTTTGTGTATGTGTGTGTGCCCATGCACATTGTGTTTTCTCTCTCTCTCTCTTTTTTTTCTACCCCCTCACAGCCTGCTTTGCCAGATGGCTAAAATTTGCCTCTCAATAGGGTCTGAGGCTCCAGCAAAAACAGAAGGCAAGCATGTGTGAAAAAAAAAAAAAAAAAAAACAAAAAAACAAACAACAGTGCTGGGATAAATAGCTTTAGTGGTGGTGCTGCCACTGGGATCGGCGCTCGGGAATTGCTTTCAGCATCTCTGCTTAGTGCCGAGCAGCGTTTGGGATGGGGATCTGGCTTCCAAGAAACTTTGGAGCTGCGACAGTCTGAATAAAATCAAGCCCTAATTTGCATCCTCCGGTAGAATTGAGGAATTGCCAGATTCAGTATTTTGTCCCAGGGCAAAAGAGCAGCTTTAGAAGTGGGCTCTGCTCAGGAGTGAGAACTTGAAACACCAAAGTTTCAGTGCTTTGAGCCTTATTCCCTCCTGTTCAGGAAACAGGTAAAAACATGAACACTCCCCGCTAAGCCACGGGAGACTGATCTCCCCTCCCAGTGCCAGGCACAAACCAACCCAAACTCTCTGTCTGCATAGCTAAGTGGGAAGAAGATCTATCCGGGCTGCAAACAAGGGAACGGCACGTAGGACGTCAAAGGATGCAAACGACTCCCTCATTCAGAAATCTCCTTGGACGCACGAGGAGCAAAACTTTAATAGGTGTTTACCAACTTCAGCTTGAGCTGGTTAATGTAAACCCCGCAGATATGCACTGGCAGGCACGGGTGCACACGCGGCACGCTGAAAGGCACACGAAAACAGGGGCCGGGAAGAGGCAGGGAAGCAGGGATGTGTTGGCACCACTCCGCGAGCAGCAGCTCCCGGGCTCACAGCTCGCTGGTGCCAGGCTGTGGCGCTGCCGTTAAAGGGGCGATGGTGCCTCCAGCCTCTGCACAGGCTTTGCCCCTCCAGCAATCCTAGAGAAGCTGGAAGGGAAGGGGATAGAGCAAAAGAAAGTAAAATTTTCTATTTCCATTTCTTGTCTTTGTATTTTGGGGGGTTATGGTTCCTTGGTTTCCCGTGAAGAAGCTGCTTTCTCATTCCTGTGAGTCTCTGGTTCTACATCAAGAAAGAAATGGTACCTAAGAGACACAGTGAAAGAAAATAGAAAAACATGGGTGGAAAAGCACCAGAAAAACAGGAGAAAGGCCTTGAGTAAAGGGAAGATCTCAGTCTGCCATAATTTCTAGCTCTATTTGGAAAGTTTTAACAGCTTATCACTAAACAGACATGAGCTCTCACTCATGCTAACACACCCAGGCAAGCTGATCAAACTAATTAATATGTAAGCAATGTGTCAAATGCAAGGATTTATTTTTGCAGGCAAGTGTGGTCCTGTCTGAGCCCTGAATACACTGTGATCTATTTTTTCCCTGCCTCTTCTGCAGGGTGGGTCCTTTATGCATTAATTTTTCCATCATGACACTCTTCTATAGCTTTTCAGAATGGCTTCTCTAATTCAGGGGAAGTATTAATTCTGAAGTCAGATTTTCTTTGCCTGCCAGTGATTCTTTCAAGACCACCTTGGGTTAAAGTCAGTGTTTACACTTCAGGGCTGGACTGGGAAGTGTAAAGTGGTACCAGAAGCTCTGCAGGGTTTTGCACCATGCTGGTGGATGCACCATGGGCTTAGAGCATCCATGCTGACCGTGTAGGCTCTGGGAGGCAGGAGAGGATGCCCAAGGGGCAGCACACTGCAGATCCCATCACCAGCCCTCTGAGCTGATTTCCCTGCTAAGCTGCTGAGTCCTAGGGGTTTTCCTTGATCCAGTGCTTGTCCCTGTCCCCCAACCCCCTTGGTGTGCAGAATCACATCTCCCTGAGACCTCATGCTGACCAGCTGAGGACTCAGTTTTTTCCTAGCCAAATCTTACCTGAGACACTGTGGGCTCCTAAAGAAAGTTGAGGGGCAGTGGCTGCATGGCCACAACTTCAATTCTGCTGTACCCAAGTGCTTAAAATTACCTGCAGCCTCCTGCATCCCCACTGCCTCCTGCTCCAAACTCCAGCCCCAACAGCTACATTGCTGAATCCTCTAGGAAGGGACTCTGATCTCCAAACGAGTCCTCTTGGAGCCCTGATGAGCTGGCCTGGCTAATTGCACTGCCTCCCTGGGTTACAGCAGGTCAGCCCTGATTGCCCTCTGTAGCAACACAGACCCTGTGCTGCAGTGACTGCTGGTGGGGAGGCAGATGGAGACCTGCAAAGGGAGGGTGGTGCAGAAGCTCTTCTGGCTGCAATGCCTTCTCCAGTGTCATTCCCATCTGATAGAGAGGAGGGCTCATCATAGCCAGGCTGGCCACTGACACTGCTGTGTGAAGTGTCCATGAAGGGTAAAGGCAATAAAGGTCACCAGAAGAGGATCTGCTGCTGTCCAGGCAAGGTCTCATGTGTGCTCTTACCTGCTCTTTACCTGAAACATCCAGCTGGGTCATAGCTACCAGTGCTGTCAAGGCTGTGGAGACACGTCCCACCTCACTGGGGCACTTGCAAAAGTATTACTGGAGGTCTCACCATGCAGTGACCAGAGTGGGCATGCTGAGTTTTTGGGAAGGATTGTTTTCTTCCCTGGGTGCTGGTGGAACAGGGGATTTAGACTGTGACAGGTCAGCAAACAGGCCTGGACCTGCTTTCTCACTGATTTGTCCCATACTTGGAGAGATCATTTCTGGAATTACTTCTGCATGTCCATGGTGCTCATCAAGCACTGAGCTCAGCAGTGTTGTCCAAAGCATTTCTTTAATGTTGGGGTCAAATTCACCTCCTTGAAATAACACCCCAGCACTGAGTGGAATTAGACAGGGATAAAACAGATGTGAGGGATAAGTATGGACCCACAGGAATATGACTGTGGGGTGAATCTATGACTGGAATAAATGGTCATACACTGAAAACCAGTATCTTGCAAATGTTTGTGACCCTGCTGCTCTCTGGGTCAGGCCAGCACAGCCCACATCACAGCCTGGGCACACTGCAACGTGTGCACTGCCGATTGTTGTGATGTATGTGACAGGGACAAAAGTGCTGGCAGATCCTGCTCCTGGTCTGAGCTGTGCTGTCTCCCCTGCTCTCTTTCACCTGGGATGCTGGAGAAGACTCATTCTCCAGGAAATGTGAGCTCTGCTTTTAACATCTTTCCTCAGTCCTGCAGGAGATGCAGGCTCTGCTCCTGGCATTTCTCCCCCATCTCTGATGGGCTCCTGGAGCCCCCTCGTGGCTCCTGCCACTGACACGGTCCCACCGAAGCCACCCCTGGGGAGCTGCTGGGGGACCTACAGCACCTCTGCTGCAGCTCCTGTGCAGCCCCAGTGCTGGGGAGTCACCTCGGGGGTGGCACAGGGGGACAGACCATGGGGGTGACAACAGAGACACTCAGGGGTGTGAACAGGCTGGACAGTCCCACTCCAAAGCCATTTCCCTGCTTTGTGAGCCTGGCAGGAGATGAGTCCTGCAGTGGCTTTGCAGTGCCAGCCCCTGGAGCCTGCTGCTCGATGTGACAGTCCCAGGAGAGGCGGCCAGAGCCCAGAGCCGGCGTGGAGGAACGGGAGGATGGATGGGAAGGGGGAATGTGAGACAACGGGAGAAAGAAGGAAGGTGGAGGTCGGGGGAAGAGGCACACAAAGGTGGGGAAGGGGCTGTGGGGTGGTGGCAAAGGGTCTCTGTGGAGAAGAGGGGAGAGCGGCTGGGAAGGGGGCAGGGCAAGGCTCGCAGCCAGGGGCTGGGGACACTCCTCTGTCCCACGGCTCCCAGTGCCGCTAGATGGCACTTGAACCTCTGCGCGGAGCGACACGGGGGTCCCGGGATGCGCTGCGCTCCGGGGGCTCCCAAAATGCTCCTGGCAGCCGTTCCTGTGGGTGATTCTGTCCTGGGGACTGGATAAGGAGAAAACGTCGAGGCTTTTGGGACAGGTACTTCCCTCCTGTCCCTGGGCTGTGCTGGCCCTCCTGGGGCACTTACCATGCAGAGAGGCTGATGCCACAGTCCCTTGCAGAGGTGACCTGCTGAGGTACCACACAGCTTCCACTGGAAGGTACCTCAGAAATATCCAGTGCACTCTCAGCACAGCCCAGTGGTTATTCTGTAAATCGATGCTTTGTTCGGCTGTGAGAGAAAATCAGATCCATAATGCTGTGGATGGAAATATTGAGCCCCTTTCCCCATTTTCTGTCCCATCCTCTGCCTCTACGTGCACACTGTGAGGTCACGGGAGGCACCCTGACTGTCACAGCATGTTCGCGACTGGCACAAGGTGATCGGGATTGTTTCAGCAGCCAGACATTCCCCTCCCTGCTGGAACTGAGGGATGTATCCAAAAGGATGCACAGAAGAAGAAAAAAAAAGCATATAACATTAAAATAAAACCAGGGAAATCAGGATGTTGTGTCATCTATTGGCCAAGTCAAACACATCTCGTCTCCTCTGGATCCTGGCCGCTGCATCACTGGCTCCTGACAGCTGCCAGATCTGAGCCTTCGTGCTGCTGTGTAACTGTGTGTGCTGGGCCTGACTTTGATGGATGTTTTGTCATTGCTCCCCTTTGTATTCCACTGGAAGGGAAGCCCATGAGTGCTTTTGAGAGTGTGAGACCTGAGGTGCTGAGGCATCATCCACCTGACAGGATACAGGCTTGGCTGAGCCTACACCACTGCTGAAGGACAGGCACAAGGCCTGTGAAGGGCTGAGGCACTTAGTACCCACACAGGGAAGCAGCAGAGCATCTCTTGCACACCTTTGAGAGAAAAAGACCCCTGAAATTTATTTTGAGCAATCCAGGGAAAACCTGGGCTAGGGACAGGCTTTGAGACCTGGTCCTGCCTCATAACCTGTTGCCCCACACCCTCCCCAGTTCAGGGGAGCCCTTGGCATGAGAAGGGCTCCGGTTTCCACCCCCAGGTGCCCAGACTCAGCATCCTTTGTTTGTCCAAGCACTTTTCTTGGTGACAAGTGAGTCACTGGGGAGCTCTGTAAGGGTCACACCACGACCAATCCCTCTGTGCAAACCAGTGTCCTCTTTAGAGGCAGAGAGCAGTTGTAATGCTTTCAGACAAGCCCAAATTGCTGTGATTTCCCCCTGACAGAGCAGCTGTGAAATTGCAGTGGGACAGAGCATGGTGTGACAGATTATGTGGGTGGCAGGGGATGATAGCAAATCCATGGCACTGGAGGGGGCTGAGCTGTGCTCCCAAGCACAGATAACGTGAGCTGGCTGAGCTCACTCAACAGTTTGTTTGCAGGACTTTGCTTTTCTGGAAAATAAAAAGACCCAGAAAAATCCCAGAGCATTGTTTCTTTCTCCTTTTTTTTTCATTTCCAAAAGCTTGGCCCTGCTGAAGCTGGTGGGTGTTGGACCATGATGTGAGTCACTGCTGGTTCTGATAGCACCAGCCCCTGCTCACATGCCCAGGGTTCACTGCAGGTCCCTGTAGCTCACAGCTGCCAGCATCATTCAGGTCTGCAGCCCCTGCTCCAGGTGTGTCACTCTCTGCCCTAAATGCAGCCTCTTTCTCCTCTTGGGAAGCCTGAGAATAAATAACCTGGGAACCCAAAGCTTCCTGCTAGAATGTGCATTTTTCCTCAGGACCAGTAGACCTCCTGAAGCTCCCCACAGGGGAACCCCTCTGCCCTGGGTGGCTGGAGTTACTTCTAGACATGGTGGTGAGGATGTGATGGATGTGGAAGCCTGCAGGTCTCTGTTAGCTGCAGCAATGGACAATCCCCTCCCTGAGAGTGTTGTGTTGGGTCTAACCTGCTCCATGGGGCCTGGGTTACAAGGGTACCAAGTAGAATGGTGACTGGGGAGCAATTTGTCATGAGTGGTGGCTCCTGGGAGTGCCATTTGGTCCGTGGTGAGCAGGGGTTGGCAGGCAATTTGCTGTGTGCTGGGGACACTGCCCATGATGTGCCGTGAACAATGCAAATTTATGCTTGAGGCCCCTGTCTGTGCCTGTGGTAGGCAACATTTTTAAGGCTGGTGATGTCCTCACAATGTTGGCCATCTCAAGCTACACAGCCTGGAAAGAAAATAAACCAAAGAAGGTCTGGTGTACAGAGAAATGTCATGGTGACATCCACTGCTTCTTGGCGAGGCCAAAACTGTTGGGAGAGCCCTTGGTGCTGGGGCAGCTTCAGTGGCGAGGCAGCTGGCACAGACACTGTGCCAAGTGACTCATTTCCTCCTGGCCACGAGGGGAAACTGCTGCTGCCAGCATGGAAACCCACACGCTTGTAGGGCCTTTCAGTCACTCCAGGGATCATCCCTCTTGCTTCCCATTTCTGGGGTGGGACATGGCAGCTGGGCTGCTGAGGAGCTGCGAAGGCTGGAAGGCAAGGCAGGAGTATGAAAGAAGGAGAAGGTGTCTCAGACACATCCTTTGGCACTGTGCACACTGTGCTACTGCTGAGGAGACCCTCACAGTCACAGCTGGGCGTGTGCCTTGCACCTTTCACACAGGGCAACACGCATGGCAGAGGCATGATGTCCCCCACCTCAATTTCTCATGGTGCCATTGGACACTGTGACAATACAAACGTCAAAGCCATCGTGCCACTAACTGGCAAATGTGCTTCCCAAACTGCTGCCCAAGGAAGGTTTGGATAATATTTAACCCTTCCACTGGCCATCCCTTGGAGGAGCAATAGGAAGACTGGAAACTCGTGGCTATGGGCAGACAGAGGAGCAGAAGAGGGCTCAGGGATTGGGGGATGCTGGAGAGGACTGTGAGTGTCTGCCTGCCTCTGTGCACTGCTCTGAGCCAGGTCGGGAGCTGTTGTGAGTCTGCTGTGGAGGATTATCGACAAGCAGCAGCCCTGCCCTCATTGCAGCCCGTTAATCACCCACCGGCTCGTTAGGGGCTGTGCAGAACGGCAGGAAATGCAGAATCTGTTCTGTGGGCTGGAGGTGACCACAGCTTATAGATCACATAGCTGGAGACAGACATGGGGGGGGTGGGGGGCTGATTTCAACAACTGACCTGGAGAGATGAGACCCAGCAATGGGCCCTTAGTTATCTTCAACATCTGCTGTGCCTTGTGCTTTTCGGGACAACAAATTTACAATCTCTTTCAAATCACATCTTTGCTCTTACTCATGTTCCAACCGACCCCTCCAGGACATAAAAATTCAGCTGGTGATGAGTTATGGGTTTCGGAAAAGCAGAAGGTTGTTAGTCCTGAGGGCAGCATTGGGCAGAGAGGGATGGTGCCCTGGGCTGAATTTGTGAAGAGCAATTTCTGCATTATTCATTTATGAGTGAGCTCTTTGGGAGTGTATTTGAGCGCAGAAAAATGATATTGAACATTTGTAGCATCACAAATTGACTGCACACAGGTGATTTCAGTTGCTGTCAGGATGTGGCCACTTGTGGGGCAGAATATGGGTACCTGAGCAGGTTACCAGTGCAGGGGAGAGGTGGGGGCAGACTGGGCAAGGGAGAAGTTTGTAGCCAGTGTCTGCCTGAGCCACTGTCAGGCAGTGACCCACACACTCTGTGCCCTTGCTTACAGACAGAAGAAATTTAAACATCAGTTTTACACCTCAGGGAAAGCTCCACACGGGCCCTGGCTCTGGGCTGTGCTCCCATCTCAGAGCAGGGTGAGAAAGGCTGAAACATGGGGGTTAATGGTGCTTGCTGGTCTGACACAGCTGCTCTGGTTTTGCCTTCAGACCACGTAGAAACTGCAGAAATAGCTACAGAGAAGCTGAGAGTCGTTTTGTTATCCTTGTCTTTAGGAAGACTCCCCATGATTCCTTTGCTCTGTCTCCCTCTTCTGCTGTTTCCATCAGG
>NW_005054309.1:2305112-2341972 GCF_000277835.1 Geospiza fortis | reverse complement strand
GGTGTGCCTGGTCCTTAGGAAAGCTTGGTGATTTGGGTGGGGGCACTTGTGACCTCCTGCAGGAGAAGGATGTGGGCTTGGCTTGCCCAGGAGGACTTCCTTGCAAGCCAGCTATGTCCCATTTCTCCTTAGTGGTGTCTTTTAGTACTCGTGGGGGCTGAGCTGGGACTCACAAACCTTTTCTCAGCTCTCAGTCTGGGCTCCCTGGGGAAAGCCAGTCTGTGATGAGGGGAGGCCAGAGGGCACAATGTGCAGGGGATAAGCTGTCGATAGCTAGCGTGGGTGGGTGCAGATTCTGGCGCTGCCATGCTATAAACAGTAATAAAGATACCAAACCCACACAGACAGGTCGCTGATGAGGCACCAGCAGCCTTAGCAAGAGACTGAGGAACCATCCAGCTGCCTGCAGCAGGTGCTGGGGGTGAGATATGCTTCATGTCTCATCAGTGCTGGGGAAGCGCTGACAAGAGAAACAAAAGGTGTGAGCAGGGATGGAGAAGGAGAAGCTGGATGGAAAATGTGACTTTAGATCCATTTCTGAGTGAGAAAAATCTTTAACATATTAGAAGATGGAAGGGGAGGGGTTGCCCACTCAGCAGGGTTTGGATCACCCCACAGCAGCCCTGCAGCACGATGGGCTCTTGCTGAAGTCAATGAGAGCATCCAGTTTGGACTGTGCATCCATGGAGTGACTCCAGCAAACACTTGTGCACCAGAGCTGTGAGCACAGCTGAGCTAAATCCCAGCTCCTGGGGCACTTACTGCTGGAACTGTCGGCCTGGGAATGTCCTGAACCTCCCTCTGGAGCAGCTAACTTTGGGAACTGGGTGGTGAAAGAGGGCACAGCATGGAGTAGCTGTCACTTCCAACCTGTCCCATCTGCTTTATGCCAAGGTCAGAAATGTTTTGTGGGTTCTTTTGTTTGGTTGGTTTTTGGAGTCTTTTTTTCACTTCTAGCTGCGTTATTTCATCTATAAAACGCTGAAGTGTCAGCTGGGATCAAGTCCTGCCTTTCATTTTCTGTTTCTGCTTAAATTAATATTGATGTAGTGTTTATCTTTATTTAATATTCATGATGATAAAAGACTTGGAGCCATTCACTTTTAATTATATCCTTCTTATAGAAGTGGTCTAGTGCAATTAGAGGCCTTCCAGTGCATGAAAGAAAAATAAACAAAGTTTTTGCCTCCACTTCTGTAAGTGCCAAGTGGGGTTCCCAGGGGCATCCCCTTTCCCTCTGCTATGGTGGCCTGAGAGCAGAAGTTTCTGTGTAGGACTCTGGGCTGTGCTCTCAGGGAATCCACAACACTTGGTGACCATGTGCAGCCCTCTAATGTGGGGCAGTGTCTGGGAGAGGTGGGAAAGGGGCAAATGTGCAGCTCCACTGGATGGGGGTGGGTGGCTTTGAATGCAAGGAAAAGCAGCTGGGGTTTCCTGAGGGGGGGGTTGTGATGTGGGAGTTCCATTTCTGCCCTTGCAGCAGCCCCTCTGTGGGGGTGATTGGAGCCCTTGGGCTTGCATGGGGGGAATTGGAGCCCCTGTGCTCTCCACCCTCCCTTCTGGCTGGGCATGTGCAGCTCAGAGTCTGCCTCTTCTCCCCCAGCAATAGCAGCCACTTAAATAAAATCTGGGAAAATGACCATGGAGCGATGCCTTGATGGCAAGGCAATGAGCAGCTCTCCTCTTCAGCACTCAGACAGCAGTGCTGCTCTCTCCCATTACCTAACCCACAAGCAAATTGTTATATTGAGCTGTGCAAATTGCCCAGGAGCTTCTGCTGGGAGCCTGAACCTTTTCTGACACATGAAGCCAGTCTGTCTGAGCATGCCTAATGCTCAGACATGGTCTGGTGATCAGCATCTCTTTTGGCAGCTGGGGCACTGGTGGCTTCTGCTCTTGGTGTGGCTGGTGACAGGAGGCAGCAAGGCTGAGGACTTCCTGTGGGCTGGAACAACTCTCCTGCTGTCTCAGAGCTGGGGTTTCACAAGTCTTTCAAAATTTGAGGCCTTTAAGAGTTAAATGTCAACACCCTAGGTGGAAACATGTCATGTCACACAGTTCTTCCAATTAAACCATGTCACAGCTCTGTTTGACCCCTGTGCCAAAGAACTTTCTGTTCTTGGGGTGCCTTTTGGTGAGGAATCAGAGGTTGTTGGTCACATCCTGCTCACAGCCAGGGGATTGCTACCTGGGGCTTGCTCATGTTCAGCGTCCTTTGGCTGAGAGAACACCTTAATGAGGAGCTCCTTTAAAGTCTCTGCTCAGTTCAGGCAGGGCTCAGTGCAACAGGCCGATCATTTCCACCCTGTAAAATGTACATAATTCCATTTTACATGGGGCATAATCACTGCAGAACTGACTCTTATTTTCATCCTTTTCCTGCTGTAATTACTATCCCCCTGCTGGATGTCTGTGCATGATGAGTGAAAATTTAAACTGCCCTGGGTGATGGGACATAGACCTTGCTGAAAAATTTAAATGTCTTGTATCCAGAGAAGGCTGGCCCATAAATAAAGGATGAAGTCTCCACTGCAGGAGGGGGAGAGCTAGTGCAGCTCCTGATTTAACACCTTCCTGCCCACCTCCATCTGTGCTTGGAGCTCTTTTTCTACTCCTTGCTGAAATCTGGGAACTTGTAGCAGCCCCAGGGTGTCACGGGCTGGAGACCCAGAGCTGGGAGGCCAGGCTGAATCACTGTCTGTGTTTTGAGGAAGCCCTGGATTTAGGAGCAAACTGAAAACAACCATCCTGAGTTTAAGTGGGCATGTTGATCCATTTAGCCTAAGAGCTAAAGCTGCTGGTACCTGTGGAGCAGAGAGGTTTAGCTAGAACAGAAGTAACAGGCCAGTTTTCTTCATTGAAAAATGAGGAATACAAGTAATTAATCTCCTTGTGCCGTGGAGGGGATGCTGGGGGAGAGTGATTATAACATGCTATGAGCACTGGCATGAATAACTCACTATCCCTTCAAAGGCCAGAGATTTTTTTTAGTTTCACTGTAGAGAACTGTTTCTATTCCCACATCTCTTCAGAGGTATTTTACACTCATAATTTGCAGATCAGCCCAGACAGTCACAGATGAAGTGACAGTTTGGTGAAAAATCTCTCCCAGTAGTAAGTTGCTATTTCTGTGCATTACTGACTGTGCTGCCTGAGTTCACTGTAAAGAACAGGAGTTGGAGACCTATGGCATCATCAGGTCTGACTCCCTTCTGTCACATGTCAAATCTGCACACAGACTTCAGGGATCCCTCCCCCACTTCTCCTGCTGGCAAGGGCTCATCCAGCACACAAATAAAGGGGTCAGTCTCCCCCAGGACGTCTGTCCTCAGTCCACACTGATTTAAGCAGTTGCACGAAGGAGGAAATTGTGTGGCATGGACCAGTGTTTCAGGAGGAGGCAGTGACTCTTCTTACCTCCCAGGTGGTAATTTGCTCTGAATGTGAAATCTCTCATTTCCAGCTTCATGTCCCAGGAATGAGCTAAGGGGCTTGGCCTCCTGTTTCTCACCCCAGCACCAGGCACCTTTAGCCAACTGATAGTCTCAATGTTAAATTCCTCCTCAGTTCAATGAAAGGTGGAAGACACAAATTGGTGTCTCCAAGGGGTAAACTCGACAGCCTCAGAGGCGAGAATCCACTTGGGAGGGTCGCTGAAAAGCCACCCTCATGTGTGTGCTGTCAGTGGAAGGCTGGGTGTGAGCGAGGGGGATGCAGAGGCAGACAAGTTAAAAGCTGTGCTTACACGGCTCTGTGGCACCTTCTGCCTTCAGCCCTCGGGGGTGGGGACAGGGACTAAGGCAAGCAGGATGGAATGTTTGCTTCCATTAACATGGGTAATTACTTTGTCATTCCCTTTCCAGAGCTGGGTGCAGTGAGCTGTGCAGGGAGGATGGAAATTGCATTGGCACAGTTTGGGGGTGATGTAGGAATGAGCTGAACTGCCAGGACATCCTTCACTGGGGTCCCACGGAGGTGGGTGACTCCACTGTAGTGGGTGTGCTAAAAAGCCATCTCATGGGGTGGTACGGGGTCACAGGGATGGGGGGAGCTCATTCCTGGCTTCTTAGGGAGGTTTGTGTGGGTTCTTCCAATTAAACCATTACAGTTAATTAGTAGGGGCTCCCTGTGGAGGCCTAGGGGTAACAAACTTGAGGGTTGGTCTTTATTAACTCGATTAGGATATTGGTGGGGAAGTGCAGGTTGCTCTGGAATTTGCTGTCTGAATCCTGGAGAAACTCTGCTCCCATCTCCTGAGTGTCCCTGTCCACAAGGCAGGCAGTGCCAGTCTCTGTTACCATTGTGCTCTCTGCAAGGGGTTTCCATGAGGTGGCTCTTCCCCTTCCCAGGACTGAAGGGGCTCTGGATTTTGAAGGATCACCTCAAGGGCCACAGATTTTTTTTGTCTGCAGGCCTTCTTTAGAGGGAAACTCCCAGAACTAGAATGTTACCCCAGAGTGCAACCAGGAAAGATCATGTTGGTGCCTTGGGGGCTCTGCAACAATCTGATGGAGGTAACCAGAGATGCCTGTCTGTTCCATATTCCTGCATTCCAGCTGTTTTTTACGCTGGAGGCTTTGGAAGGAGGTTTTCTAAAGGCCAGAGCAGTCGATGCAGCTCTATTCCGGCTGTGTTCTGCCTGCAGCAAGTAGTTTGTGACAGTTCTTTTTTCTTACCCTGTGCTGTCTGTTCACATCTCTCTGGTGAGGCCCATCCTCCCCCAAGCACAGTGAGGAAGCCCTTTCAGTTTGCAGCTGCACTGTGGAGAAACAAGGAACTCTGGGTCTGTATTAATTTTGAAGAAATAGATATTTTGATTGCCAAGTCAATCCCAGGTTATTTTGGGCAAATGCAGTTCGACAGACCATTATTTTGAAGGGACATGGATCATTTAACTAAGCCTAATTGCATCTGTGTGACAATTAGTCACTCAGGCTGAGGAGGAATTGGTGTCACCATCATTTTGTACTTGGAAGCCAGTGACTAAATCTAATGGAAGTGTTTGAATCAGAACTTCTATGTACGTACATTCATTTTAATGCAAAATTGACCACATCTCATGGGACTGGGCAAGTGTGTGGTTGTGCTGCAAGGGTGAAAAGAAGTAATGAGGATTTGGCAGAGGAGAATGAAGTTTCCAGGTGGCTGGAGATATGGGGGGCTGCTCCTGCAGGTATGGGGAGTGGTGCTCAGTGCCAGTTTTGGCTCTGAGATACAATTACCCTCTTGGCAAGGGTGATAGGCTCCTGTTTGCAGTGCAAACCTGGTGGAGGGAGGAAAACAGCCAAAGGTCTGGAGAAGGGAAAGGTTCCACAGTCCTTGGACTGCTCCATCACCTGGTGGAGTCACCTTGAAAAGCAAGTCAAGAAGCTTGAGTCCAAGGGTGCAAGGCTGTTCCTCAGGATGAAGTGGAAGACTCTGTCCTCTTTAATTTCCAAGAGGTAAATGATGCTCTGTGGTTGTGTCCTGGCAGTGGTCAGGGTTACACAGCAGGAGTAAGGGCTTGGGAGCTTCCACTGCCACCCCATAGCACACCATGTGATGCTGAGATGATTTATTTGCTATATACACTTTAAATTTGTCAGGTAAATCTTGTAAGATTTTGAGGTTCTCGGTCGTCTTTGGTGTTGAGTTCAGCGGTGGGAATGTTTTGGGAAGGAAAGGTGGGAGGGCAGTGTTCCTTTGCTTCAGGTACCACAGGCCCTGGAATGTCACTGCAGAATTGGAGGGTGGTGAGTGGTTCCTGGGAACTCCCCCTCCTGTCCCACAGAGCCCAAAGTTTCCAAAGTGTTTCAGTTTTTCAGAGAACTGCAGACCGTCAGCTGAACGTCGCAAGTGAGCAAAGGAGCCAGGAAATGAACTCCTCCATGAAACAAAAATCAAACTGACTCATTTGTTTTCAAGGTTCTTTACCCCAGCAAAATGAAAGCCATAATCACACAGGGGAAATAGGAAGATAAATTGGGTGTTATTTCAAGTATTGCTTGCTCACATAATTTTATTGTGATGTTTGCAAGAATGGGCATTTGTTCCAAAGCTTTGGAATCTGGATTCAGACATTCTTGTTACTCTAAGCTTTTAGTAAAAAAAAAAAAAAAAAAAAAGATGTTTTATGCCTCATAATCACAGAACACAGCTTGGAAATTGTGGCCTGAGATTGACTTCAGAAGCTCAGCAACCAGAAAATGAGTAAGGAGAGCTCAGAGGACACTTTGTCAGATTCAGGCCAGGAGGCCTTGCCTTTGCACACCTCTGCCACAATGCAGTGCAGATAATGAATGTGTCTCAATGTCTGGGGACACCGAGGTGCTGGCTGTGTGAGCTGGCTGTGACCAAGCAGCCTCCTGGGGAGCTCATTTGTCTGCAGCATCTCTGCAGCTTGAACTTACAGGGAACAGAGGAGCAGGGTACATGGCTTATTTGTCTCACTGAATGGGGGAAGGACTTGGTGCTGATGTCAGGGAAGATGCTGTGGGAGCTGCCAGACCCTCTGACCACTGAATTTCTGATTTTGTACCTGTCTGAGCCAAGTGAAGCCCTGGATGGCTGCTAATGTGCCTTGCAGAGCTGTCCCCCTCTTCATTATTGATGTTTAAATCCCTTTCAGAGGCACAGCCATTAATTTTGCCATTGCCTTGGTGCTGAGGAGCCAGCACAGACAATGTTGAGTGTTCCTGGAGGCAACAGTCTGGCTGAAAACACCTCTCACTCCACTCAGCTGCTGTCCTCATCCACACTATCCAGGAGGAGCTGGACTCAGGTCCTTGGGTGCAGCTGAGATCTGCTTCAATGAAGAAGGGATAAATGTCCTGGTGAATGCAGGAGATGAAAGGTTTTATCTTGTCCCTGTCCTGCTTTAATCTCCTCCCCCACAACTTCTTCAGTGCTGTTTTGGGCATTGTCCTGCCTTGACTTGCCTCTAATGCATTTTCTGAGGTGGGTGGCTGTCACCTGTCACTCCAAGGTGTCACACCTTTGAGAGCAGATTCTTTCAGAACAGAATAGTTATGAAGTAGCAACAGGAAGGAGCTGGGGTTTTAAGAAATAATCCCAGTGGGTTTTGGGGGAAATTCTAGCTATTCTTTTGGTAAACAAAGTTTAGTTGGCAGAGGGAGTTCAAGACAGCAAAGGAGGCATTTGTGATCCTGGCAATGTTGGGACTAGGACTGGTCAGAAGAGTTCCTGGGGAAAACTTCCCCATGCAGTGCAGGCCCCTGGGCATCCCCTGGGGCCAGAGCATCCTGCAGTGGAGAGGGTCAGGCTTCTCCAGATGGAACATGAATGAATTTGGATGGGTTTGCTGTCACAGCCAGCTCCAGCACTTGGACAGCTGCAGATCCAGCAGCTACCCACAATCAGCTGCATGGCCAAATCCGTGCTGGGCATGGAGCTGCAGGTGTGTGGACATGGATGGCACATCCCTGAGGTCTGGGATGTGTCTCTTGGTACCTCTGGGCAGAGCAGGGGGTCAGAGGAGTTTGGAGGAGCAGGAGGTGGCATCTGAGAGGTGGCTGCAGCAGCAGGGAGGGCAGGGATGTGAAAGAGGGAGGGGGAGTCCAAGGAGTCACATTTCTGGGCTACGGGGCAGTCCAGCAGCACAGGCTGTGGCTGGGTCAGGTGGATGCTGTGGGGAGCAAACATCCCTCTGCACGGGTTTGGGGAGCACATTTCCTGGCTTGCAGCCACTAGAGGCTGCCCTGCTCCAGCTCCTGAGCTTCCACTCCTTGGGATAGCTGCAGCTTTGCTGCCTGTGCTGGAGGAATCAGGAGAAGACCTGAAGTTTTTTTTTTCTCCCTTTGTCTACTGACAGCTTGTCACAGCAAACCTGTGACCTCGGGGATGTACCTTGTGCCCCTGCTCACAGGCAGAGGAGCTGAGGTACCAGAAGCTGCATGGGGGATGCTATCACAGACAGAGGCCACTGCCTGTCTGTGGCTGCTGGCACGAAAGGGGGCAGGAGCACACTCTGTGTGTGTCTGTGTGCCTGTATGTCTGTGTGTAATAACAGCAAAATCCTCGGACCTGCTGGGAGAGCTTGGGAGGACCCGATCCTGGGAACAGCTGGGCAAACCTGATGGCTGGGCCCTGAAGCACCAGAGCTTCTCTGGGACAACTGTAGTGTCTCCAGCTGCAGCTGCACCCTCAGTCCTGCACCCATACACCTGTGCAAGCCCAGCACCCCTTTGCTAAGCCACTGTGCTGGGGGAAGCTCACTTCTTAACTTCACTGACAGCACACCCACTGCAATGTCCTATTCAACAAAAATCCTGCCTGTATGGTGCAGGCATTGCTGCCCTGCATGGTGGCAGATGCAGAGATGTAGCTGTAGAAAGGTAAGACCTGAGCTGTGCTGAGTGGGTTGGAAATATCCCTGAGACAGTCCTGCTGCCCTGAGAGAAAGCTGTGGTGGTGGAGATGTGAAATCCAGGCAGGGTGCATGAGGTGATCCCAGGGGGTACTGCACAGATTATCCTGATGGTCCCTCATGGCCTTCAGATGGCCCAGAAGCTTCTGGGCTGATGTCACCAAATGCTCAGCACCAAACCTTCCTCTCTGCTCCCTTCCATTTGAGGGGGTGTGTGTGGGTCCCAGCCCAGGTTTGCAAGGTGCCACAGGTGACACTGGGCTGGCTCCCGGGCCAGGTCTGGTGTCACTGGATCTGGCACAATTCCTCCATGTCCCAGCCACCCCAGAGACAGCTGTGCTCCACCGTGTGGCAGCAGGCAGGGCTGGGGAGGGATGGTTCCAGGGAGTCAGGCAGGTTTGGGGTGCTCGTGGGTCAGAGCCACCACTCCTCTGTTTCTCCTTTGATCTCATCCATGGCTGCTCTTCTCTTTTCTCCTGTGCCCTACAGAGGTTGGCACAAATCTCTGTTTCTGCCCTGCTGCTGATGGGCTGTGTTGTCCAGGGCCAGAGGACCCTCAGGTGGCGTAAATTGAAGTGGCTGCCCCGTGATGAGGGTTCTGGCACTGAATTAGCCCAGGTGAGGATCTGCTCCATAGTCTCTATTTCATTGTTATCAAAGTCCAAGCATGGTTTCCAGTGCCTGAAAGCCTCTGCTTTCTATCACATTTGTTCTTTGGCAGACCAACGTGTTGACAAAGACACCTTCGATTATCTTCTCAGTGCATCTGCTGCAGCCGGATGCTTCTCTGACCCTCATGTTTTCCATAATCTTTTTCCTCCTTCCCTCCAGCATTACAGAGCCTCTTATTCGTTTGAGAGATAAGTATTTATGTATGTGTTGGTGAGGAAAACTTAATCAATAATGCCTGTGAATAACATTTCTTTGTGTGTTAGACCCACCAGCTCTCTCCCCCACCCCCACTTTCCTTTGTTTTGTTGAGGGTTGTTTGTAGAGGGTTTTTTTGTTTATTTTTATCCTTTCCCTGCAGGATTCACATTCTGCTCTGGCCTCTTTTTTTTTTTTTTTTTTTCTTCCCAGGGTTCAGTTGTCAGAGGGAGAAAGTGTACTCCAAGTAAAAGCTGTTGTTTTGGAGAGACACCAATCTCATCAGTCCCCTCACCCACCCCATGCCTGTCCAGGGGGCTGCTCACCCTGCTGCCCCCAGCCTTCCCATGAGGGACAGGGAAGCCTCTCCCTGAAAATTCAGTCTCATGTCTTCTGAGCACCAACTTCACTGTTAGCATGTTAGCAAGTGGTTCCCCAAATCTGCACATTTCAGAACTGAACAGTGAAATGCAGCTGCAAAATCCTCACAGACAGGTTTGTTTTGTTGTTGATTTTTTTTTTCCCTCCAGGTGATTTAAAAATAAGAGACATTAAATTGTGTCTTCCAGAGCAAGTGTTAATGAGGCTTCAGCTGCTCTCTTTGCAAGGGCAGGGTGCTGTGGACACTGGACCTGATGCCTTCTCATGGTGAGCTAGGGCATCCCAGAGGTTGCTCTGGCCAGGGATTGTGATGGGATGCTCCAGCTCCTGCTGTAGCTGAAGGGCTGGATGGTGGGAAAACCCCCTCTAATCCTTCTCCCCGCTGTATTTTCTATGCACTGGGTGCCAGATGGGTCTCATGTAAACCACACTGTGCTGGGACAGTGTCAGCCTGGACCAGTCCTCACCCAGTGGTTCAGCTCAGTGTTTCCTCAGCTCCCTGTAGCATGCACTGCCTGTTCCGGCCATCAGCATCCCTGGGGATCCTGCTCTGGACAAGGCTGAGCTGCTCTTCCTGTGCCCTGGAGCAGGTGTGGCAGCTGCATGTGCGTTCTGCCCAGTGCCTGTGGCAGTGACAGGGAAGCTCATACACCATGGTGATGCCTGTGTGTTTGTGGGAAGCAGCTACAGGAAAGTAATGGACCGTGAAATAATCCAAGGAAAGAAGAAAGAAGGAGAGAGAGCAAACTGCACTGCATCCACAACCTGCTCCACTCTCAGCCAGCTTAATGCACTGGCAAATAAGATAAAGTAGTTTTATGCTGGAGACAGGAGGGGCTGGTAAAATGGCTCTTTCCAGCTTATTTGGGTGACCTAGTGTGAAGCTACACTGGAAAGATTGATTTCCTGGGGGAAGCTACAAGGAAGTGTCACTGCATTAAAAGAAAAGGAAAAAAAAAAAAAAGGCTTTCAGGGGAAAATGGACAGTCATCATCATCCTTGTTATAGTAAAGCGGATCAATCTTGCAATCTTTATCCCAAGGGATCCCAAAGTGTGTTGTCAAATTGTGTGTACAGAAATTCCTTGCCATTTTTCTGGAGCTCCACCTCCAGTGGGGGAAGGACATATGGGGGGAAAATGTGCTTGAAAACAGAGACTGCAGGGAGAAATTGAGACACATGGAATAGCTACTTAGAGCAGAATTCAGCAATAGGGCAGCATCCCTGGGTGAGAGGGATGGAGGTTGCTAATGGCTCTGGATGGGTACAAGGAGAGCAGCAGCAGCTTTTCATCACCAGGCTCCCTATCTAACCTAATCTGGTCTAATCAATTCTGCTTTTTACATTCCTGCCACAGCAGTGTCTGAGATGGGAAATGAAGTTGTCTGCAATAACTAGAGCTGTTTGGGAAATGTGTTATTTTTTTCCCATCAAAAACGTCTGGTGAGAACATATGTTTTTGTTGAAGCAAGAGAAAAGCCCTCTGATTTTTATTTAGTCTATTCAAAATCTAAAGCTCAGGGTTTCAGGTTGCTGGAGTGTCTATTGGAATTACTGCACTTCTCAACTCACAGAGAGGAATTGTCTGGGGAAATGTTAAGTGTCCACTTGATCAAAAAGCTGTTTTATTGCTGTGTTGCTCCAGGAGTAGAACACAACTGGTCTGACTCTGCTAGAGAATCAGTCAGAGATCATTTATCCATCCTGATGCAAGCTCACCAGGTGATGATAGCCCGTTATGGCTGCAGCTTTCTCCACACCTTCCTATACAGAATCAGAGAATTGGAAGGGACCTCAGGGATTATTTGGTTCAACATTCTTGGCAAAAGCATGGTCCAGACAAGATGGACTGGGATTGTCTCCAGCTGAATGTTAGAAGTGCCCAGTGATGGGGAATCTGCCACTGGGAAGATTATTCCAATGGCTAATTATTATCATAGTGAAAAAATTTCCTTTTGGGTTCAATAATCTTGTTTATCCTCAGGTTTTGCATTCCCCAAAACAGAATCTGTCACTGGAACCCAACCCAGGCCTCAGCAACAACTTCAATTCCCTGTTGCTAGGTCTGAGAGGGACTTCAGGGATTCAGAGGGACCCCTGCACCTGCTCAGGGATTTTCTTTTTATCCTGCTAGAAACATCTGGAGAGGGAATTTCATCTGACAAGAGGAAGATCAAGATGAAGTTCTGGGGCTGTTTTGTGCTGCTTGAACCTGTGCAGTAATTCAATTTCTCCAGTGCCATGTTCATCCTACACCAGCTGAGGATGTGAAATCTGTTTGCCAGGTTAATTTGCTTGCAAACAACAGACAATTGACACCAGTGCTGCAGCTTAAATGCTACGTGAGAGAATGTAAGCTGATGTGAAAGAGCAAACACCCCCCAAAATAATGGATGGTGGCCACGTGCTCTGCTAAATACAGCTCCAGCTGGGATGCAGAAAGTGGAAAACATGTAAATAAGAAAGAGGTGGGATTGTCTGATGTGACTGCTTTGAGTCATGCACAAAGGCAGCTACAGGAGGTGGATGGGCGACCAGAACACGTGGGTTTTCCTCCACCTCTTCTGTTTTTCCCTTTGCAAAATCTTTTGTGGAAAGAATAGAAAGAAGTCCCTGGCAAGTGAAGCTGTGCTGGGGGTCTGTGGTCCTGTTGTGGGATGAAGCTCCCGCAGAGCTCTCCTAACTGAGATCTTCTCCTCCCACCTGGCTGAGAGGGCCAGCTCTCCTCTGCTCCCATGTGCCAGCAGGAGAGGTGGCCCAAAGCCCCTCATCCACAAATGATGTCCTGGGTCATCATCTCCATCCTGTCCACACCCCAGACCAAACCAGGTGGTCCCAGCTGGTCGGTTCAGGGTGATGGGCTGCCAGAGCTATCCCAGCTCATGCTGTGGCCATGACCCTCGGGTAAAGAGAGCTCTCTTCCCATCATGAGTCTGCCTGCGATTAGTCCTCTTGCATTCCAATGAGCAGTGTGTCCCACTGTGTCACCAGAGTGGGAGCAGCCTGGAGCAATGCTGGGCTCCAGCATCCGTCACCGCTCAGCCGAGCGCAGAGCCCGGCTCTCTGCTGATGGAAAGAAAGTTACATTAGAAAGGCCTTTTACCCAGATACTTAATTAAAATAATATTGAAACAAGCAAGACACACTGTGTGCTAAGCACACGGTCACAGCTTCCCACAGCTCATTTGCAAGAGTGCTCAATAATGGCTGTGGGTAATTATTTTTTAATCAGCCAGTGTAAAGAACGATTGGCATGTTAACAAATGGTACTTATTTTCTCTTGCTCCAGCAGGGCGAGATCAGAGGGATGTGGCGCCAGCCAAAGAGTATCCCCTGGCACAGCAAAATCCTTCAGCTTGCCATGGCTGGGTCTTGTGCTTGGAGATGCAAAGAAGTGGATGGGATTAGGAATAGCTGGGGGCAGGAGGAGGCTGCAGGCATGGGGCAGCCCAGAAGCACTGAGGGGCTTGGGAATGAGGCTCTGGGTGCAAAAACAGGAGGAGGAAAGCTAGACAGAGATACCTTTGCAGCTACAAGGCTCCCATCCTCCCTCCCAGGTGAGCCAGGAGATAATTCAGGATGGTTTTGGGATACTGATTTACATCTGTCCGGGACCAATTCTTCAATCAGGGAGACTTGGGCTGGCTTTCTCATTAATTAGCTGACATGTCACTGAAGCCCAGATGTGATTTTGAGGGCAAGAGCAGTGTTGCCAGCCAGTGGTGAGCTCCACCCCTTGTGAATATTTTGCCCTCCCTAACTGCCTGCTGTCCCACTCCCTGAAAGTCAGGACTGGCTCAGAAGCAAGGCAGCTCTGAATTAGTGCAATTAGACAATTTTCTCTCCTTTTAAAAGCTGAGTGTCTGTTATATTTTATTCCTTCCAAACAGCAGAGCCATCAAGGGGCACAGGACCTTTTCTCCAAGGTTCCTGCTTTTCTCCCTCTGCCTGCCTCCAAGGAAAAGCCTGGCTGAACCCTGAAGAATGCACTTTCTCAATTCTGCCTTTTTCTCCCTCAGTTTGTCAGCCCTGCTTTGACTCTCAGAGGGCCTTGTGCTCCTGACAGTGCTTGGGTAACTTTGAACATTAATAATTCTGCTTGTTCTAAAACCACATTCTGGGTGCCATGAAAATTAATGAGGGAGCCTCTGGAAATCAATTTGCTGCTGTAAAGTCTCTGCAGAGCTGGGTGCTGTGGGTCTTTGGGGTTTATTTTAGGATGGCAGTGTTCTGTATCCTTGGCCAAAGGATGTTCTGTCTTGGGCTTCTGCTGTGGAAAGATGCTCCTTATTTAACTGCTATGCATTTTCTGCCTCCTCTAAGTGACAAGGGTTTGTCAAGTCTTGCTCTGACTCTTCAGGTCTGGGTTTGCTCAGTTGGCTTGGGCTCAGGAGGGTGCCAGCAGTGTCTCCTCAGCTTTGCAGGGTTAAGCTGTGTCATTTCTCCCAACCTTTCTGCATGGCTCTGGCTCTTCCTGCTGCTGCTCCCTGCTCATCCTACAAATTTCAGCCTCCTAGGTTTGCAGGTTTTGCTCCCCTTAGAGACATCCTGGCAGGTGAGGAGGAGCAGGAATCTGTCTACAGTCCCCTGATATCACTGCTCAGCTGAGCAAGGACTTGGTCTCTTGTGGCTCAGTGACCAAGTGTTCCTGAAACCTCAGCCCCAGTGGCTGGAGAAAGTTCAAAGATGCTTCCTCACTTGGGCAATTCATTGTCATCACCACAAAGGGGGCTCTCAAGTCTTCCAGACAAGATCTTGGTTTCCCAGCAGCTGGCTTCATGTGGCCTTTGTGTTCCCACGAGACTGTGTGGGCTCATCTTCATCTTGTCTTTCCATCTGGTTGATTTATTTCATTAAGTTGCAAAATTACAACTGACACATTCCTCCCACAATTGAGTTGTTTTTCAGGGTGCAAAAAATAAAAAGACTTATCATACCACCCAAGTGCTGTAACTTCTGATTTTCCCATCTGGGCAGATGTGCTTGGTGCCTCTGGGATTTCAATATCCACATTGCATCAGAGAGTTTTAAATCAGCCACTGTCTCCAACCTCTCCATTGTGAAGTGCTGTTCAGGGGCAGAGGTGGGCAGTGGAGATTTCCCATTCCTTTGGTGCATGTTTAATTTATTTTCTATTGTGTTTTTGCTAATTATTTTGTTGGGTTGCCCCCAGATGCAGTGAGTTCTCATGGCTGTCTTTCCTTGCAGAGCCTCCAACACAAATAAATCCAAGTGTGGAGCAAGATCATAGCAGGGAGCTGTCCAAGAGGATGCTGATACTGCTCCCACTGGGGATGACCCCACAGGGTCCCATTTAGAACCTTGAGATGGGTTTGAATCCAGCACCACCAGCCAGCAGATGATCTGTCTGTCCTCTTCCCTCCTTTACTTTCCACTCCCAAGATGAGACTCCATCTATTCCCACCCTATTTTATTTGCCCTGAGCCAGTGTATAATACATTTTGTGCCCTCATCTTTGAGGTGCCCAAAGGTCAAATTTGTCAGAGAGCTTTTCCCTTTCTGCTTTTTAAAAGCAATTTGATTAAAACAGGTCTCTAAACCGTGCCCCTGCCCAGGCTCAGGGGACCCAGCCAGGACTCTTCTTCTTGCAAGTCAATTTTCCCTCCCAGTCAGTCCATTAAAATGCTTTTCCCTGCCAGAGCTGTTCTGGGTGAGAGCACTTTGCTTTATTAATATGGACATGTTTGCTTGGGAATTGGAAAAGGGGATTTCTGAGTGAATTTTGTCCTTTGAAACAATGCAGTGGTTCTGGCCATTTGTGGTTTATTTTCCTAGAGTAAGGATGAGATGGTTTTGCTGGGGAACTGACCCGTTAGGGTTCAGCTCAGCTGGCTGGGGGGACATGCTCAGGTTGGTAAAATACCAGCAGTCAGTATTTAGGTGCTGCTGCATCCCTGGTCAAACCTACTTTGCTGGGAAAGGGTAATCTGGGTCTTGACCCATTCCAAGCATGGGGACAGGGACAAGGTGAGGGGTGCTGTGTGCTCACCTGGCTCCTGGGGCAGTTGCTAGAGGTGAGGTTCTCTGTACAACACATTGCAAAGTTTGCATTGCAATGTAAGCAGTGTTTGATGCATCAACTAGACAAACAGCTTGCTCTCAGATCTGAGATAAACCACCTTTCCAATCTCAGAAGGCTTTCCATATCCATTACAGTTCCTATTTAGGCTCACTCTTAGCTGGAAAATGAGCACACATCTCTGCTGGTGGAGACGTTCAAGGTACACCCACATCTACATCTGGAGTTAATCTTGTAGTCACTCTCTGCCGGTTCCAATAAAATGAGCTCCCCTTTCTTCATCAAATCTCAGGTAGAAGTTGAGATTAAAGTGTGAAATTGATGTTGTGCAGCAAAGTCCTTTCTGGAATGGCCATTGAACACAGGGACCAAGCAGAATCCCCCCCACACGTGGGTGCTTGCAGGGATGTGTGTGTACAGGCACACATCCTGTCCTTGCCTTTGAGATCACACCCATTGACAGAGTCAGTCCCTGCTCCCCAGCCAGCACTCAGGCTCTCAGCAATATCTAATCTCTTCCTGTTGTTAGTGATGATTGCCATAAATACCCACAACACGAATGTGACTTCAGCCAGGCAGTTAAATTCCATTTGTTTTCCTATGATTTAAATCCCACTGTGTTAAAAAGTGTAATTTCTCTGCCTCTCCCCACTGCCCTCTGCTCTCCTCCATATGGAGATTATGAGCTAGGGGAAAGTAAATGTCTTATTTGAAGTAAAAAAAGAGAAAGATATTGTAGAAATAACTGCTGTTGGAGGAAGATACATTTTTCAAACACATCCTCTGTGCTCAGCATGAGGCAGCAGCTGCCTGTGTTTCAGAGCATTATGGTACATTAGCCTCCACATGCAGTGTTGCTTGCTTTGTTTATTATTTTAATTTCCACATCTCTGGCAGGCGTAGATGGTGCCAGGGTGATGGCATGGGAGGAGTGAAAGGCTCTCCTTTGCCATGCAGTGGGGCTGGGGCCACAGGTATCAGTCCCCAGGCAGCCACCCAAGTGAGCAGGGCAGGGGCTAGGACACTGCCAACCCAGCAATGAACACGACAATTCCTTCTCTTTGCCTGGAAAAAGAGGTGATCTGCAGCCTCCAAACTCAGCCTGTGTGGACACCCTGGAGCCTTAGCTACAGGGGTCTTTGACAGGATGTTGTCCCAGCTCCATCCTTACCTCTCCAGAGGAGGAGATGTCTCACTAACAGTGAGGGAAGGTCGGGGTCTGTCTGTGGAGAATGATCTGGGTGAGATTAAAGGGCTTATTTTTCTTCTTTATGACAGCAGCCCTTTCTCACTGAGCCCTCTGTGCCCCTCATGTGAAATCAAAGATAGGAAAGTGTGGGTTCCAGTCAGCCCCCATCTTCACTCTGTCCTGTGCAAATGGATTTCTTTGTCTATGTTTTGTTTTAGTGTCTCCAGAAAATTAGGGCAATTTTTGAAGAACAAAAATTACTTTGTAATGGGGGGAGAAAGACAGAGAATATGTTTTGACATTCTGTCTCAAAACACCATCCTTTTGTCTCCACCAAGACTCTTTGCTGCATTTGACCTGAATTCTCAAATAGCTCTGGCCCTCCAGGTCTGGTTTTCAACAAAAACACCCCTCTTGATTCACCAGATAAAATTGCCCAGGTCCACTCAGGAGGCTGCCCACAGAGTGCTCTGGAGCGCCAAGACCTCACAGGGCTTCTAAATTTCCCATCAGCTGGGTGATTTAAGCAGAATCTCTGTGATTCTGTCTCTGACCTCATGCCTGGGCTGTGCTGATGACTTCATCTGTCCCACTCCATTGCCGGGAGAACCCCAGATGATGGGAGGCTTGGGAAATACCTTGCTCCTCTGAGAAGCTATTTGCAAATATTAACATAAAGCTTATTTGTATGCATTAAAGGCCAAAGTCAGGCTGAGTTCCTCTTATCTCCAAAGCCCTGATGAGATGGGAGGGAGCAGACAGTATCTGATGGTGGGTGCATGGGAATGAGAGGTTGGATTCATTAATGACACTTTTTCTGCCTTGTTCTGGTACCAGCACAGATTTGCAAGGGAATGCAGTCAATGGGTAGCAGAGATGTTTGGAAAACTGTGTCTGTTTGCCTTTGCAAATATGGAAAGGGAGTATAAATCAAAGTAAACTAACGCTGACAGCTCTAGAAATGGACTTGACTTCTGATAACAGAATGACACTGGAATAAAATATTGCCTTGAGAGCCAAATGATTTGACAGAAAAGGGCTGAGCAGCTCTGGCAGCCAGGCAAGCAGCCACTGACACATTGACCAGTGCTGAGTGCCCAAATGGCTGATGGCCTTGGTGAGCTGGTGTGGCCATTCCCTGTGAGCATCCCAGGGCATGGCTGTGGTCACCCAGCCTGAGCTCCAGTGTCACAGTGCCTGTGTGGTTGCACTCAATTGTGCCTTCTCAAAACCAAGTGGATCCTGGTCCAGGATCCAGCTCTCTGGGTGAGGAATCTGCTCTGAGCTGGTCCTGCAGGAGAGGACAAGAGAAGGTGGTGTCCTGCCCCTTCATCACCCCATCTTCCTTGAAACTCCTTCCTGGAGTGGAGCAAAGCATCCTCTGGAAGTGCCCATCTCCCCTCTGACTGCAGGGAGAGCAGGACATGGCCATTCCAAGGCAGCCAGATTGCAGGGAATGGAGGCTTTTCCTGCATTTAGTACCTTTTCACACCCCAGTGGAACAGATGGGAAAGGCATCTAGGGGCCCCAGTGGGAAAGGTGCAAATCCATCCTGCAGCCCTGCATATCAGCATGGCCAAATGCTCAGCCACTGCAGCCACTGCAGGTGAAGAGATAAGGAGAAGGAGCAAGACTTTGCTTGCTGTGAATACCCAGCACATGGAGGAAACAAAGAGAGCCATTGATCTCCTTTACTGCTCGGTGCTGTTGACAGGAATGGAGCAAACAGCTGCTCAGTTCCACTTTGTCAGAAAATCCTGCCCTGAGTATTAGTTTCAGCTCATCCAAAAGAGCTTGACACTAAACATAAATCACAGTCAGAGATGAGTGAAGTTATACATGTGTATGTGTCCTTACTCTGGTACTACTGTACAGCCCAAAGCTGGGACTTCAGAGCCAAATGCTTCAAGTTCAGACAAAAAATTCTGGTCTAACCTCCCCACAGTGCCTCTGAATCAGGCCAGCATTTCCAAGCCAGAAGGGGCGGCTCTGTCCAGCCTTTATTTTAGGTAGGACTGAAATTTGGAAAGATGAAATGAAATCACATGGCTTTGCCAGACAGCTGACAGTCAAAAATAAATGTGTTTCCATGGGAAAAGGGGAGAATTTTTAGCAAATGTATTAAGGCTTGCTAATCTCAAACCTCTGTTTCACTTTCTTTACAAAGCCAGTAATTGCAGAGAGGATCTGGAGGAGCTGGAGCCACTTGAGATGAGTGACTTGTAAGTAGAAACTAGTTTGAATTTCACTTTTTGGAACTGATGGTGAAGGGGCAGGGTTGGCTGGTTTCTAATGCAGTGTTTTCCAGGTATGTTGTATAACTTTTTTTCTTCCAAATCTCTCGAGTGGTCCATAATGAGCAATTATAAAAGGCTAATCTCATTAAAAGGAAAATCTCCTCATTCATTTAATTCTTAAATCTCTTTCTGTAGGGAGGGGAGTATTTAAATGAGCTTCCTCCCATTATAAAGTTACTCCACGGTCTGTTTTTCATCACAGTTAAATCAGAACAGGGGCATGAGGTGCTTTTACTTTAATCTGTTTTTAATTTGATTTTCCTTAAATGAAGTTGGATCATTTCTGGTGCAGAGTCCTAGAAACCAGGGAGATGATGACTAGCAAGAGGTCATTTATTCTGCTCCATGGTCCCAACAGGGACCCTGAAGTTTCATTAATGATCATTGCAGCCATAAAGAAACCCACTCATTTTACTCATTGGCCAATAAATACTTTATAGTATTTAATTGACTCTTCTTTATTTAAGGATGGGAGGGACAAGAGCCCTTTGTAGCAGCAGAATCTCACAGGGAGAGCTGCCAGCAGGGAGGAACTTTGTCTACACATCACAGAAGGCTGGAGAGAGGGACCCAGAGCTGGGGCAGCAGCTGGACCTCATGAAGCCCTGTCTGGGGCTGGGGACACTGGGCAGTAACAGAGGGGACAGCAGCACCCTGGCATGGAGGGGGAGGTGGTCACAGGCTCTGCCCCAGGACAGTGCTTTGTTGTCTGGGCTGTGCGCTGCAGCACTGCCAGCCTGCATGCCTGGATAGCACTTCTGCCTGTGCCAAATTCATCACTGGCTCTTTCTTCTGCTCCCCTTCTGTCCCTTATCAGCCACCCCCGTGCCTCAGTAGCCACCAGTGCTGTCAGCAGCCAAAGCTGTGCCTCCACCACCGCCCCCTCCTCTCCCCAGGGCAGGACTTGGCCTCTCTGGTCACTCAGTGGGGGAAGGCAGAGCTCAACAGGACAAAAGTCAATCTCAATAATAAAGTAACAGACTGCTCCAGGAGAAGGACAGCACCTGGATTTACTTTTCATGCAGAAGTCAGCCCAAGATAAGGCATCAGCCCAAATGCCAATATGCTAATGTTGATCCTTTAGCAGTGTGCTCTGCCAGCGTCTCTACCTTGCTTGTTCCACATCTGTGACAACCTGTCTTTCCTCAGCACCAGAGATACATATTTTGCATAGAAATTAAGGAAAATCATGCCAATGTTTCAATGTGAGTGATTAAAAAGGCCAACACCCTTATGCCATCCTCTTAAGTGTCCTTTTTCTTCTTACCCATCACCACCACCCTGCTGAGCTTCCCACCACATTGTTTGGAAGTTACTCCATGGTTTTGAGTTTGATCCCTGCCTTCCATTTGCTCCACTCTCCAACTTTCCAAAGGCAAATATCCAGGGGTTGACGCGGAAGGATGGAAAATATTTTGCTAAGGGGAGGGGAAGAAGAATGGAGAATTTGTTCAAAGAGAGAAACTTCAGCATGATGAGGGACATGGTTTGAAATGGTCCAAAGCAAAACCTGGGGTTGAGACATTGTCAGAAAATGGCCAGCAGTAAAGCTGGGACCTGGACCAGAGTGTCACAAATGGTTGCTTTGGCAAGAAGCTGGAGTTCTGTCTCGGAAGAGGGTTTTATCCTGTCTGCCTTTTCCTTTCTCTGTATTGTTTCATGTTTTAGGCTACTCTTCCTTTCTGCAGTGAGACAGTCCATGGATGTTCTGTGCTCATCCCTGTAGGAACAGAGGAGCTGCACAGAGGCAAGGTTCAATTGTTAACTTGTCTAAAAGCATCCACAGACAGTCAATCCTGTCTCTCAATAAATGAAGTATTTCCTCTCCAGTTTATCTCCCTGGACTCCAGCAGCCCAGATTGCTAATAGGCAGCAGCCTCTTCCCTCAGCAGAACAATTCTTTCTCATTCATGGACTGTTCTCCTCAAATTCAGTCATGACAGAAGTGGAAATCCATTTTTACACCTCTTGGGCTTTTTGTCTGGAAGAAAAACCCTTTCCTGTTGTTGAAATGAGTCCAACATTGAAAGTGTTTTTTAAACCTGCAGACAGATTACTTTTTCTCTCGGACTTGATTAATTTAAATGTAAAATTTAGGTGAGTAGGTCTTGACTGTAGGAGAAGGCTGGCTGTGGAGTTTTGTTTTCTAGGAGTCATCATCCAGAGCACAGTAAATAAGCACAAAATTAAATAAAACTAAGGAACTATTATGAAACAGTGTGTTCTTATTAGGAGATCTGCAAGTGATATTTTCATTTTGGAAACAATGGCTAGCCATTATTATGGAAACAGTAACCTTAATAAAAAATGACCGTGGTAAAATGATCTGTGGAAGGAAAAGGTCTAAATCCCTGTATATAATTTGGAATCCAAAATGCTGACTTTAAAGGAAAAAAGGTTGAAAATGGTTTTGTTTCTTTTCCTCTGAAAATGCTGACTTTAATGCCCCCCCCACCACAAAAAGTTCCATTGAAAAATGCAGAAAATATTTCAAGTGAAAATTATCTAATACTATAAATATCACTTCCATTTTTGAATGTAAAGATGTGATTTATTTGTGAGGAATACTGCAACTTTCTAAAAAAGTCTACCAGTACTTCATCAAGCTGCTTGACTCCCAGCAAAGTGCTCCTGCTTGGAAAAACCAAAGCCCAGCAGGCTGGGCCAACCCTTCACCAGCTCTCCAAATAAAGATGGATGTTGTAGTTCAACCTTCTCTTAAAACCTGCAGGGAGGGAGGGATGGATGGATGGATGGATGGATGGATGGATGGATGGATGGATGGATGGATGGATATGGATGCATGGATGGATGGATGGATGGATGGACGGATGGATGGATGCTCATCATCCCCCACCAGTAATTCTTTTCCCTGCTTGGCTGGTGATGTTCCAGCTGTGTGTTGGCACAGAATCTACAGGATAATTCCTCATTTCAGACACTATGAGTGCCCAGATACCAAAGGGGAAAACAACTGTAGCCTTGCTCTGAAGTCAGAGTCTGGTTAAACCCCAGCCCAAACATCTCCAGCTGGATGAGGGCTATGTTTAAGGAGAAACCTTTGCTCCTTTTTCCCTCAGGGCCCCAGGAAGCCTGTGAGAATGTAGCAGATATGCTGGTAAGACATTGGAGAAGCAAGACCAGCATGACAGAGCTATTCCTGCCTGTCAGTTCTTTCCAATCCCGAGGCTGCAGAAACAGCTGGAGCTCTGCTTACACTCCGTTCTTCAGAGAGCCAGAGTGCTCACAAAGACGTGTATTTTTTCCATGTGCACAGCTTTCTGGCTGCTATTTTTGCTGCGCTGTTTGATCTGCTCCCGTGGCATGATGATATTTCTGTTCTATCCTTTATAGCATCTTCCCTGACAGGGTGCACAGTGCCTTGCAAACATCCACACTTATGAGCTTGCCTTCTCCCTTGGGTAGAGAGGGAAACTGAGGCGGGGGCAAGAGCTGTCACACAGCTACGGTTACTCAGGGAAAGTAGGAGACCTCAGGAGCTTAGCTCTAGATTCAGTGTTTTAGCAGCAAGGCCGTCCTTCCCCTCTGAACTGGGCTACTTTAAGTTGCCTCCACGTTTTATTATGTACAGGATTTTCGTCAGACGTGCAAAGTAAATTAGCACCGTATTCACAGCCATAATCACCTACCAATGATCTCATACATGTGGCACAAAGGGAAAGGATCTGCATGGGATTCTGTTCTGCAAGTATAATCCGCCCATAGCCTCCTTGTTAATTAGCTCCTCTCAAGCATCCAATCTGTGGCAATTATAGCAATCAAAAATGCATTCATCCCCCCACCCCTCCTGCTCCCCATCAGCACCTGACAAGCCGCAGGCACATTATCCCAAACCATGGCAAGTGCTCGCTGATAGGACAGAAACCTCCCCGCCGCCTGACTCAGGATTCATCACCCACAATACCAGCCCTGGCACAAGCCCTTGCATACCAGGAATTATGACAAAAAAAGGAAGAAAAGGAGACAGAAAGAGACAGATTTCAATTTTCTCCCATAGTTTTGGGAGCCCATAGAAAACCGAGTGAAAGATGTTATTTAGCCCATTGGGTTCAATTGGTGTCATCTTCTTCTTCTTCTTTTTTGCTGATGTCAATGAAAAAAATGAATCTCTCTCATTTTAATGTTGCCTGATTGAAAGTGCTGCTTGCCACATTGTGCCAGGAGGCCCAAGTGGGATGAATGCCTGGGGGATGGATGCATGGTGCTGTGCTCCTCGAGGCACACTTTGTGAGAGCAGTGGTGGGATTGCACTGGGGGAGCTGGGAGTGGAATCCCACTACAAACATCTGCCAGTTAAATGCAGCTCCTTCCTCCTCCTGCTGCTTCCCCGTGGTTCTGACTCCAAAATGTCTGGGGCATGTGTGCCAGAGCAGCTACTGGTGGGAACCTCAGTTTGAAGATTGCACTATAGGCCCTCCTTGCTCCCACTGGGATCAATAATATTGTATTTCTTGGGCAAACCCCTTTGATTTTGCACTAGTACCTGCTATCTCCGTAATCCTAGAGGTAAATTTGTTCCTTAGCTTCCTGACTGGATTTTTTTCTTTGCTGTCCAAGCATACAGATAAAGAGTACCTTTCTCAGTCCAGATCCTGTCACTGAGCTGCATGCACTCAGTCCCAGTAGCCCTCCACAGATACCCATTGCTGTGTCTCAGTGCTGGCACACAGGACAATCCATGTGAGTGCTCCTAGGTCAGTCCTAGGCAAAATCAGCCAGCTGAGCTGGCTGCAGCAGTGCTCACAAACCTCCTAGCCCAGCTTGTTTGTGGGGAAATCATCCTTCATGTAGACTGATCCCTTGGGAAAGTTGAATTCTCAGTCTCATGTTCCAACCTGCCACGTGAGAGACTCAACAGGCCCAGCTAGTTAAACCATTCTGGGTCCTGTAGACTGCATGATGCTGCCAGGCTTTTAGCTCTGAAGTGTTGAGGAAAGTCCATCAAGGCAGAGATGGTCCAATAAAGCACAGGCTGAGCACAGAGGAGTCCCCACATAGCTGCTGTATCCAATATTACTTGCCCCTTGGTCTCCTTGTAGGAGACCTCCCAAAGAGGGAATTACTGCTGTTGTTCACAGACAAAATATGTCCCTCTGATGCTCTTGAACTCCTCTGCCTTGAAAAGAAATGTCAGGATGCCCACATGGCCTGCACAGAGCAGAGGCAGGCTGATGAGGGAAGGACTAGAGTCAGAGACAGGCAGAGCCCCTCCACAGAGAACTCTGCAGGTATTTGAATGGCTGTATTGTGCCCTCTTCATCCATCACAGCACTTTGTGCATGGCTCCACCCCACACAGAAAGCACGTGGGGCTGGTCCTGCTTTCCAGGCTTCACTGGCAGCTTGTGCTGCCCAGGTCCTCACTGCAGCCCGAGACACCTGCCATGGCACAGGGCTGCTTCAGCAGGGACAAAGTGGATGGAAGGTTGGAAAAGCTGTATGAGCAGGACAGCTGCTGCTGTAACCTGAGCATTTCCACCTCTGTCTAACCAGCACAGTGTGAGGAAGTGTCCCTAGGCAGAGCCAGCCCTACAGGCAGCATCTGCCCTGGATGCACATGGAGACAGCAGCTCCCAGGCACTGTCCAGGGAGGATCACAGGGTCCTGGGCACTGACCCAGCCCCAGTGGCACTAGTGGAGAGCAGCTGAGATACAGCTGGCATCTGGCCTTGGGGTCCAGCAGGATTTCCTCCTCCTGGCATTGCTATTTTCATCTCTCCCCTGCAACCCTCTGCATCTTGCTTGGCATCTCCTTCTCTTGCCTCTCTACTTTCAAGCTCATTTCTCTCTAACCTGGACTTGCCACAAAACCAGCCTCACTGCAGGTCCTGCTGGCCCTGAACTTTGCCTGCCCTCTGGCATACAGACCAGCACCAGGCAGAGAACTAAGCCCCAGGTACCAGCTCTGGCCCTCTGCCATCCACAATGCTGCTTCCCTTTGCTTGCCCAATAAATAAAGACACTGAAGAAGTAGCTCCATCACTTGAGGCAATTCATGTGGCAGCTGAATGTCATGTGCAGGATTTTTCAGACATGAAATGACTTTCCAGAGCTCTGTGGTTGCCTCAGATCTACTGCTTATGTCCATTTGTTTAGAGGTTCATGGTGGGGTTTCTTTCCTTTGAGCACAAAGCCTGTTTGTTATCTCTCCTCCTTCCACATATTCTTGGTTGGGGAGAGAACTGAGTTGCATCCTGGGATGTGAATGCTTGAGGGGTGAGGGCTGGTAGTAAGAAATCCCAATTGCCAGCATCCTCCGTGGGAGGGGATGCTGAGCTGGGGTCAGGGTGTAGGAACCTCTGCAGAGGATCCGAGCCTTTGCATCGGAATGGAAATGGCTGGAGAATGGGAACTAATCAGTAGATACGGAAATAGTGGGAATATTAGCTGAATTAGCTAAGCTGTCATTCAGTTTCCCTTTTCCCTTCCTGCTTTCTTTCCTTCCCAAGCCAAAAGAGCTGGTTTACATTCTAATGGCTTTAATTACCTCACGAAGATGTGAGCGGATGGGGAAGCGCTGCCACCAACAACGCTTTCATGGTCGGCTGCACGCAGTTGGAATTAATTTGGCTGGGCTGGCTATTAGCACCAATACTCCAGGGCTTGCCTCGCTGCTGCTGCTTTAACTTCCCGTGCCCCTGACAGAGTGGAGGCTTCCAGGCACTTGCTCAGTTGCCCACCCGTTGAGGCACCTCAAGGAGAGTTGGAAAGTGCTCCCTCTCCTCATCATCTCCCTCAGTCCTGCCTTTATTTCACTTATTTGTGTTTTTATTTTGGAAATGACTTAGAGCTGTCTTTGAGCCCATATCAAGCTATCTTTCCTGTGCCTCCATCTCTCACAATTGCCCTCTCTGGCATCCAGAAGATGTGAAAGTGCATCCCAGCTTGGCTCTGTGCCTGTGTGCTTGTCTCTGTGGGTATATGTGTATATTCTCTGTTGTGGACCAAGGGGCTGAGCTCCAGCTGCTCTGCTTTGGTGGAAAAAATAGCAGAAGCTCCCCCTCAGCTTAGTCACATCTGCTAGCTCACAACATTTGTGGGGACTTCGCTTCTCTAGGTTCTCTTCCTCTCTGGAAATGGCCTGAAGGTTTTAAAGCATCACCAGGGGGACTGGCAGCCCTTTGGCAGCATGGTACTCCAAGGTTCAGCTGGTCCATGTGAGCCTCATCTCTCCAGGAAGCCAAGGGAGAAGCAGCAGCTCTGGCAGCATTGGGGCAGCAGCTCTGTACCCGAGGGCTGAAACTGGCTGCTGTTTTCTGTACAAGATCCCCTTTTCTACAGCCTGAGGATGGACTTTAACACCAGAACCAGCCAGAGTTTCTGTGGGCTTTCTCCTCCCTCCCTGCCTGTGTGTCCTGCTTAGGATCAGGCCATGAGTGCCACCTTGCAGGCAAGCCTTGGAGGCAAGTGGCTGCTGGACTGGCACAGCTGTGCTGCGCTGGCAGTAGGTGATGTGCAGGCTTGAGCAGGTGTGGACTGGCCAGGAAATTACATCCTCACATATTAGCACCTCTCAGAGTTGTGTTTGCAGCAGGTCACTTGGATTGGTCATGAAAAGCAAAAGGTTGTCACTGGTCCTTTATTGCCATGTCCCCTCCAGCCCCATCTGATCTCACGGCTGCTGAGAGAGAAGCAGGATGTGTAGATGCTTTGCACCCCCCTGCCATCACATTTAGCCTGGCCGCTACCACTGCTGCAACAGCCAGGGAGAGAGATCTGGCTGGGTGTTAATAAAGAGCCTGAAGGAGAAGGAAATTAAAGTAATCTTCTGCATTGTGTCCTTTCCTCTACCCCCACTGTGCTCCCTCCTCCCTGTCTCACACACACACTCTGCTTCTTGTTGCAAATGTTCTCTCCTGGGATGGATTTTCTTTGATCTGTCTGCAACCAAATCCTCACAAGCACCACCAGCTTCACTGACTTACAAATCTGTTGTGTTTGAGTGTGCTAAGAAGCCTGACACTGCTTCGGATTTCATGTCCCTTTCAAACTTCAGCTGGAAAGAGCCAGTGCTGGGACCACCTTAGCCATTGCTGGAGACTGGTATTCTGGTATTCCATGACCTCTCCTGCATTATCTGAAGTGCCTGTTTTCTGTGTCACATGGGCTGGAGGTGGGACTAGCAGTGTTGAGGGTGAAGGTGCTGGTGAGTGCTGAGTGGGGCCAGGGTTACTCCTTTGGGAGCTTTTGCTCTTGGTCGTATCTTCAAGCAAAGCTTCCCCAGACTCTTGGGCCACCTGGCTCAGCCTGTTGCCTCCACCTGGCTCCTCTCTCTTCCCCTCCATCTGCTGAATTGATGCGGGGTCTTTACAGCATAATGGATCAAAACTTTGATACACCCTAGTGCTTAGAAGGGCAGTAGGTCCATACCAAGATCTTTGGATGCTCCAGAGCTTGATATGAGACACCTTCCTAGACTCCAGCCAAAACCTGAGGCCAGGCAGGTTGCAGGCAGCAGGGGAAGTCAGTCTGGTTCCACTCCTGCAACTGGACGTGCCAGGGTACAAAGAGAACAATCAAATATTAATATTCATCCTTGAGCACTGGTGATGGACTGATTGCCATCTGCAAGGAAGATATCAGACTGCTCACGGCAGGAACAGCTTTCTGAGGTATCAAAGAGATTATTGTATACTTAAAATACAGACTTTGAGAAATGTTTTCTTGGCTCCAAAAAGAAAAGCTTCTTTATTTGTGGAGTTAATTTGCATTTACTGTAGCCTGCATTAAAGTTACCCGTTTCCTTTCATTCAAGGGACTTCTCCTTTGTTCACATGAAAGCAGGCAGATTAACCATCTGCAATGCACGTGTTCCTCCTGCTAATTGCTTATGGGATTCTTCCCTTTACACTCCCCAGAACGACTTCCCAAAGAGTAAGCCAAAGTCACCACAACTTCCCAAGAAGATTACCTAGAAGGGAGGCTCTGCCACAGCAGCAGGAGAATACAGAGCATGGACAAACAGCGAGGGATGGAGCCAGCACCCAGTTCTGCTGATGCACTCTGGGTTACAACAGCAATCAGCGACTGTGTCTGTCAGACATCGCTTCCCTGCTGGCCCTGTTAGCATCCTGCAAGCAGATCACAGGGGGACGTCAGGCAGCTTTGAAAGGAGCTCTTGACTTCTTGGGTGCATATGCAGCATGTCACCAAGTGTGGCAGTTCCTCCAGCATTCCCTGCCTGGCTTGCTAATGAGAGCTCCTTTGATTCAGCATCCCTCTTTGCCCTTGCTGGTATGTAGCAGGCTTTTGATGGCATCATCAAGTGGGCTCTTCGATGCTAGGTGCTGTACATAATAAAAGAGACTTCCTGCTCTGAAACATTTACAGTCTGAAAGGGCTACACAAAGGAGAGAGGCTGGAAACCCACAGAAATGAAGACCCAACTTCAAAAAGGTATCTAAGAACCTCAAATGCTCACCAATGCTAAGAAAATCCCTGGAGGCCACGGCAAAACTGGCACACCTCCCAGATGGGTATCCCACCAACAAAAGGGGCTTTTTTTCTTCCTTTGAGCAATGCTTGGGAAAAACTGGCTGAGGAAGTGATTCACCACAGTACCTGCTCTGCAGGAATCGGGCTCTGTGCCTTGCTCCTGGGTTTGTGTGTTTCTCTGTAGAGGTCCTGCTCCCCCATACCACACCTGCAGTTTTTCTAGTTGTTGACAATTCTGCAGATGCAAACCCTTATCTACCTTTCCCTCCAGAACACTCAGTCCTTGTCTCTTACAGGATTCAAGGAGGCATGAGATATGGATGTGTATCATGGCTATGCCCTGCTCCTTGGACAGAACACATGAGTGAAGCTGGGCGCTTTCTAAAGCCCTTGGTCTGGGAGGGACCCACCTCCCAGATTTATCCTTTTTGTTGAGGATAAAATTGTCCAACCAATGTCATTTTCAGCAGGCCTGTATATCTGTGAACCAGTGACCAAATATCCTTTAGGTCCCTCTCAGGGGGACCCGATCAGACTTTCCCCAGAGATGTTTAGCTTGCAGGGATTCAACACTAAGATTTATACATGTTTTAGCTAAGTGATTTAATGACTGCAAATCACTAAGACAAGTTGAAATAAGAGCAAGTGATGCAGCTAAGAAAAGGCCTTCAGAGGAGACAGGTTTGTAAGTTGTCAGAGGGAACTCTCTTCCTGTCCTCCATTTAACATGAAAATTTGCCTATTTTTATGCTTCTAGCACCAAAAATGAGGATTTCTGACTCATTCTGCGGGGTTGAAGTAACACAGCTTCTTAGGCTGTAAGGAAGAAAGCAGCAATCATGGGGACTAGAGCATCACACACCACCCCCCCAACAATGCTGTACCAGTTTTCAGCATCCAATGTCACTAAATCCTTTGTGGGAAAGCACTGCATCTCTCATCTGAGCGGCCCGGAATGAAGATTTCATCTAAAGCGCCCCCTTGCCTTTGCACGGCGGAATTTGTAAAGAACAAAAGCTTCAAATAATCCTCCTCATCTTAATAAAAGGATAAGACACAGCTACAAGCAGTCTGGGGAAAATCTAGCCAGGTTTCAAATTTGGACAGGCAGCTTAAGCCAGGGAGATTAAACAGTTTGACAGACATGAGTACTTCTGTCCTCCTGAATTGCTGTGCGAGCAGAAGACAGCAGCGCGGGTTCTTAGATGATCCTGGCAGTCCGCTGGGAAGAGCTGTCCAAATTCCTTGATTTCCTTCCTGTGAGGGAATACTGGTTCAGACTGTTGGCTGGCACAGGCTGGCTTTTCCCTTCTGACGGCAGGGGAACCCAGCCAATTCCGTCCTGCTGAGCTCCTGGCTGGCTTTCCGAGCTGCAGGGCTGAGGGGAAGCCGCGGGAGCCTTCGGTGAACGAGCTCAGGAGAGACCATCTGCTTTCACTGCAAGCACTGCAGATTAAAGGTCTCCTAATGGTATTTAATTTAGATTCCACAAGACCTCCAGTGGATAGCTAACAAAGGATCAAGAATGTATTTCTTGAAACATCTCCACTGAGAGATAGCAAAGCTGCTGAGGCTTAGTGGATGTAAGTGTGTAAACACTGCTCAGAAAGCTCCTCAGCACAGGCTTGGTTCTTGCAGAACAGCAAGAAAAAGCGAACAGCTCTTAAGTTTTTATCTCATCTCAAGGCTTTTCAGATGGTTATGATGGTGAAATGGGTGCTGGAGCTTGGTGAAAGGGCTGCATGTTGCTGGCAGGGTTTCTTCTTTGCCTGCAGCACAGCTGGATATAGGAATATTCTTGACATAATATTGGTGAATTTGGACCAGGCAGATGAGAAATGGGAATGGTTTTCTAGGGAAAAAACTGGGTACCTCTTCATGGATGCTCAGCATCTTTCAGATGCAGCCTTAGACTGGTGATAAGTGGGTTTGAGATGCATCCTTTGGGATCATCACTTTTAGGGATTTTGTCTGTGGATCTTGGACCCTGCTGGGTCTCAGCCACATTCACAGGAAGATTGCAGCTGATTGTTTCATGCAGCATTCACCTGATCTCTCACGTTCTTTCTGAGCAAAGTCCCCACTCCCTCTATTTGCTGAAATCAAGGCGCTTTTGCTGGGATGCCAGGAGTGGTGCTGGACCATCAGGCTGTGTAACTCTGTTTTTCACCACAGTCAAACCTTATGGCAGGAACTCTGCCATATGGCAGGAACTCTGTAGAACACTTTGCTGCTGTTTCTCCAGCCCGTGCCAGCAGGGAGATTTCCTGCTGTAGCAGTGCAGCACAGTACAACCTGAGCTGAGACTTCTACCACAAAGGTACCATAAATCCTCACTCCGATGCTCCAATTATCCCTCTCAGTGCACATCTGACTTCAGAATCCCATCAGACAACTTCACTTAAATTCTACGAGCGACAGAGTCATTAAGTGCAGTCTGGTCACCCTAATTCCTTAATAATTTGACATGGGCATTTTTTCACCTTTTTTATGTTCATACAGGGAGGTGATTATAATCAGGGAAGTGACTTGGTTCAAATGACATAATTGGTTTTCGTATTTATTCCCCCTCACTGATCTCAGTTCAAATGTGCTCAGCTCACAAGTCAAAAAGATGATTTCTTCTAATTATCAGTTCTGCAGAGCTCATCTTGGGCTCTGCAAATCCAACTGTATTCTTTGTGCCTCTGCCATGCTGTCACCAAGAATAAAGTGTTTGCAATCAGGATGCAGTCAGTCATGTTTTGTTGCTAATGTCCAAGGCAGAATGGAAGTTTATTTGCTCATTCGCCCTGCTACTGGCCCTGTTGAGTCAAGAGCAGAAAAATGCAGGTTTTCAGCTGGGGCATGACTGCAGGAGGGAGATGCAGGGGTCTGTGTAGGGGGAGTAACACGAGAGGGATGTTCCAGGCTGCAGGAACAGCAGATGAGGTGAGGCTGATGAATGTCGTGGGGGATGAAGTCACTCATGAGTCAGTCTCCTTGCACAAAGGGTGAGTGGAAGGGCCGTGTCCCCTTGCTTGAAAGCTTCCTGTTCTGTGGGCTGGGATTTTACAGCAGGCTCCTGCAGCCTTTGTGACTATTGCTGTAGTCAGGAGTTTGGATCACACAGTTGTATTTATAGGTCTGTGACACAGTCCCAGAGCTGAGGCCATACTGGTATTGACTGATGCTCAAACAATCACTGATATTGATGCCACGGATCCTCCTCACTGAAGGTGGATCTGTCTCTGCTAATCAAGCTCCTCCTGAACTTTCAAGCCTTGCATTTGTAGGCTAAGACCAAATCATGGCTCTTGATGACAAACTGGGGTTGGGCTACTCTTGCCATGGGAGTGGGAAGGGAGGTACAAAGGAAAGGGCCAGGAGGAGAGCCAGGACACCACAACTTTTCCTCCCTGCAGCTGCTGCATAAAGCCACTTCTGCCCTGTGGATGAAGCCACCAAAGGCTCCACACTCTGGCTCATCTTCTGGCAGCAGTCACAGTCAATCTGACTCTGTGAAGTGTCAAATTCTGCCCTTGCCAGAGGAAGAAGTGGGTCCACAGCTCCTATATCGTTCTCATCACTGTGTTGGCTTACCAATGACTTAATTTTGTGCACAGAGCTGGTGCTGCTAATGGGTTTGATGGACAGCTCATCAAAATCCAGGGCTCAAATGGGCCTTTGCTAAGGACCTCTATTTAGCATGTCCATCTGTTGTGTGGATGGCACAGATGGCAAAAGCCGTATTTCGGCAGGACCTCTGCACATCTCCTCACCTGGCAGCCTGGGGAGTGAGCTGATGGCAGGGCAAAGGGGAGCAGCACCAGGTACTGGAAAGCTTTGTGGCCAGGTGGAGAGGAGCAACTGAGGATCGAGCAGCTGGGGGCTGGAGGCAGATTGTTCCATGAGTCATGCATTTTTAACAAAGTGGCTTCTACCTGGAAGAGCAGAATGCTGCCTGCTTCATGTACCAGTGCTTCCTGCCCCAGGCTGCAGGTCCTGCTACAGCACAACCCCTGCCACACACAAATGGGCTCAGCACAGAGCAAAGACCGGGGCTGTGATAGCTGTGGGTACAGAGCTCCAGTGTCTTATCTCCTGAGCTGTGCATCTCTGAACTTCCCCAAGCAAACCCACTTCATTTTCAGACATCTGGTGACACATTTGCTACCTCTTGTTCCCCCTCCCTGTGCCACCTGAGAGCTGTGGGTTTGTTTTCTGTCAGAGCTTCAGCATCTCAAGGGGATGTTGATGTGCTGTGTACACTGGATGTGGATGAGATGCTCTGGGGACTCTCCTGCATCACGTGGCTGCCCTGGGGCTGCAATTGCCGGGGATGTGGCTTGAAGTCCCTTTTCTTCCTTTCCAGTCTTGTGTGCCTAATTCCTCTGAAACAATCCCAAAAGGGTAGTCAAACATTTCCATAATAAGGAGCATTCTAAATAAGCAGTTTCTGTCTCTGCCTCATCTGTAGGCTTTTCTTAAGACAGCAAGTAGTTACTTTTGAAAGTAAGAACAAAAACCCAAAGAAACCAAACTGAATTTATTTCCTTTAAACTGTTGTAGAAAATGTTAATTATGATGATGAGCTTGTCATGCTCTGTGGGTTTTTTTCAGTGCTTCTACTTGGAGGGAATGAGTAAATTCTACCTACGTTTAAAGTATGGACAATTTTATACACTTACACATTTATATCTATATATATATATGTACATATATATACCTAAGCTTTCCTGATCTTGCCTGCAACTTTTTTTAGAGAAAGCTTGTGTTAGTATTGCAGATATGGATACTAAACTTGATGCATGATGCAGTAGTTCTGTACCTGAAATAAAGATAAGGTGAACAATTTCCACAGCTCTATTAATAATTTTCCCAGCAGGAAGAGTAATATTCATCCTCCACTTCAGATTGGTCACTTTCTGCAGTGTTATAAAATATCTCTCATACATTGAAAATCACTCCAAAATGAAGGACTGCTTTTCTCTGACTTAAAAAAAAAAAAAAGGATTAACACAGAGTACAAATGCAAAGCTGATAGATAATGGCATTTCTTTCTAAAGCTTCTATTACTTTCAGATTTCCAATCACCTGATGGACAAGTTCACCCCAAGTTACAGGAACAGGCGATCCTTTTTGTTTACCCCTTTGGCACATGAAGGAGATTTGTAAAAGCTTTTCCCATTTCTCTGAATTTGAGACTGACAAAGCAGACAGTCACAGTGAGTTCACAGCAGACATTACCAAGACTTTTCAAATATCTTGTTTCTGAGGATCTGCATTATTTTGCTATTTAGTGGCTCCATCCATCCATGCATCCATCCATCTGCAGTGAACCCCGCAGTTATCTATGCACTGAAGTACAACCATTATTTTTGCACAAACACACCAGCCCACCCATCCACCCTCATACTGTACTGAGGCTGGTAATGCAGCAGGAGCTCCCAGACTGGCACCTTGTGGTGTTTGTGAAGGAAAACCAGCTTTTCTTCAGCAAATTTTACACTGGTCCTCCCAGGGTCACCTTTCTGATAAATCAAACACTAAAGGGTTGCCTTGGATGATATCTCACAGCCTCTCAACAGGCTCCTGTGTCCCAGCATGGCAAGAGCTGTCACTCTGTGAATGAAAGAAGCTCCCTGGGAATTTTCACATCCAGGCATGGCATCCAGCTTCCAGAAGAGTGTTCGGGAGCACAGGTATAGCAGGCAGGCATGGCATGGCAGAGCCAGGATCTTCTGCCCTGCATTGGTTGTCTACCCCTGCACATCTCACTTGTCCTGCTCCCATCTCATCTCACCACTTCTCTTGTCTCTGTTCCCTGGATGGGGAATGATGCTGTCCCCATCCTCACTGTCTCTCACTGGGAAGGAAGAAGCAGGGAGGCATGGGATGAGGGGAAGGGATGGCATTCAGGAGAGGAGAAAGATGCTGGGACAGCTGATCTATGGCTCATGAAGGGGAGGGATGGGAATCTACACCCCTGCAGAGGCACCAGCCCAGGAGGAAAGATGCTGAGCAAGCAAGCAGCAGGGGAGGCTTTTGTAGTTGGCCATGAGAGACATCCCCCCTGTGACACTGCCACATTGTCACCCCTGCAAGAGCTCCCCTTCTCCTTCTTGGGTGTTTAGAGACTGCACAGGGCAGCCCCAGCCTTGCATGCCCAAGGCTTGGCTCCATCCTGTGTCTGGTCCCTCAATTCTGCCCCTGCCATGCACAGCTGCAGGCAGCTCTCATCAGCCACATGGGCTGGGAGGGCTCTGCAGGATAAAACACTGGATTTTCCCTTCTCTGAGTGGCAGCACCTAAAGCAGCTCTCCTGGCAGCTTCTGTGGGAGCAAACATGCTGAGAGGACCCTCTGAAGAGCAAGGCTCCATTTTCCATGGGTGCTTGGAGAGAATGCTCTGCATGTGGGAGAATAGAGAGCTCCAGTCCCCAGGGCAATGGAGAGCCCAAGCCACTGCCAGGTGCCTCAGAGAGTCCTGCCACCCAAGGTGGCTGCAAACCACTCTGTGTCCTCTCTGAGGTCACCCAGTGTCCACCCCAGGCGTGACACGGGCCAATGTGCAGAGCCCCCTGTCTGTCTCCAGCACCAAGAGAGGAGCAGCACCCTGGAGAGCCTCCACTGGCTGCTGTGCACCTCCAGTAGCCCTCAGACTCCCAGGCCAATTAAAATCCTCTTGAAACGATGTGCCTCATCTCCAGATCCCTCTGGGGAGCTTGCTGCTCATTAGTGTAATTGGGAGATGTTTCCACTCTAGCAGAGCCCACCCAGCCACTGAACCACCAGACTGTTGAGGGAGTGAGTCCTGTAACTTGAGACACAACAGGGTGAAGGGACCATCAGCTCTGACACCTCACAGCACCTTCTGCACTCACTCCTTGCAGGGTTCAGCAAACATTGCAGCAGCACTTTTTAAATAGCATTTGTTGTTTCTGTCATGCCTGTGTTGCAACCCCTCTGCCCCTGGAGCTCCACACCCTTCATAAACACTTGCCACTGTATCTAGGTACCCACAGGTTGTCTACAGTTATGAAAAGCTCCCAGTTTATCCTCAGGGATTGGGAGGTAGTTATCCAACCCCGTGTCACAGATAGGGAAAGTGAGGCAGAGGGCTGTGAATCAGAACATGAACAGGGCTGTCTCCTCTCTGTCCCTGGAAGATGGAGGGGCTATAAAAGGTGGGTGTGGGGAGTTCTCCCTCAAAAAACCTCCCTCCAAAGCTGTTTCCAAAGAGCCAGGGGAAGGGAGCAGCAGTTTCATGGTGTGAGTTCTCTAAGGTGTCCTTCCTAGGACAGTCTGGATATGACTGTCCACCTTCTACCACATCAACTGACTCTGCCACATCAACCACGCTGTGGGGCAAGAAACCTCTGGCTCACAGTGGGAGCAGAAGTGGTTTTAATGGAGCTGGCACTGGAGGGAAAGGCTGGGGGGGGCAGGGGGTGAGGTGAGCTAGCAAAGCTGCCTGTGCTTTATCCTTCTTTCATGTGCAGGGAATTTAACATAGCAAAGGTTTTCCTGGATGAGAGTTGGCTGATGACCCTGAAAGAAATGAGACAGCAGCATGGGGAGGTGTGAGACAGCAGCACGGGGAGGCTGTGGAGTGGGGAGGGGACAGCTCTGCCCTCTGCACTGACACACGGCAGGGCCGGGGAAACTGAGCCCTGCTTTCCTGATCCCTGGGGAGCTGCTGTGCTCCTGGGAGCTGCTGTCCTGCACGCTGCTTCCCCACCCTGGGTTCAGGTGGCACCACACTGCCACCCTGCTCCCGGCTGATCAAGTCAAACATCTCACTGAAGGAGAAGCAGCAGCACTAAACTGCCTCATGCTCAGCACAGCAGTAAGTCCTCCCTGATCCCCACCTTGGTGAAGCAGCTGTAACCATATAAAATTGCCATTTTCCTGAATATTTCTTTCCGCCTGCAAGGACCATGTTTGCTGCCTAATGCAATAGACACAGACTGGGACAAAGCAAATTCAGTGACAGCGTAAAGACAGAAGGTTTTGATAGAACCTGGCTCAATGAAAAACAAATTTGCATGCCATTTAAGAGGTCTTCTGCTTCCTCTAAGCATTGCCTCCAAACGGATATAGAGCAGGACTTGTATGGCAGGATTTTCCCCTTCCTGTCTTAAAAGTATTATGAAAGATTAGTGCCTGCTGTCATCATGGTTTGCAGGCATGTTATTGTTATTAATTATGGCCATTACTGCAGCGCAGACCTACGCAGCATCTGGCCGCAGGCTGCCTGCAGAGCCGGCCCGGGGAGCAGAGCA
>NW_005054309.1:2270836-2305087 GCF_000277835.1 Geospiza fortis | reverse complement strand
GGACACCGCCTGCTGCCCGCCGGGAAAGGCGGGAATGGAGGGAGCACGGGAAGGGACGCATCCCTTTGGAGAACACCTGGGTGTGAAACAGGAACGAGTGCTTTCGAGCGATGGGTTTAGCTCTGGAAGTTTTGCAGGCCTTCTCTTTCATCAGCTTGGGATGCTTGGGAATGCTGGGGGGTTTTTGTGTGGCGTTTTTTGGAGGTGGGGGAGGACTTCGGTGGTTTTAGAGGCTCTCCTTCATCTCCTCTCTGTTGTTTCTTTGCTTTCTTTCTTTGAAGAAAAGTAAAGAGAGGAAAGGGAAAAAGGAAACGCTCCAAATTGAAACTGGGAGGGCTTGAAGCTTTGCTGAAAAGCAAAGGAGAAGAAACCTCCCCTGGTGGCCTTTCCCTGGGGGGAAGAATGAAAGGAAATGTGGTGAAATCAAAGTACTTGTGGAAATGTAAATTCCTAGTAAACACCATGGGGGAAGGAGTCTGTGAATATTTAAGTAACTCTACTTAGTTGTGTCAACGGCAGGGCGGAGGAAGGGGGAGGGACCGCCACCTCTCCGAGCCCTGCGACATGGGACCCCCAATGCCCCACGGCAAGCGATCCATCTCGGGGAACTAATCAGTCCTGCCAGCCAGAGATGCTCCCTGCTCCATGGGAGGTTCTATTTTTGCCGTGACTTGCAGTCATCTCTGCCGTGATGGGAATGGCCGGGTGTTAACGAGCATCCCTGGATGGGTGTCTTGGCTGGCTGTTCTTGGCAGCAGGATTCAGGAGCCCCATCCAGCCTCGTCACCCCCAGAAGTGGCTGATGGGCCTCAGCTGGACCTTGTGTGTCACTCAGACAGGAGAATTAACAAGGACAACTCTTCATCCAGAAGAGTTATTTGCTGAAAAAACTGCTGCTAAGAGGAGCAAGGAGTGGCTCTTTGTAGGAAAGGGCACTTGCCTTTTGTAGGAAGGGTCCATGAAGGTCCTTGCCTGAGAATCTGAGGTCCTGGGAGAGAGGGCTCAGCAGGCACAGGGCTTTTGGCAGCACAACTCTAGCAGGTGATTGCTCAGTTAGTGGCTTGTTTGAATTGCACAGACCCTGGGAAAATGTTCTTATCTGGAAGGACATCTTAGTAGCGAGCATCACAGATCCACGTGTGAATGGGGCAGTCCCAAACACCCAGAGTGGAGGGACAGACTCTACAATCCCTGAAACGTGAGCAGGCTGTGTCCTGAGCCTGTTGCACCAGCAGTTATGTACTGGCGTGGACCCAGAGTCTGCAAAATTCAAGGCTCAGCCGTGATTGTATACCCAAGGTAATTCCAGCAAATTCAGGGATGTCTGCTGCAACTTAAACCCAGAGAAGGTAGAGACTTTGATTTGGTTTTAGATTTCTGTGTCTAGATAGCCTCTTCCCATCGAATCTTTGGGCAGGATAATGAAACAAGGCAAACTCATGGGATAAAAAGTCAGGACAAAACCAGTTATTTTATGCATCCTGTTGATTTCCTTCTTTAGGTCCTGGCCCTGCTATGACTGTGGGAGTCCTGGAGCCAGGAGGTCCCAAAGATGCCCAAAATCCTCGGTGTGATTTCTCCTCCTGGCAGCCAGCCCATGAGCTGCCTGATGATTGGGAACGCTGGTCCCAGGTCCCTCCAAAGGCAGGGATGGGGAGCTCTGAGCACGGAGGAAGAAGTGATGAGGAGCTCCTCAAACTTGCCAGATTAGTCTGGAGCTGGTAGATGGCAGGGGCAGACTGTTGCTCAGTCCTCAGCAGCATGGAAGTGTGGCTGCAGTTCAGGAGCCTGTTACAGAGCTGAGACATACACAGACTTCATTAGCCACATGTCAGAAAGCACTTTTTACAGTAAATCCTGCTTAATAGCCATATGCTAGGAGAGAATTAAATGCTTTTTAGCTCTCAGACAGTTATGTAAACTTCAGAGAGGAGAAAAAAAAGATAACAAGTACCAGCAGAGGAGGCTTCAGTACATACCAGTTATTAATGTATTTATCTAGGCCGTTTATTTATTGAAGATATATTTTTTTTCTGGGACAGGCCTATTAAGTCTGACAGCTTAATCGACACCCAATGGGAAAAATGTCATTTTAAAAAGTAGTTAGACTCCCATTGATTTCAATATAAACTCAGTTTTTTATTTTGTATTTTTCCCCAGCCATCACAGTCAGTTTGACAGACTCATTAACAAGATACTAAACTGCCCCGCTCTTTTTTGAGGACAATAAATTACTATGGAGAAAGCTGCTGTTGTCTTAACAGATGCTTTTCACAGTGTAAACATCCCTTGACTGATAAGCAGAGAGGGAAGAAGCGTGCAAACTAGCCTTTTCATGCTAAATAAATAACAGGGCTGGAGAGCTGGCACTGAAATCAATGCTGTTTTGCTTTGCAAAGAATGCTGCACTGGAGGACAGGATGGTTTAGGAGATGGATAATGGGATATGGAGAATTTGCTTGGTTGTGGTTTGCCATGTTAATCCGTATGACTGTGGGGGAGAGGGGCTCTGTGGCTGTCTGGGATGTGGCTGATGGGGGCTGTGGTGTGGGGCTGCATGGCCCCACCTTGCTCTGGCATGGTCAGAGTGGGGCTGTCCCCTGCCAGGTGCCTTCATCCAGGTGATGGGCACGGTGAGGCTTGCAGCAGGAGCTGGCTGTCCTGCAGCTCAGGCCAAAGTGGCTCGTGCTGCCACGTTCTTTGGCACAGGGGAACCCCTGCCAGCCACAGCACTGTCTGGATCCAGGCACTTGCCAGGATCCCGGGGTAGCTGATGGCAATTCTCTGCTGGTATGTGGGTGAGAAACCCACAGCTGTGCGCCAGGGAAGAGACTGGGGGCCACAGGGTTCATCAGCAAGGGCCAGAGCCAATTTGCCAGCCTGGACTTTCTACTCTAGAAGAGATGGGGAGGACAGACCTGCAGGTGCCTCTGCATGAATACCAGGGCAGGGACACAGGGAAATGGGCAAGCACACGGGGCTGCAGGTGGTGGCTCAGCATCATTCGGCTTCTTTCAACTCCTCTCTGAGGTCTCTCCATGACAGGCATTTAAGGCTGAGTTCCCCCTTGGGCAGCAGCAGCTCCACCCAAGGTGGTGTCATGAGACATCATTCCCCAGGACGGCAGCACCTTCTTTCCCAAAGAGCAGATTCCTGCAGACAGCCACCCTGGCACGGGTGATCTCTCAGGGCTGGCCTGTGAATCCCTGACCAAGGCTTGCAGTGCAGCCTCAGCTTTACATTGGGTGCTGCTGTGCTGTATTGGTTGGTTCTTCCTTTTCAACCACAAATAAAGGGGCAGAGGTTCTGTTTTAAAACTAAGATTTTGCCAGGCAAGGCAGTCTGAGAGGGGCACTTCTGGGTCAGGGCAGCTTTATTCCTGCCTAACGAGATGGTCCTGGCTGTTGTCACACCCACAGTGTTTGATGCCGGGGTAGCACCAGAATGTCACAGCTCCCACTGTCCTCCAGTGCCTGGAACACTCTCAGGGACATACATTGGTCATGTTCAAAGCCCCTCAAAGACTGTCACACTGGGGTAGCAAGCAGGAAATAAGAGAGTTAAGTTTTTCTGTAATTCTGCTTAATGCTTGTATTTGACCCTGCTCAGGATCCTTTTCTTACAACCACCACATGGGTGCTTCCTCAAAATCCTTACTAACTGCAGCATTGAGTCAGAAAGTTCCTGGTTTTCCTGGCATCCCCTTTTTCCTCCCCCTCAAACCAGCCCTCCCCATCTCCACATTCCCAGCTCAGAGCACTGCATTAATGCTCCATTTTATTGCATGCTCTTAATGACGCATCTGCAGATACTTCCCCTCTCTAACTGAGCAAATTCTTGCTGGGATGGAAATTTTAAAATGAGAGTCAGATTGTTTCCACATCACAAGGCACAGCCAGGCTTTAAATACAACAAAATTCCTGAAATCCGTTATCCTGTCACCTAAGTATTTAAATAATTAACTACAGAAACATCCCACAGGCTTGGCTGAGAAGGCGAGAGTGTTTGCATACTAATTGATCACTAAATGCAAAGCAAACAGCTCATGGATCTGTCAATAATTACTTTAGAAGAGGCAGCCTGGTCACTAAAATGAACTTAATCTACTCAAAGACTCAGCAGCACTTACAGGTGTAAGCACCAGCTCTGGCTGTTCACTTTAATGACTTTATTATTTCAATGTCATTAGCCCTGTTACTCTCCAAGTTTTGCTAATGGGCACACACATAACCAGCCTTTGCTACTGAATCATTCTCCCACTTCTTTATTTATTCCTTTCACTCTGTGGGGGCTGCAATTGCTTTCTATATCTATGCACACACATATATTGATCTTCTCCTTTTTTTTAATTTAAATTAGAACTGAAAGGACAATTTTCTTGCTGAAGGTGGCAATCAGAAGAAAGCACGGTTCATTTCTGAGGGGCTCCCACCTCCAGATCCCCAGCACATGCTGTGCATCCTGGGCTCCCTTACATAAAGACACATCAGAGCGAGGAAATGAGCCTGGCTGCTGTTTAACCATTGGGATGCTATTGCAGATCTTTTCCAGCAGCCTGGGATGCTGAAACAAAGCCAGAGCATCCTCTGAGCATGTTCCTTCCTGAATCCATCGTGCCCTGGCTCCTGGTCCCCCTCTGCATGTCTCTCCAGGACCTTGTCTGAGCCATCCCCAATGACACTTGTTCTCTGTCCAGCTTCTCCCTTCTATCCCCTTCTTGCCCCATAGCCCCTGCACCATTTTGTCTTTAAAAGGCTGCCCTGCCTGTACCAAAACCTTGGATTTGCACAAGGGAGGCAGCTGCCTTGGCTTCCCTGGGTCCCCCCTTCCTCGGCTTCCCTGGCTCGGCGGTGGCAGCTCGCTGCAGCCTCCGTTAATGAGGACTGGTGCAGGGGACTCTGAAGCTCCCCTAGTAAAAATCTCCCTGGGACTGACCCAAATCCATCTCAGAACTCCAGGGGCGGATGTTTTTCAGGATTTTCTGTGAAATGACATGTCAGCAGCTGCATTCACACCGTTCCCAGGTGGGAGATGGATGCGCTGGGGCAGTGACGGAAGGGAGAGAGATAATTTTACACTTTCTGGATATTACTTGAGTGAAAGGAGGCTGGAGGTGAAGAGAAGGAGGTCTTGGTCTGCAGGGAGCTTTACAGACTCCCTGAGCTCTGCTGAGCACTAACAATGCCCTTCAGTGTGCACTCTACAGGTGAGCAGTACCCAGACTCCCCTGCTGCCCCCAGCCCTGGCGTCTCTGCACCCCACGGCCAGGTGCACATGTCCCATTTCCTTTCTTCTTGCTGGGGCAGGGGATCTTTCAAGCAGCCACCGCTGCATTTATGCAGCACATAAGCCTCCCCAGGCTATGCTGGGCAGAGATGAGAATTTCACATCATGATCCCTTTAAAAGTGTTAGTAGTTCTGCATGAAGCGATGACCCCTCACTGCCTTGGCTCAAACATCTTGTTTAGTCCAAATTCTAGCAGGATGGAGGACCAGACTCAGTCTTTTCAAAGTCAGTCAGCTATAAGATGGGAGGAAAGTTTCCCTGCAGGCATCTCAGCATTGCCTGGAGGTGGTGGTGATGTTTCTTTGAAGCACTTGAAGTCACACATCCCCCAGTGCAGGACAGGCATGGCAGCCAGCTCTGACTCTGCCATCCCCAGCCCTCTCGAGGATGAGGTTGTGATGGGGGTTGCTTCTTTTAACCCAGAGTACAGAGCTTCTTGCTAGGAGTGTGAAAAAGTGCCTCGTAGGAGGATTATTTGCCTTGGCATTAAGCTTGAATAAACAGGCAGAGGACACCGGGTGAGGGATGGAGGGCGCTGAGCTCAGACGCACGCTAATGAGTGTGGCATCCTTGAGTGTGTGAAGGAAGGGAAGGCAGACAGAGCTGTCTGTGTGGGAGGCCTCAGCGCTGGCAGTACACTAATCAGTACAGCCTCTGCCTCAGCCCTGCTATTGCTCAACCCATTAGCCGAGCTCTTATCACAAAGCTTTCTCATAGCCCACCCCTTTGGCAGTTCTGGCTCACAACAAAAGGTAACCTTTGGTCTCCTTCAGAGCATCCTACTTACAAGATCTCCTCTGGCCAAAGGGGAGCTGCTTCCACATCCCCCAGATGCATCCTACATCCCACTGTCCAAATTGCAGCCTCATTAGGCCAGTCTATTTTTTCCAAGTGATGTAGTGCAAATACTTATTGAGCCACTTTGCTCAAAGTGTCTTTCTTTGTTAGAGATTGAAATAATTAAAAAAAATCAGGTCCTCTTTCCTTATTTTGTGGGTTGAAGGGATGATTTGTGTTGCTGTCAGAAGTCCCTCTGTTGTCTGTTTTCAGCTATGTCCCAGCCCCTCTGTCCCTTGTGCCCATGTGCTGTATGTGCTGGCTTGCAGCCTTTTTCCTCCTTTGTTGCATTTAATCAGTGAGGTAGGAATGGGAAGGCTGGAAACAGCTTTTTTAACAATCCCTGCCACCACTCCACCACCAGCCTCTTTGACTTTGTGATTTATTTCTTTTCAGGAGTGAGCTAGACTGTGAAATCACTTTGAAGTTTTGCTCCTGAGAGGAAACATCAGGAAAGTATTAATACAACCAATTTTTTTTTTCTGTGCTAGAGGTAAAAAAGAAAACCAAGGCAGAAATAAGAAGAGCTCCTGCAGAGTTGTTTACTCTAGATTAAACTGTCCTAGACTCTCCAGATCTTAACAGCTTTAGCTGAGGAACTGGCTGAAAGTGATTAATTTATAAGGTGACAAATATAACTTGCAGGCAAGAGGCAATTTGACTGTTTGCCTGGGAGCGAAGAGGCTGTAAACAGGTTGTTTCACCCTATGAACAATATATTTGCTTTCAAGTTGGGGATAAAATTCAGAGCTCTGGATACCTTGGGTTTTCGTATCTGACCCAGAGCTTTTTGCCATCGCTTTACTGGTCTTGTTGACAGTCTTTTACCAGCTGATGGACATTCATAGCTCTGTGTGGCCTAAAGGTCACAGAATCCCCTGGGAACTGCTGCCATGAGTGGTTCAGCCAAAACTCTGCTGGGTTGTTGTGCTCAGGTGGGCAGGGGAACATTCAGAGGGAAGGCACACCCAGGGGGATGCAGCCATGTCCCTGTTGCACCCATTGCCCCAGGGGCTGACCAGGGGCTGGAGCTGCATTCTGGGTGCAGGCACAGTTACCTGTCTCACAAGTTCTCTGCAAAAAAGCCAGATGATCTCTCAGGACTAATGACATTAATTGTGCCTGGATGAAAGCAGACACACGCTGCTTAATTTATTCTTCCTGTATTGCTTTTGATTGCTTGTTATTCTATTACCCCCCCACTGGATGGATCTTGTACTCAATTATTACACTGATGACCCGCCTTTGCTGCTAATGTGACACTCTTGTTTCCTCTTCACTACAACAGCCTCTGAAATAACATAATGCACATAATTCATCAGTTCAGTGCAGCAGCACACGGGGCTGGGCGCTCTGTGGCGATCCCTGCAGCAAGAGGCACCATCCTCCTGTGGTACCAGCTTCATGAAACATTCTGTGAGCTCGAGATGTCTCTGCTGCTGTCCCCAGGCCCCATGTTCTGACCAGGCACCAGAGGCTTGAGAATTATTGATCTGTGTAAGTCAGGGAGTTGTGAATAAGGTTGTTCCCTCCGGCAGAAGGAGGGATCTCAAGGAGATATATGCAGGCATTGGCCTGCTCCTTGTAGCTACTGCAGCTTTCCCATATGTCTTCCTGTTACAATGTGCTCTGGCTTAACTAAGACAAGAATTAGAGGGAGGCTGAGGGCTGCCGGAAACAAAAATCTGGCAACTCACAATCAGGATGTGGGATGCCTTTGTAGCCCAGCACATCAGGCGATGGGGTGCAACACAGATTTGTGTTCTTCCTGCTCATAACTTGGGAGATCCCCCCTTCCCACCCACAGCTGTGACACAGCGCCTTTAGTGCAGCAAGGCAGGAGTACTGGTCTGCCTCCCAGAGCCCCTGTTTTACCCTTCTGCATGGTCAGGCCAGGCTCAGCAGTGAAGAGGGTCACAACCACACGAACTGAATGAGACTTGGAGGAGCCATGTCTGCAGGGCAGGACATGCTTATCCTGCCACAGTGATTTGCCTGTCTTGAGCTGTCCACTGAGCATCTTGGGTCCACGGTGCTTTCTTTCCTTTCTGAGCTCTCTCTGGAGCTTTGCCCTTAATGCCTGTAAGTGTCTGGCAGCTCCCTTGTACCCTCTGTGTAGCTGTGCCCATTCTGCATAAGGAGCATGCTGGAAATGCCTTGCTTGCCCCAAAACTGTACCTGGGGCTGTCTGGAACAGACAGATATGGAAGAGTGAGAGGCTGGTCGTCTGCAGAAGGGTTCAGAGTCACTCTGACCCTGCTCCAAGCAGACCCACAGTGCCCCCCATTCAGCCTGAATGAAGACCTGTTACTCCCTGTGCAAGAAGGGCCTCCCTTCCTCACTGCCTCCTTCATCACTGATGTATTTCACAGGAAGAATTTTTGTAGTTCATTTTTGCCAGTTTCAGAGAAAAACCTTTCCTCAAGGCAGCAGTTCTCTGACTCAACAGCTCTGTTTATATCACTGCCTGCAAACAGGCTTCCAGAAGCCAGGCTCCAACTTGTCTCCTAATAAAAATCTTTCAAAGAAAGTGGTTTGAGGGAGGTTCCTGAAAGCTGCTACATACCCAGGTCTTAGCAATGTTGCTCTCTGATAAAGTCAATGCTCAGGATGGTTTTTGTGAGCTCTGACTATTGCAAGGCCATTGGAGAGACCCCATGCAGGTGTGGGGAATGTCTTCTTCCCTGAACTGGAAAACATAAAAGCAAATTATTCACAAAACTCAGCCCCTGAATGGCAGTTAAAGTCTATGCTGGGACAGATCCTTCCAAACCATGGCCAAAGCCCATTAAATGAGCCTCCTTCTGCTGCCAGCAGTGTTTTTCAGCTCCATGAATTCATGATCCAGGGCTTGCTCCTGGCCCTTGGCTATGACTGTGTGTCTGACTGCTCATCCCCTGGGGCATCCCTGCTGCTCTTCCAAAGTTTCTCCCATGGACCAACAAATAAAACATCCCTGGTGCTAACAACTGATCCTGGAGGTGTTTTATTCCCCCTTCACGTTATGTCCTGGTTTCTCACAAGCACAGGAGAGTGCAGCCTCCAGTTCTGCGTGGTACACAAGTGCCATTAGGGCAGCCTGAGCAGCAGGCAATTTAGGATGATAGTGTGCTAAAACAGTTGAACAACCCACAGTCAATTCAAAAGCTTTCTGGCAGCTCTCCCTTCATTTTGGAGATTTCTATCTTACAGACCTATATAAGAGCAGATTAGTAGAGATAAATTGGATAGCAGCTCTGCCTAATGTGTCAGCAAGGCTAGATTACAGCTCTCAGATGCTTTGTAATGCACGGTGGTGCTGTCAGAGGTTCCTCCTAGGCCCTGAAGGAGGCTTTTGTGAGACTGCCCAGAGCACGGGGGCCAGAGGGGGGCAGCCAGTTCCAGTGCTGAGTTTCATGGTGCTGGTTTCAGGCTGTTCTGTACCCAGATGCTGCCTTGTCCTTGTCTGGCTGTACAAGCTGTCTGTTCCCCTAATTACTCCATGGGCACTGGAAAGAGAAAGGGGTCTGTCAGAGTATGAGGAGGACTTCAGGCTTGGTGCCATCTCCTAATTGCTCCCTGGAGAAGTTGTTCCTCCTCCTCAGCTGCCTGCAAAGCAAAGGAAGGACCCCCTGCGAATTTCTCCTGTTTGAAGTCCTGAGAGGCAGCGAGCTGCCTCCAGTGTGGGCGAGCCTGCCTTGGTGCTTCTGCAATTCCCTGTGATCCTCACCCTCCTCTCTGATCTTCTCCAGATGCCACCACCACTTGTTAACTACAGCATCTTTGCATCCAGCTGCTCAGCATCACCCGGCTCTGATATGCAGAGATTCACAGCAGAGGGTAGCTGTGAGCACGTTCCTTTCTGCCCATAAATACTGATATTTTTCCTTTTAAATCGTGACTACCTGAACTCCATTCTATTTACTCCATTACCCACAGGCAAATTGTAAAATGATAGCCCTGTACTTCAGCTGGAAGGCTGTGCTTTGAGCAGCTTCTGCAGCTCAGAAACTCTTATTAATGCTGTGCTGTGAAGGGAAGGGCTGGGGACCAGGGAACGTGTGATTATTCAAGATAAAAATAATGGGAAATACTCCAAGAGGAATGTACTAAAAAGGCCCCCCGGTCTATTAACTACCGAGACTGGAGGGTGTACTGAAGCTGCTCAGTTTAAACCTTATTTGCCACTCCAGGGGATTTTGCTCACTTTCCTGATTTAATCCACTTACTTTTATAGGCAAACAGGCAGATGGACAGGGACTGACCCCTCTCTCACTCCTCACCCCGTTATCTGCTGACTTTGGTCTGTCTGACACCATCATTTTGTGGCTTCTGCCTGCATTTTTTAAAGGTGCTCAGAGTTATTCTTTGAGACATAAATCCTCCTGCAGTTCAACTGAAAAATCTGAAATAGTCCTGGCTGGAGCAGGGATTAAGCAGCAAACCCTCATTTATTTTCTTCTCAATGCTCAAATCAGACTTTTCCTGCTGTTCCTATGAGGTGTAGCTCATCCTGCCCCTGCAGACCCATCCTCTGCTGAAGGGCACTTCTGGCGTCAACATGCCCTGGGAATTGAGGAGAATCCCCTGACTGAGCAGGGGATGCTCTGGGGGATGTCTGGGGACCACAGGGGACACAGGAAGCAAAACAGCCCCATCTGCCTGCAAAATTTCCCATCATTATGCATTTCATCTACTTGTCCTAAAAGCACTCACATATCTGGAAGGAAACATCCTTGTGCACATTTACTTTGTTAATATGCTTGTTTTTATCAAAGTGCACTAACTCTGAACATTAAATTGTGTTTACTGCCCCTCTGGAGACGTTTTGGAAACTGCCGAGCAGTAATCTGGCCTCTAGCTGCAATCAAAATGGGAATCCCCAGAAAAATCTATGAAAGATGGTATCTGGGGTCTGAACCGACAGGTAATGGAGCCTTCAGAGCTAATAACTTCATGCCCTTTTGTTGACTGGCAGCTTCAAAATTGAATGTCTCTGGTTGTTGCTCTTGGGAGCAGAGCTTCCTGTGGCTGTTCCTCAGCAAACAGTGATTAAACTGCTTTATGCTGCCAGGGAAAAAAGAAAAAAGATGGAGAAAAGTAGCTTTGTAAACAAGCTCTCAGGACAAGCCCTCCAGTATGCCCTGATCACCTTGTACTTTCTCAAAGTGAACATAATCCTCCATCTTCAAAGTTCTGGGGTTTATTTAAAAATTGCTAGACTAATTTAAAAAAAAATTATTGTTGTTATTGCAGTCAATGTTGGGAAACTATTTGTCTTTTTCATTTTGCCATTGTTCAAGTTCTTATTTTTTCAGCTTGACTCTGAGCTGCATGGGCAGAGGAGAGCAAGACAGGGACCTTGAGCCCTGGCTGCACAGGACAAAGATGTGGGGATCACTCCTTGTCCAGGCAAACCCCTCTGCTGGCTCAGTCCTGCTCGCTTGGCTGCTCAGACACTCTGTACCCCAAATGGGAGCTGCCTTGGACAGGCCTAATAAAGGAATAGCAGGGCTGTGTGATTATCCTTCCTGGCACATGGAATTACAGCCTGGACACAGCCAATTCTCCACTCAAGGCTGCTGCATCCCTGTATTCGCCTGCTGAGCAAATTTCTGACAGAACATTTGAAAATTAGACACTCCTAAATGTCATAAATGAGCAATCACTTGTTTTTGTTTTCCCTCTGTCCTTTGGCTGGTTTTTCCTCTTCATTTTCACTTGTTGGTACTTGGGGTCAGACATGACTGCAGTGGGTGCAGCACAGGAGCCACCTACCACTGCCCCTTTGCTGTGCCAGGGCTCTGGAGCAGACACTGGCTGTGAGACTGAAGCAGATGCTGATAACAAAAAATACTGAGATTAAACCCAGAAAAATCCATCATTTTCCTTATGCCCTTCAAATAAAACTCTCCTCCTGTTGAACAGGGACTTATTATTGCAGCATCTTGAGAGGAGGGATGTTGCCATATAGCTAATGTGATGATTTCAGGTACAGTTGCTGCTGCCTGATTAAACATCTCTGGGATCAAGCAGACTGCTTGGATTGAACAGGCCATTATTCTATCCCGCTAACAGCAGACTCACAGAAGCAAGTTATAATTAAAATCAGGATAAATGTCATCACTAAATTTTGATGAAAAGAGCTTCTGGCTTTGTGCACATCCAGGCATGTTGGGTGAAATGCAGAGGACAGATTCTGCAGCTTTTTCCAATTCCTTTCCCTTCAGCACAAGGGAGCACACTGTAGTGGTGAATTAGGGATTTTAGGGTATAAAACATAAGATAATTCAGAACTTGAAGGACTAGACTAGATCTGTTCCTATTGCCCAAACTAATGATAACACTTGCCATGCCCCAGGTTCAAAGAAGCTGGCACAGGAGTTGGGTGGTGAGACCCTGAATCCAAGCCCTGCTGTGGGTTTGGGGATGCACTTGAGTGCTGTGGACAGCCTTGGTCTTGGAGCTGATGTGGAATATTTAGAGGAGTTACAGAGAAGACTGAAGTAGTGGAGAAAATAGGAGAGCTGCCACAGGAAGAGACAATAAAAAAGCTGGGATTCTTAGCAGGGAGAGGAGAAAGCTTGAGAAGGATGTAACCATGAAGGTTTTAGGTAAGGTGACTTGTTAACTGCACCCCACAGCATCCTCACTGAAACTAGCAGGACACCAATCTAAACCATGTAGAAGGTGGCAAGGATTTGCACAAAGGCAGAACATGCTCTAAACATGCTGCCTGGAGATTGTGGACTCTGACAGTGTCAGCAGGGCTGGTGCAATTGAGGTGTTATTGAGGCTGTCCTTCCATCCACAGCACGGGGCAGAAGCAGCAAGGAGCACAGCACCACCCCACTGCTCAGAGCTCAGCAAACTCTCTTGTTTCCCAGCATAAGATATTCAAGTAAAGACTACAATTCCTGAGGCTGCTTTGCATGTGGGATGTTTGTCATGATCAGCGTGGGGTGTCACTTAAAACCTGATTCATCCAGATCCCCCTGGAATGACATGTTTAATATGAATTATCTTTTTTCCTCCAGCAATTTTCTGACTGCTCCTCTCTATAGATCTGTGAGATATAGAAAATGCCATATAGCTCCTTTCAGGCAGCCAGTGTGGAAATTAAACATCTTACCTCCTCAAGGGACAGATTTTCCCTCGAGCAGGAGCCCAGGTGGCAGAGCTGGCAGGCTGCTTTGGTTTCAGAGACACAGCCTTGGTCACAGCCCTTGGGGACACATGCTGTTTGTGCCCCACAGCCCAGGGAGCACCCCTGCACCAGTGCAGCTGGCTTCTACCTCTCTTTCCTGCCAGGAAAAGACAGGAAAGAGATGAAATCCTGCCAGGGAGGCTCCAGTGCAGTTCTTGCATCATGAGATGCCTGAATCTTTTTGTAAATGTGAAGCCCCCAAATATGTATAGATGAGACATAAGCAAAGGGTTCCCATCCACACCTCCCAGCCCCACACAGCATGGGACATTTCCCAGAGCTTTTCCTCTTGGAAATGTTTTCCATAACTTCTCTGGGTTTTTCTCTTCAACCCCACCCTGGCTCAGCATCACCTCATTAGTCCCACTGAGGTTTCCCTCTCTGAGGTGTTGAGGTTTAACCCCAGCCAGCATCAAGGCCCCCACAGCCATTCACTCATTCCCCCACCAGCAGGATCAAGAGGAGAATCAGAAGGGTAAAAGCCAGGAAACTCATGGGTGGAGATAAAGACAATTCAATAGGGAAAGCAAAAAGTGATCAAACAAGCAAAGCAAAACAAGGACTTAATTCACTGCTGCCCGTGGGCTGGCAGGTGTTCAGCCATCCCAGAAGAGCAGGGCCTCATCACACGTTACACCATCACTCCAAATGTCCTCCCCTTCCTCCTTCTCACAATTTTATATATGGAACATGATGTCTGCAATACCCCTTTGGTCAGTTTGTGTCAGCTGGCCTGGCTGTGTCTCCTCCCAGCCTCTCCCCCATCCCCATCCTCCTCTTCATCGTGGCAGTACAAAAAGCAGAAAAGGCCTTGGCTCTGTTTAAGTTCTGCCCAGCAATGACAAAAAATCTCTGTATTTTCAGCCCTGCATGCAACACAAATCCAAAACACAGCCCCAGACCAGCCACTGTGAAGAGAATTAACTCTACCCCAGCCCATCTCAGCCCAGCGGGATTTGCTGCCCCAAGGCCGGAGCATCAGGGGAGCTCTGTGCCCCAAAGGCCCAGCAGGGAAGGCAGCCCTGGGGCTGGGGAGTCTCTGGCCCAGTCACAGCTGCAGTAGCCAGGCACAGACACATCCCTGAGCAGGACCAAGGCTGTGGGCTGAGCAGGGCCTGGCTCGGATTCTGGAGCAGGACCATGGGCTCTCAGGTTCTCTCGCTGGCCAGAGTGACCCCGAGAAACATTAGAAAGTCTCTTTTCCCAGCTCAGTGCTCGAAGAAGGAGTCAGAGCTCTTCAGTTCTCGGTCTCAAGGTTGTTTATTGTATCTTATCTATAAAATTCTTTCTCCTGTCCAGCTGAGGTCTGTTCAGCAAGATAGTCCAAGGCACACTGCCTGCCCTGGGGCGGTGTTATCTTCTTATACTAAAAACTACGTGTACAATGTTTACAATTACTTTCCAATACCTATCATCTATGTTAGACAGTGAGCTTCTACTCTAAACCAATCTAAAAGTGCCAACATCACCCAGAAGATGGAGGCTAAGAAGAAGAAAGAGAAAGGCTGGACACACACAGATTCCTCCATCTTGGCCCCTGAACCCCTATTCTAAAAACCCCCAAAAATCTATTTTTCACCCTGTGATAAATGCACTATCATTCTACTTAAACTTGCATGGCTTGCAATTTGTCATATAAAGGTTGGTAATTGTTTTTTCCAAGGGCTAAATCAAAGGCACAGGGCTCTGTACCAAGGTCTCTGAGCCCCCTGGCCAGGGGCTCGAGTCCTCCAGGGCAGCCAGAGGAATTTCCTGGGTTCTGACAATGGGCCACTCCACAAAGCTGAGGGCCAGCAGCCACATGTGACAGGAGTGTGTGACAAGTGCCTGTGTGTCTCTGCACCCATCCACTCCTTGTCCTTGCCTCTGCAGGTGCATGTGCCTGCGAGCACACGTGTGAGCCTGCATGTCCAGACTCCTAACCCCATTTCTCTGGGAAGGAGCCGCTCAAGAGCTCTTTCCAAGTAACAATTCCAATGAGGAAACCTGCGCAAATGGTGCGTAAAGCTTTCATGAATCAAGGCCTTAATCAGGACGTCGGGTTTCCGAGCACATCCTTCAGGCCTTACAGCCCTTTAATGCATTCATCACATTAAGAGTTAATTTACGACACGCGGTTCGAGGCGAGCTCTCGGCCCTTTGCTGAGATCTGCCTCAAGTGTGAGCCCTGCATTAACAACCCAAATGTATTCCACTCTCAGGGAAAAAAAAAATTACCCGGGATATTTTTGCCCTTCAAGGGAGACTCTGGGCCGTGGAACAACATGGCAATGGTGTGACAGGACCACCACCGCGTTCATGAATTTTAGATGCCTGTGAGAAATTATCTATTTTTCTGGACCCTTGCTGGGCTCAATCAGTTCCTCTGTGGTTGGTGACAATTAAAGAACGAATATGATGCAAGGAGGATATTTTAGACACTGCTTGACACCGAGGCTCCCATCTCACTGGCTTTGGCCTCTTCCCTACCTCCCAGTACATGTCCCTTCTATCTCTTGCCCCAAAAAGGATCAGCACGTTTAATGTGTTCCCAGGAAAGCTCCAGGAAATGGGCTTTCATCTCCAAAGGTTGTGTATCTCTGTGAAGAAATTACGATTATGTTGGAAGAGGAATTCATTGCCTAATACCCTCTGCCCATGCAGGATGCTGGGAAGTCTTGGGGCTGGACTGTGGAGCACTGTGCTCCATGCAGTGTGGATATCAGAAAAGCACATCTTCTTCCCTCTTTTCTTCTTCTCTCTGTTTTGAAAGCAGATGACAAATTTCAGAGTATTTTTCTCATTTGAGACAGTGCTATTCTGGAACCAAACCACAAATCTGCTGGTGAAATAAAAAGGCCATGCAAGGGCTTTGTTAAGCAGCATGTTTCCTGGGGAGATTTGCAAAGCTCTGCAGTTCCAGAAGGTCACAATAGTTAACAGTGTACTGTTACTGGTACATAGAAACTGGTCAAAAACTGAGACACAGGGGGCATGTAGGGAGATTACAAAGCCACACTGCTGGCACTGGGACACTTTCCCCCCTCCTCAATCCCACTGTCCCCCTGTGCCTTACACCAGCATTGCTGAAAGGCACAGCTCCCTGTCACATCCCTGCTGCAGGTGTGGGTTCCACTGTGTTCAGTAAAGTCCTACCCAGAGAAGGGAGATGATAATCAGCTGTGCCCCTAATAGAGATGGCCAGAAAAGCTTTACAGTTTTGGATGAAAAAAAGGCTATTTTGATTTAAATTAAAATCTTTTTCAAAACATATCAATTTCAGCACAATATTGTCTAGGGAAAAGAGGCTCAAATTATCCTGTATTCATATGCTGGCATTGGATGATTTTCATTTTTCATCTGTTTTGATTCAAAAACAAATTCACAGTTTATAATGTGTATACTTCTCATATAGCTTTAAAGGTCAAACCAAAAAGCAGCTTGAATTTAGTAAAACTAGACACTACAATTAAAACAGTTTTTACAAGCTGAGAACATTGGAAGAGTTTAAAACTTCATGGTTTTCTACTTCAGAAGTGGAGAAAAAAAAGAAAAACAAAGGGAAGGATTTGTGGAATTTCAATTGAAAAATATGGGGTTCCCACACTGCTTTTCTACTGATGGACTGGCATGGAAGAAGGAAACCAGAGTTCACATCCCTCACCCGCGTACTTTGGAGATTTGGATGACTCTTATATAAAAAAAACAAAAGTCCACTTTATTTTTCTGTCATGGGCTTCTGTCACTTTGTCCTATTGAAATTGTTTCACTTTTCTACAAGATAAATAGAACAGACCTGTTGGGCTTTGCCTGGAACCTGCTTGGAGCAGCATCCCTCCATCAGGGTGTTTTCCTCTCCCTTGGCCTGACCAATTTCAAACAGCCAGAGGAAGCCATTGCTTTTGTGAGGTGAAATTTGCCCAGTCCTCCAATTAAAAACCCTCACATTTCCTGGCATGTCTCCAGCCTCTGCTCATTTCTCCTGTTGTGTTTCCCTCAGTGTTCCTTGCTCAGCAGAAAGACTCTGCCTGTGAGCAGCTTCCCAGCATTTCAAAGCCTGGCCACAGCTGAGGTTGCTTCTCTTTTCTATTGCACAAGGACCTTGGTCAGGGTAATGCCACTGTGTTTATGATGGATGAGGAAAGTTGGGTGGTGTTATTGAGAAAGCTTCAATTTCCCAGCCCAGGCAAATACTCCATTGACTTTTCCAACAGAGCAGAAACAAGTTCTCTGCTGCACAACAGGCAGACAAATAATCCTCATGCAATTTATCTCAAATCTCTTGATCCAGTCTTTGAATCTAGGCGCTTAAATCATGTAAATACATATGAAAGCCTATTAGCTCCTTTGATCACATTAACCTGCTGCTGTTCACAATTAGTTTGAAGTCTTTGTCTGAAAAGCTCTACATTAGTGTAAGAAGAGACACAGGGGAGGAATTCAGCCTGTCAGAAGAAAATTACTTTTGAGAAGGCAAAAATTTTGTACAGTTATGTGATTCAAATATAATTCTTGCTAGTCTAACATGGAAACCAAATCCAGCTGTAGCAGAAAGAGCTCCAGGATGCCACTGAGCCCTCTGCAAGGCTTGACTTGGGGCAGACAGGCTCTGGCTATGGGTGGACACAGCATATAATGGGTGAAAAATGGGGACAGCGTGGAAAAAAGGATAAGGTCAAGGTCTGGACATTAAAAAATTTATGATCTAAATAAACAAATATTTTGGGGAAAAAAATGTTGTTCCTATTTTAAGTCTTATCAAGGGCTAGTCCAGATGAAATGCTGAGTTTTCAGCCCAGTATCTTGTCTTATTCATGGGATGATCCCTTCCTATCTGGAGGGACTTGATTGTGTGTTCTCTGAAAATGTGTTGGTCAGGCAATGGGAAAGAGGATTTTATATAGTGCAATTTCACCTTGGCTGTTAATTATATCGATTTCATTGCCTGGAATACCCTTGTCTGGAAGGGATGGCCATCCTGTTTCCTCCAAACACTGCCTGACATCATTCTTGGAGTAAGCTATTGGAGAAGCTCACTATCCTTGTGAGATCTGAGCTTGGACCCATCTCTTCTCTCCCACTCACCTGACTTTTTTTTTTTAGCCCCTCCAATTAGGTGAACGGATCAAGGATCAATGACAGCATTGTTTTGCCTATAGAAGGCATGGAAATTAGTGCTTCTAATCTTGGATTTCTGCCTTCATCTGCCACTGTTTGAGATGGCTGGAGCTGCAGCCTCCCAGAGGAAATGTACAAAGCAGCCACATCTCCACTTGTGCAATAGCAGCAGTGTCTCTTGCCTGCAAAGACGATGTAAGTGGTAAAACACTCCATCTGAGCCAGGCACAGCCAGGTTTCCAGTTTAATTAAATGTCAGGATCTGTTGTAGGGGGAAGGGAAGAAATCTAACCCTGTTCAATGAGGGTATTCCAGAGGGAGCTGGTTAAAATAATCCACGAGGCTAATTAGGCATGTTATTTTCTTGTTATTTCTGTGTACCCTGCATGGTATCAAATGTTTATAGTGGCTGTGCTCCAATCATCAGCAAAGGAAACAAAGAGCATCCTCTAAACATGATGCTGAAAGACAGTTCACTCTACCACATCTTAATCTGTGCAAGACTCTGGGAGATCAGCATCTCTACACAGCTCCTTGGTCTGTCAGTGCTAACAAAATACAGTAGCTCTCCCTGTTTCATGTGTCTGGCAGTGCTCACATGCTCTGATATTCTGGGATAAAGCCTAGCCCACACTGCTAAAAAAATCTGCTAAACTCCTTGCTCTGCAACTCACCCTGCTGCCATCCCTGTAGCTGACAGCCAGTCCACACAATTAGACTTAAGTGCTTTGTTTTTCGAGAGTGAGATGGAGGCAGATGAGAGCTCCACATGCCCTGTGTTTTGTGTTTGCACTTGTGCTGATTTAGCCCTTGCAGAGGTTTTAAGTAGAGCAGCAAAGAGGCTCTTGTGGCCACTTTGAAGGACCCTGTTGGCAAAGGCCTTGTGTCCTGACTCTGCCTCACTGAGCCATCGATGAATTGTGGCAGAAGTGCACCAAGGTGGTAAGAAGAGAAGAAATCCACTTGCAAACCAAAAAGAGTTTGGGAAGCCTTCACCTGAATGTGATAACCTGGTTGTCTTTGTATCAGACAACAAAGAGTTGGCTTAAAAATCCCAGCCAAATATTTTGGTAGACAGTGCAAAACCTTCAGCAGTGGGAGGAGCTGTGCATACAGGACATCAGTTACGTGGTATGTGGCACTTTCAGAGGATGTGGGACCTCATCATTGGCAGAAAAGGTGCACATTACAAATTAAACTCGTTTTCAGACCTGTTCTTGCCCTTCTAGCCACAAGCACAATGTCACACCAAGCACCAAGCAGCAGCAGGGGATTCTCCTGTTCCTGCAGGCAGAGGAGATGGCTCCCAGTTGCACACACGTCCAGCAAAAGCAGTGCCACTTTGGGTGGGCTGTGGAAAAGCCACATTCCTTGGACAATTTGATAGGGCATGATACTGGGAATAATAACAACATCTGAGCATTGCCGTGCTTCTCTCCTCACTGAGCCAAGTGACACATGCTTTTCTGGCACTGTGAGGGACTGTTTGCTAAATGACACAGCAGCCAGGCACTGCCAGACTTGTGATAATTTGGGGAATTGTAAAGAAATAAATTGTTTGCCAGCTGGATAGAGAAAGGAGAGGAATCAGGAATACAAACACTTGAGGTATCTGTTCTCTGCTCCCCTGCTAGTGATGATACTCTGAGAAATGATAATTCAGGAGCAGCCCTTTACCTGGCAGAGGTGATTTTCCAATTAGCCAAACTTCCAGGTCACCTCACGTGAGCTCTGTGGAGAACTCACCAATGCATTATGCAGATCTGCTTGTCATTTCCACCCTTTCAATTCACCTTGATTTCTGCTCTTCAAAAACTGGGAGAGTCAGGAACAGTTCATACCTGGATATGTTCTGTATCCAGGAAAATGCCAGAGATCTGCTTCACAACAGTTGTAGCCATGAAGAGGAAATGAAGGCAAAGGGAGCTCTGCTGCTTTCTCTGGGATTTGTCCTGAGTGTTGGACTCCTGCAAATGCTACTGGGTCAATGCCAGTCCCAGGGACCTCTGTAGCAAAAGGGTTGGGCTCAGGGAGAGGATCTGCTGGTGCCCAAGCACCCACTGAACTCCATCAGCTCCTGCAGGGCTACAGAGAGACCTGGCTGTGCAGGTGAAATGAAACAAACCCACTGCCTCACAGCAGCCATTCCTTGCTGATGGATGCAAATTGCCACAGCCTCATGGGTGGATCTTGCTTTGAGCACACCTGGGCTGTGAGTACCAGCTTATTTAATGCATTTTCTTCTCTGAGTCTGCATCTCAGAGGCTTTCATGTGGCCTTTCCAGTACAGCCTGCAGGACATTCTGTGTCTGCCAAAGTACCCTGGCTGAGGAGATTGAAGTGTCCATGCAGGCTGTTGTGAATTACAATTGAAATTGCAGCAGTGCCAGGACTTTTCAGGTTTGCAGGTGTTCAACAGCCTGAACACTGATGGGAAACCTTCCTGAAAATAAATGTTCCATTCAGTCAGGAGTGCTCATTGGATATCTGGGTGGAGCTTTCTGAACTGTGTAGTCTGCAAATATCCACAATGTCAAAATAAAGGGTCAAATTAATATTTCTAAACTTAAGATTTTACTAAAATCCCCTGCTTCTCTGTTGTTTGGCTTTCCCTGACCAAAGACCGGCATGCAACCAGACTTTCTACTCACTACCTTTAATCTTCCTGGGACTCAGGGAAATAGAATCCCAGGGGCTGACTTTCACCTTTTCCTTTACTAAGGACTCAAGCCACCCCTTCCTTGGGATCTGTGAGGATGCTCACTCTGCTGACCTGCCTGGGCAGGACAGGTAAGCTAATAACCATAAGGAGGCAAATGGGACCCAATGAAAATTACTGCTAACCTTTAACTTTCCAATGAAGCAGCCATTTCTTGTGCCTGGTGCAGGTGACCCCAGCCTGTGTGATGGGCTCAGAGGTCTGGAGAAGGGATATTCCTTGTGATCACAGAGTCAGGACACCACTCATGTGTCCAGTTTGCAGTCTGCTTTCATCACTGCTGAGTGCTGACAGAGTGGCAGCAGCACTGAGGGGAATGTCTGGGGACTCCTCAGTCATCAGCACTTGACACAGCCATGCAGAGTGGACTCCCAGCATGAGGCATGTACCTGTAGCTGAAGCATTTTGAAGCAAGCATCTTTGTCCCAGGCAGCCTTTTCTAAATGGACACTGGGAAGCAAATAAAGATGGCAGGGGGTGGTTGGAAGCATGGAGAGATCTCAGCTATAAGATCAGAGCTGTCTTGATGATTCCTTTAGGTATGGAAATGGTAGCTTTCCTATTTGTCCCTTGGTGTGTTTTGGTTCAAGCCCTGCAGGTCACTGAAGGAGACAGTGAATTAGGGACACTCAGAGAGTAACAGACACACAGACCTCAGGGAGTAAATGGTGTCTCTGATGGACTGTTTGCTGTGCTGGTGTTTAGTCACATTTCTCTCAGTGTCAAAGCCAACAGGGAACCTGTTGTGATGCACATCACCACACAAATACTGTAAATCCCATTGGCTCCAGCAATGGGGCTTGCAGGGGTGAGTGTGTGCTATGGGAAGCCAGAGTTTGGGAAAGGTACTGGGAGCCAGGCTGCTGATGTGCCAGAAGTCCCAGTACTGAAACTTTTGCCTGAGTTTCTTGGGTGTAATGGCACATTTCCCAGTCATGATCCCTTTTTCCCATGGGTTCCCAGAGTTTTGAGCCATGCCAGATATGTCTCAGATCTGCGCACTGAAGTTTCTCAGAGATGAATTACCACATGTAATTGCTGTGATGGATAACACAGCCATGAATTGAACAGGGCCCTAGAGTCATTCAGGACCTACATTTGCCCCTTTTGTTCAGATGGAAAATTAAATGATTCTTAAAATAATAAATGTGCACCCTGGAGAGAAATACTCAGCTGCTCCCTCAAGAGGTGCTGTGCTGTTGTGTTGAGCAAAGCATAACGAAGGTAATTGAAAAGTTATTACTTTGGGGGCAAATTTGTCTTGGCTTGTACTGCCTTGCAAATAGATTTAGTTGTGAAGCAACCCATGTACTGCAATGGGGGAACAGATGTGCTTCAGGAAACCAGGCCACCAGATCTGGGGCCAGATTCTGCTCCTCCCTCTTCTTTGTGCAGTCTTGCTTCTTCTTGCTGGAACCAGCCTTTCTTCCTGTAATTTTGTCTTCCATGTAATTTTATCTTCTCTGTGGCTGTACTCGAATGGTGACTGTGAGAATCTCTGTCTTTGGAGATGTAAAACTCAGCATGATGAAACATGAGCAAACATGATCTAACTGTAAAGCTGGACCCTTTCTGCAGGGGGGAGGACCAGAGACCTCCAGAGGTCCCATCCTGCCTCAGTTGTGCTGCTACTTTGGTGCTGGTTTGGAAAGAAGAGGAATTAAACCTTGCTAGTTCTGCAGAGGCAAGAAAGCTGTGGGAGATGCACTCTGCCTCACCAGAGAGTTGTGCCAGCTGAGGTGCAGCTGATAAAAACTTTGTTGGTTGTGCTAAACCTCTTGAAGGGGTTTTTGTGTCTCAGATGAGGTAATGACAGTGAGTTTGTCCCCTGCAGCTCAGAGAGGGGTGGGACAATGCACCTTCACCTACAAGAAGGTGTATTGATTCCTTGAGATGTTTTCAGTGACGGTGCAGGAGGGGTTGTGTGAGGACCCAGCGTGCAACTGGTCATCCCTGTCCTGCACACCCTGAAGAGAGAAGCTAGAGAAAAACAAAAGGGAAAATTTGCTCCTCAGTGTCATCTTAGGACTTGGCCTGGCTGCAGGGAATTGGAAAGAAACATTTTGAAAACAGGTTTTCTGGTTTTTGGTTTGTTTGGTTTTTCCAGCTTCTTTTAAAAAATTAATTCAAGTGAAATTACAGTTTTCACATGTCGATTTTATGTTTTTAAAAAAGCTCTCAAATAATTAGAGTACTCAAAGTAAACGGTCTGTTATGCTTTATTACCTGATGTGTGCTATGACTCCATTAAAGCCCTGTTGCACTTCTGCCATTTTTCTGTATTTCAAAATGCTTTGAAGATGGAACTCAAATCATCAACATTAATTGCCAGCCAAACAGAAATGAACCTTTTAAAAGGGAAATAATTTTATAGCTCTAATTTGATTAAGTAGCAAAGTGTGTTGTTTCCATTTTAAGTGGACAGTATAAACATAAGTAAAGTTAATATTTATTAATCTTAATGTGCATGCCAGGTAATTGCAGGCCCACTACAGCAGTGAGGGCTGTGTGACTCTTGCTCTCTTGCTGTATGTTTGCACACCCTTCGGGTAAACAGGAAGGAGAGGAGATTTGGTGCTAATGAGATGAAATTCTCTTTCCAAAGGGCTCCTGATTTTGATCATGTGCTGAGGACTAGGGATGCAGGTAGGTAATCGTGTTTGGTGACCATGGCCAGAATCCAGGAGGGGGTGAGCAGCTCTGGGGGAACCTGTGACTTACACACGCAGAGTCACACATCTACTCTCCTGCACGGTAGTCATTTCCCACACAGAAATCTTCCATACCTCCAAAATTGTTTCTGTAATGTTGGTTTTTTAATTCTTGTCCCTTTTCTTGCAGTCTTGAAGCAAATCCACCTGAGGTGTGTAGCATCCTAACACTGTGAGCAGGAGCAGCACTGCGCCGGCACCAATAGGAGTTGTGGGACATTGCTGGAAGCTGAGTCTTGAGTTCAGGAACTTTTGGGTCGGATTCTGGCTTGCTGTGCCTCTCCCTGTGCAGAGGATGACGCAGGGCCAGAGTGAAGGCAAGGTAGGGCAGAGCTGCTCTTGCTGGCTGGCAGAGCAGGGCTGCAGAGCAGCAGAGCTTTAGCAGGCACTGGAGAATTGTCTCTCCTTGGCTGCGAGTTTGAGCCCATTTCAGGACAGCCATGTCTGAGGGATCCTCCTCCAACAGTTTTACTTGCCACATGTCTGTAATTCTGCACCCTTCCACCGCTGCAGTGAGCTCCTCAGCACCTTGTCTGGTGGACACAGGGCCTTCTGTAGGAAAGGTGCATTAACAGGGGAGTGGAGATCCACGTGTGGGAGAAAGGCCATGAGAGCTGCCCAGGCAGATCAGACCCGTCGTGTTCCTAAGTCAGAACCATACCAGGGGCAGAGAGCTGCCCTGTCTCTGAATCTCCTGTGCCTGAGTCAAGCCCACTGTAACCACGTGGGCTTCACATGGCAAGCTGGGTGTTGCCTTCATCACACCATGGCTGTTTGAATCCCAAGCCTGGCTGGGACCTGGCAAGCTGGGCAAGATTGGCCCCACAGCCCTGCAGATGGGGCCAGTAGGTATGAAACCTGTGGCCTCTGGATCAGTACTGACTCAGATTAACACAAGCTGTTTCCAAGACCATTTGTGCTGGGCAGGAGCAGATGTAGAAATTTTCTAACCTCCTCTCAAATGACTTGGTTGAGAAGAAAAGAGCCCCAGAGCATCACAGGTCTAACATTTGATTTCCCCATCAAGCCTGCTCAGCATCTTGCAGGATTTGCCCTCCTGCATCCTGCCTTTTAATTGCTGACTGATTGTAATATAGGATTTTATTTTCCCTATAATGACTCTTGGGGCCCCCAGATGTTCTCCTCAAGTGTGGTTGCGTCAGCACTAGAGATTGAATGACTGATACCAGCAATTTTTACAGCTTGAAAGAAGAGAAATATGTGAAGGGGATTTAATTTAGCTCCAATATTGTGTCTTCATCTTCAAGACTCTACAAGAAAATGACACCAAAAGGTTATTTTACAATGAGAGGAGGGAGAATTAGCCCGAGATGGGAGAGATCACCAGGCTGGCTTTCTAATATCAGTTCATTACAGAGAACACATTTGTGCCGCCACTTCACTGCTGCTGTTAATTTAAACTGGGATGATTAAAAGCTGTAATTGCACCATTTTAAATAAATGTCCACTATCTGGATTATTATATTTTTAATTACTGTGTCTCTGTCGAATGTTTTTATCCCTCTGATTGATTTGTTTATACTGTATTTATTTATAATTCCTTGATCTCCCTGACCCTGCTACCTCCTGAGAACACAGTTTGATTGTGATTCCAGCAAATGGAAGAGGACTGAACCAGAAAAGAGCAAAAGGTACCAGGTCAGCTTTCCCTTATGAGATCTTTGTAGCTCTCCTTCTTTGTGTTGTGACCCAGGTGCTCTTCTGCTCTTTTTTGTTCCCCAGGGCTGTGGGGGAAGATGGACAGCCTGGAGGACTGTCTGACTGGGAGGCAGGAGAGGGGAAAATTGAATTGTTACCCAGCAAAGCTCAGCCTGTGGAGCTGGCAAGAGCATCACGCTGTGTGTTAGGAGCCATTCCTTAACCATTGCCTCACAGGCAGGAACCTGCTCCTGTGGTGTAAGTTCCAGAATAAGCACTCAGACCCATGGTACCCCATTGCACATTGTTGTCTGCCAGGGGCAAGGAGCTGCAAGCAAGAATGACTAGCAGAGATCATGATCTGAGTGCTCAGAGCACTCCTGAGAGCTGCTCTGGGACTGTGCTGTGGGGCACCTGAGAGAACACTGCTGCTGAGAACATTTGAGAGGCTGCTTGCTCCTGTAGGACTCCAGGCATCTCTGCTGATGTGTTTATCTCCCATCACATGCAGTATCTGCAGCACAGGGACTGTCACTTGCTCTGACTTTGTTCTGCACCCTCTACAGGAGGCTTTTGATGGCTGGCAAGGGCTCTGGGGCACTCTGGTAGCATGAATGCATAGTTTGCCTGCCAGGCAAATATTGCAAAGCTTCCAAACACTTTCCCCTGTTTTCTACAGTCTCTGGAACCCTTAAGGAATGGATCAGGCCTTCAGGCATAATAGAAAAGGGGTCTGCATGTGCCCCCTGGATGTACATAGTGTGTGGCCTCACCATATTAGTTCTGTCAGCTGTTTAATGGCTTTTCCTCTAGCAGTGAGCCAGATGCAGCTCTGCAGCTGCTGTGTGGGGCAGGGGGAAGCCTGGTGAGAGCCCATGGCCAGAGAGGCTTTTGCAAAGGGAACATTCTTACTGGGCAAATTTGAGTGTGGACTGAGTCACAAGGCAGTGGATGGACAGACTTATCAGGTAACTATACTGGAATGGTGTTTGGGCATCTGTAGAGAGCATTTCCAGGAATGAATGCTCATGGGGCACTTGCTACTAGGAAAAAGGGAGCACAGCACTGGAGGAAGCCTCCTGGAACAGCACATCCAGTTGCCTGACCTGAGAGTTCAACACGGATATGAATTTGCTCTTAGAGGGCCACATACAGGGCAGCCAATTATGTTGCATGTAAGTGACACAGCTCCACTCCAGGTATGTCCTTTAGCACAAAAACAGGGGGTGTCGCAAGGACAGAGCAGCAAGGAACGAAAGAACAGAACCTCTGTAGGCATCAGCCATGTCCTCATTGTGAATCCTCCAGCTACACAGCCAGAAAATTAGGCAGAAACCACACATGAGCACCAAAGCATGATTTCATGAGTACTTGAGCAGCCCCTGGGCAGGCACAGCACTGGATGAATGGGACAGGTGAGAGGGTGGCCATGATTTTGTAGCAGCATTAGAGAGAATTATAGTCTGCAGCAAACCAGTCATTTTGGTCATTCAGAAAGGGTAATTACACTTTGAGATCTCCAGGAGGTAGTTTTCTTGTTGGCTGGTAATCAGCCTGTGTGTTCCTTTTTTCTTATTTTAATTAAAAATATTGGTTTGCCATGTTCACCAGGCACCTAGCTTGCTCTGCCCGAGCACAAATGCTTAATAGCATTTTGTAATTGACTGAATTGTCTATTAGTAAAAAAGCCATGTAATTTAGTGAGCATCATTGAAGTGCTTACTGTTATACCTGACACAAAGCTAAGGACTCCCACCTAAAGAACTTAGAGCCAAGAGGGGTGTTAAAGACAAATTAGGGCGATTTTACATGAGAATAGCAGTGTACTCGGAAAAGTGGAGCTGATGGATGGGCAGGGTGAGGCATTGGCATTCTGCAGTCGTCCATAGCAGCTCTGCTCTCTCAAACTCTTTCAGTCTGACAAGTGAAAGTGGGTTTGAAAGTCAGTGTATTGATTTTACCTAAGAGAAACCCGCAACTTTTACAAATCACTTTCTCCTATCAGCTTCCTCTTGCAACCTTTGTCTCTGGCAGGCTCCCTGGCAGCGGGTGGTCAGTGTTCAGGAAGGCAGAGATGCTGTTTGGTTGCCCTGATCTCTCCCTCATCTGGGAGCCAGGGCACAGTTAGTCTGATACTTCGTTAACTGTGAATATTAGATTGCTGGAAAATGCCATGGCAGGGCTCCTGTGAAGGCTGTCCAGGAAGGGTCAGCACACAGCTGGCTCTCTGCCCTGACCAGATCTGTTTGCTCTGTGCTCAGTTTTGACCTGAAGTATCAATGTCATCCACCTTACTTTTTTTTTTAAGGGCAAAAAGAGATAACACGTTTGTTCATGCTGGAGTTTATTCTTTATTGGTTTGTGGTTCTCACCATCTGCCTGCTGATACGTGTGTGGAGGAGACCTGGATAATTCTGAGATGTCAGTGATTTTTCTGCTGGTGGCTCTTTGTGCCCCCAGGGACATCACCCCAGGGACAACCATGATATTGGCATCGTTTGAGGGGACCTGATTGGCAGGGAATCTCTCCTGGGCTGTTCAGCTTGCAGGACTGTGTTGCTTCTGCAGGGTAATGGCTGTTGCTGCAATCTTCCAGGTGGCAGGATGGCATCAACTCCTTCCCCTTCATGGACCCTCCTGTGATCTCTGTATCTAAGAGGAGATATTTCCACCTCTCCCCAAGGGAGGAGAAGGAAGAAGCTTCTCTGGTGTCCTGTTCTGTCTGGATGTTGGCCAGGCTTTGCTTCACACAGCTCTGCAAGAAGAGGGAGAAGTTTTCTATGAAAAACTCCAACTTCCCCCAGGCCACTTTTTCTTACATTCATATATATAACTCCTCTAGACCTTCAAACTATTTGGAGAAAATTCTTTGTGCTTTGCAATCCTGTGAGCTGCCCTGGGCACCTCCCCTCCTGCTCCTACAGTTGTTTCTGTCGCTCTGTGCTTGGCAGTAGGACTGTCTGTCTTTTGGAGGGAAGCTTCCACCTCAGAGCCAGCTGCACCTGAGTCAGGGTGAGGTGGTCCAGCATCCTCACTTTTGCACAAGTTATGCAACAGTTTTCAGGGTCTGCAATGGGAATTTGTTCATGTACTGTCTCAGTGTTTCCTTTGGAAAGCCTTCATGAGCGTGTGGGCATCCAGCAGGATTGCGTCCAGGTTGCTGCTCATGATACCTGGCAGAGGCCACCTGATCTTTCACAGCCACTTGGCCATCAGCTCAGAAAACTTATCTGGCTTGCCTTCAGCAATCAGGCTGCCTTGGAGCACAAATGATCAGCATGTGGTCAGATTTTTACAGCACCCCCTTCATGAGGACATTAATGGTTGTGTTAGTTTCTGATTTTCCTCTATGTCTCTATTCAGGAATTCTAGCACTAAGGTAAAGAGGTTGTTCATTCCATCCTTAAGCATTTCCAGTAAGGCCTCCTGAGCCAGTTTCTTCTCCTGGAAGACAGAGTTACAGGATGACACAATTGCATCACTGAATGATTTGTTCCTTCACTCATTTCTTATCTTCTTCCTGCCGCTGGTTGATAAACTTGATTGATTGAAAGCTGGCTACAAGGAACTCATTAATGTACCCAGACATGGCTTCTACTTTGTTCCTCTGTCTCAGGATCTCCTCAGTTTTTTTCTTTGCCTTGTTGCTGGTGTCGGTATCACCACTGCTAATGTGACAAATAAGGGAATTGATGGTGGAGGTGGCGTTATGACATGTGTCATCACTGTCTGAGGAGATAAGCAGGGTTTGGAATTCAGGGTTCATATCTAACTGGATTATATCTTTCAGTCTAAAGAGATTGTGTTTTCTGCAGAGCAGCCTGCTCACTTGCTTACTTGCATGTGGAGGAAAAGTCTGGGGAGCCATATCCACAACTGAAATTTCCTCCTCGAGAGCAGGTGGGCTCTGGCTTCAAGGGTGCATCTCTGAATGCTGACAAGAGACTTCATATCTTGTGTTTGAACCATGCTGAGGTTTCTCATTGAAACACATTGTTGAAGAAACTCTTGACCTGCCAGGTTCCTGTTTTGCAATATGACCCATCATCCTCATATTCTCTTCAGGAAGATCCCCAGCTGTTCTGAACAGGATAATTCCTTCCTCTGCCCCTGCCACTGCTGCTTAGACTGTGATGTTTCAGAAGTTCTGAGTGAATAAGGAGAGGATGAAAAACAAAAAATGCCAAGGGAAGAAGATTTACATGGAAGCAGTTTCTTGAAATTTGCCATTAGGACAAAACCCGCTGCGTTTTACCCGGGGTAGAACACTTAAGTTATTATCACGTTATTTAACTTTATTCTGGCACGTTAAAAACTGGCAACTGTGACATGAGAAATGCCCTTTAGAATTGAGAAGCAGGCACTTAGTTTGGGGAAAAAAAATCCTTGTCAGTGCAACAGCACTGCCTGCATCCTGACACAGCTCTGGTCCCCAAAAGTGCTGCTCCATGGAAAGCCCCTCTTTGCAGGACCTCTGACTGCAGCCCACCTCCCTGTGGTGAGGCTGCAGCCAGAGGTGGAACAGCTCCTGGCTCAGAGGACCCCCATCCTCAGCATGTGGGCACACACGGATGAGCAGGGCTCTCTGTGCTCTTTGGCTCTCTCTGCTGGCAGCAGAGCCCCCCAGTCCTGGGTTTGGACACTGTCCCCCCAGGGGCACCCTCTGGGGAGCACGCTGCTGTGGGGACCAGGCACACAGGGTGAGGAATATCGTGTTTAAACCTCTAGGAAGAATCACAAACCCTGCCAGGCACAAGAAGTAAAGCAGGAGAAAAGAGCTGCCAGAAAAGAATTACAAAAGAGCTTTGCTAATGTGACAGCCGATTTCCAGAGGGATCCTTTTCCTTCCTCAGTCATGAGCAAAAGGAGAGGTTTTCCTTGAAGGCAGAGTACAGAGCTCTGTGTAAGGGAGCAAATGCTCTACCTCGGGCAGAGCAGCACCGGGCTGATTGCTTGGCTGGGAGGGAATCACTGACTTTGGCTCTGTGCCTGGGACATCTCCTAACAGGGGCTGTGGGATGAGCATGGAGGGCCTGGAGCATCTCTGAGCTCTCCTCCTGGGAATGCTTTTCCAGGGCTGGAGGCCAGAAGCACTTCATCCTTCTGCACCACAGAGCACAGCAGGCTGCTGCCTGCAAGAGCCAGCTGCGAGGGAGGGGGAGGCAAGCAGTGGAGAGCACCAGGAGGGATGCTCTGTTGTTGCATGTGAGACCAAGTCATTCTCTCTCTCCTCTCCAGCAGCCAGTCTAGGTGATAAACAAAGGCTGGGTCTGCATTATTTCGTGTTTTTTCAGGGAATATATTTGGAGAAAATACTAGGCACCTTTGTTAAATTAATTGTGCTAATTAAATGACCAGGTGTGTTTCTTTATCAGATGATGCTGGAAGTAACGGTTCATGGAACAAACTGGCATTTTTACTATATATATGAAGAAAACTGAATCTGTGGGGGTTTTTTTGTGACTTTGTTAATTTTTTTCTTGTATTCTACAAGTTGTTTATGGGGTAAGTTTTCTACGACTGGGATACAAAAAGTTTTCTGAGATACCTAGTATCTGGCCAAACAGCTATTCCCAGAAATGTAACTGGGTTTTGGGAAAAAATAACTAATAACTCCCTAATAAAATAAAGACAAAGGTGAAGAAAAAAGGAATAAAAGTGTTTTTTATTGCATTATTCTGATGATAAGCTGACAGAGAGTCAGAAGGTGTTCAGTGAGCAAGGAGCACAGTCTGTTCCTTTATCATAATAATTTTTATTGCCTAGGTATATATTCTCTTGCCCTGCTCAATAACCATCCTGCTGCTTTGCTTGCTGAGAATTAGGACTCTGTTGTAGCAGTGAGTGCTTCTCTCCAAGTGCCTGGTGCTCACCCATGTGGGGGCTGAGGCAGATCTGGTGTTCCTCAGAGATGCTGGCAGTTGGGTGGGATGAAAGGGAAATTTCTGTGGTGCAAGCAGAGGTCTGGGAATCAGAGATGCTCCTGGTAGCTGCAATCAGCTGGTGCAATTCTTGTGAGGAGCCCCAGAGGCAGAGTAAAGGCAAAGGCACCACAGAGCTTCTTATGGGCTCTTCTCGGGGGAGGGAACTTGTGCCCATGGGTCCAGGTTCTTGGTCTTTTCTGCAGAGCCAAAAGGAGTTAGATGGTGCCAGAGTGGACTCAGGATATGAAATCTGGGTCCCACAGTACTTCCTCCTAGCACAGCTAGGATCACTTCAAGCTATTTGTCCCCAGTGAGCCTTCTGCACCAAAGAAGGCTTCTCTTTTTTACCAGTTAGAACTGCACCTAAAAAATAATCTTGGCCTGCTTGCTAGATCAAGAGACACCCTCTGGCATCATTGGAGACTTTGCCTTTGGGGATGGCTGAGAAGCTCCTCACTGACTTCCCACAGGTCATGTGTGTTTCCAGTCCTTATACAATTTTTCTGGTTTTCATTAAGGGCAACTCTTCAGGCAGCAGTTTCAAGCCTGTTTATGTTGTTCCTTGCAGACATTTCTCTGCTTTGCCTCAGATGAATCACCTGCTGATGAAGGTACCTGCTGGAGGGGCATTACTTGAGTCTGCCCATGGCACCAAGTGCAAGAGGGGAGATGAATCAGCTGAGTGTGGATCACCACAGCCCCTCACCTCCCCCAGACCCATGCTGAGGCTGTCCCTCCATGGAGCCTCCTCTCTGACCTGCAGAGAATGTGGCTTGAGAACCTCTCCCAGAAACTGCTCAGCTCTTGGGCAGCCCTGGCCTGTGTGCTGTACCTGTGTGCCCATCAGACTCAGCCTTGCCCAGCAGGAGTGTTCCCAGCATGGAGCACTGTTCCATGGCTCCGTGTCTAGGGATTAAATATACTTATTTAGATACTTATTTAGTCTTTTTAGCCCCTAACTCCTACATGTCAAAGGGAAAAAGAAATCTTTCTTTTTCTTTCTAGTCTTTTTAGCTCAGCATGGCAAGACCATCTCCTGCATTGTGTTTGTACAGCTCCCAGCACCTGGGATTGCTGGCACTGCCACAGTGCAATTACACATGGTGATACTGCATTCAGTGCCTTGGAAGCCAGCTTCCCAGACTCCAGGAACTCCTGAGCTGACACAAGGAGCAGTTTGTCTTTCTGTCTCTGAACTGGGGACATGCCTTCACCAGTAGATCTTCATTAAGCTTCCCAGAAGCTGCCATGGCATGCATCAGCTGTATTGAAACAGGCTGGTGTAGCTTATGAATCACTGTCTTTAATTCCTGCTTGCGACTGGGGATCATCCTCATCCCTTTTTGGGATGAGTTTCACTCCAGCAATTGGCAGGATTAACCTCCCTTCAGAAGCACAGGTTGAGCATTATGAACAAGGGGAAAAGCCTCAGGCGAGTGGTGGTCTATTTATATCCCATGGAAGATGGACTCTGTGCATAAGAATATTCAAGCCCTTGGCCCCTCCACCCCCCTCCCTGTTCCTCTAGCTGCTCTCTCGAGGCTGTCTCAGCACTGAAAAATTAGTTTCTTCTTGAAAGCTAAGAGGAACCTCAGTCAACACAAGAGTGAGCAGCCAGGGATGGGGAGGTCTCTGCTTTACTGAATCCCCTAAAATCTGCTTTGTTGATGATACACAGCAGTGAAGGAATCAGATGTGAGCTGGGACAATTACTGTCTCCTCACAGAGTCTGTCTCCACATTTTCAAGCAGGCTTCTATTCTTACCCTGCCTGCTTTTTGAGGCTGATTGCTGATCTAAATTACCAGCACTTCTCAAATATCTTTTTGGAGGCTTTTTCCTGCAGTGCGGCCCTGACCATCCCACAACAGTGAGTTAATCCTGCACCCTGCACCAGCTGCAGAAATCCAGGGCTCAAAGAGGGTAAAGCTCTCTCCCTGTCCCCACAAAGTGCTGTGAGGACCACTGAGCCCTGCCCAGTCTGCACTGCACCCAGCTGTGGTAAAGAGGGCAGAGCCCCTAACCCCAAGGCACTGCATGTGGAACAAGCATTTCCCCAGACCACACCACAAAACCTATCCCACTTCCAAAGAAGGAGGAGAGGAGCTCCCAGGAACTGGGGAGACACAGGATCGTGTCACAGCAAGGCTTCTCCAGCAGGTGCAGGATCCAGCTGGGCCAGCAGCAGTCCTTAGCCCTGCCTGCAGCACAGGCTAAGCCACGACTGCCCTGCTCCAGGGAGGGAGAGCAGAATCCAGCCGTGCCTCTGGCCCCCTCAGAGGGGCTGATACCAGCAGCTCCCCTCCCTGGGCATGTCCCTGCTGCCTTTGCCTGCTGCCTTTGTTTGTGGAGGAGCCCAGTGAGCTCTGTAGCAGGGCTGGGATTTCACACTTGGAAACAACAAGGGATTCACCTTCCCTTCAGTTTGTATCCAACAGCCCCCTGCCTACAGGGAAAGGAGGCGCAGACCAAGAATGAAAGTGATGGTCCACAAGCTACCAAGAATGATGCTCCACAGAGAGCTTCACTCAGCACAGACCAGAGGCAACTTAACAAGCCTTCAGCTGGGGAATCCACCTTCACTGGAGTCATGCTGAGCCCTGTGCCCATTAACATCTCTAAAATTTCCCATTTTTTACCCTTCTTTCATATATGATGGCTACAAAATACTTATTTTTAATCCTGAATGATGAATTTCTCATCAAAGTGGCACCTGTCCCCTGTGCAGGATGTTTGCTCTACGGCTCCAATTCACCTGTGAGTATGTGGCAGAAAGCAGCATGGCCAGAAAGCTGAGACTCTGCAAAAGCATGAAAAATTTGTCTTCCATTG
>NW_005054309.1:2268843-2270789 GCF_000277835.1 Geospiza fortis | reverse complement strand
TAGGTAGAAAAACTCCCGTGACCAGTTCATTGGATGGAGAGGGGCTGGTGCCATGGGGTTAACATCTCAGCTTTACAGGGATGCAAAACCGCCCCCTGCACAGCAGAACAAAGGAAAACCTTCTGAAGGAATCCCAGGAACAGTGTTTGTCAGGAATGCTGCAAGGAGTAAAATATGCCAGGTAGGGAAACCTTTTAGTGCCTGTGGCTGAGGAGGGAATGAGATGTGTGGTGTAAACTTGTACCATGAACTACTTTTACCATCCCCATCACTCGAAATACACAGCTGAGATTTTTACTGATCCCTTCGGTGATGGGTGTAAATCCTCCAGACCGACTTGAAGCACCAAACACTGTGTATTTGATTCAGCCACAACTGCAGGGATTCGATATCTAAAATATCACTGTGGTTCTAGTTCTTTCAGTAAGACCACAGAAAAAACATCCCATTATGATACACTGTGTGTGTGTGCATACGTGTGGATGTGGATGGTGTTGACTGCCTCGAGACAGGCACCGTTCTGAAGATGAGCAGCCTGAGAGGTAACCTCAGTTTTCTCATTGACCACCGAGTCTCAGCATCACCGTTTGAAACATAAATTTTATTGCAACAGAGAATTAAAAATAGTACATTTGAAAGAGTTGCAGAGTGCATGTCATCAAAGAACTAGTCAGAAATCACAACTCAAGCAAATCATGTACAATTTGAACAGAAAGTTTTATTAAAACAAGTGGAAATCAAACTCAAATTTTCTTTGTTTAATTTCACCATAACTGTGGATTGTGTATTTACAGTCTTCGCCTCTTGTGGTGAAGGTTCTGCTCAGGGCAGGGCAGGGATGGATGGGGAGGAGAGGTGGGTTTCAAAAGCTAACAGGATGTGAAAGTTTTCCAGAAGAAGTTCTTGCAGCCTGCTTTGCGTTCCCGGGGTGCCAGAGCGGGATTTGAGTTAGCCGAGCGCTCCAGCTCCAGTCTCACTTCATCCTGCTCAGCCCCTCGGGACAAGTCCTCAGACTCCAGGGCTTCATTTTCTGTCTGACTTGGCTCTGAAAGCAGTTCTGCCAAAAAGTATTTGGCCAGTTCCTTGGGGACAAAAGACAGAAAGGGAAAAAGAGATAGAGAGACCACAATTACTCCTTGATTTTTGGGGGCTCACCACTCTGTTCCTCTAAGACTTCTCCATGGCCAGATTAGAGACATTCAGGATGCAGGAGGAGAAGAGGAGCCCTGGCTTTCCAAGGAGCCCAGCCTGACAGCTGCTATGCAGCAGTTTTGTCTATAGCATCTACCTGGTGTGGGGAACAGACTGCTGTCCTGTGCATGACAGGGAATGAACTTGTCTTTACCTTCTCTCCCCAGCACTCAGAGAGGATGCCACGCGCCTACTGCTACAGTGACATGGGAAAGGTCTTTGGGGGAGCTGGCAGGGGAGGTTGAATTGGTCACCATCTCACTGGGACTTATCTTTCTTCTAGTCCCTCCAAGCCTCGGTTGTCACCCAGAATGGATAAGACCATTGTTCTGTGCTCTGCGAAAGCTGCCTTCGTTCTGCGACCCAGAGAAACCCTCGGGAGCTTCACCAGGAGCTCTGCCCTGTGCTCCAGCAGTGCCTGCTCCTTACTGACCACCAGCACCCAGCTGGACTGTCTCACCTCCCAGCACCAGCTGCCCAACCTGTCGATGGCTCAGCCCCGGCGGGGAACCGGGGCATCTGCGGGGAAAGAGGGGTCTGCAGCAAGGAACCGCGCGTCTGGAACAGGGACACTGGGAAGCCTGGCGAGGAACGGGAGGGGTCTGCAGCAGGGGTGCCGGGGCTGTGACAGGGAGCAGAGGTTCTGCAGAGGGGAATCGGGGTTTCTGTAGAAGCGGGAGCCTGCAGCGCGGCCGTCGGGGCGCCCGAGGGGTACCCGCGGTGTCCGCCCCGTCGCGGGGCTCTCTCTCACCTGC
>NW_005054309.1:2263024-2268375 GCF_000277835.1 Geospiza fortis | reverse complement strand
CCCCCCCACCCGCCCCCCTGCCAAAGCCCCTCGCCCTGGAGCCGGGTCCCGCCCCGTCGGTGAGAAACGGCTCCAGAATCCGGGGAGCTGCAAAGGGTCCCCTGAAGGGCGATTGCCTCCTGCTGCTGCCGGGGGTGGGGGTGCTGAGGTGCCCTTGGGGGTCCTATTGCCTCCCCTGCCCCTGTGGGTCTCTCCGGCACCGGTCCGCCCCCAGGCTCCCTCCCGCGGGCAGCTCCCGGGGCAGCGGGAGCCTCCGGGGACAGTGCCCGGCTCCTGCCGCGGCTCTGCAGCTCCGGGAGGCAATCACAAATCTGTGTCTGGCTCGGGGCGTGCTGGTCCCTGGCTCAGCCTGCGGGGACCCGTGTCTCCATCTCAGGGTCGCTGGACATGCTGGTCTCTTGACACGCGCCTGTCCCACTGGGATGGTGGGACAGCCTTCCCCACTCCTCCAGCCTCTCCTGTGAGATGGCTGGTGTCCACAACGGGAAAAGCTGCTTCAACCCCCCTGAAGGATCAGCCTCCTCAGCTGTCTCCCAGCTGGCAGGAGCAGAGCACGATGTGCTGGAAAGAGCCTCTCTTGTCAGAAAAGGGGTATGAGAATCTCTCCTATCTCAATTTCCAGCTGAGGAAAGTCAAAGACTTGAGGGGACAAGAATTCATGTACTGTGTGTAAAGGTCTCCAGAAGCCTTCAAAATGACATTTTGTTTCACGATGAATTAATGTGCATCCCCTGCCTCACTTTCAACCCTGGTGCTGCTGTCTGGGTTTGTTGAAGCTGACCAGGGAGTGTGAAATGTGAAACAAAGTGTTCCTGCTTGTTTCACAGTCCAATATGATGAATTGGTGCTGGTTGCTGGTTCCAGACCAGGCAGAACTTTGGGCTGCACTGCGACTGCCCTTCTTGGATGGTGCCTTTCTTCCTTTGTGCGGTGCAGCTCTGCAGCCTCACAGCTTCATCCTCTTCATCTGTCCCAAATTGTGGAGCAAAAGTAATGAAAATCATGAGAGAATAAGCCTTCATTTGTAGCCCATGAGACCCTGAGGGTTGGGTTTACTTGTGCTGCATTTATAGCCAGTTTTCCCCCATCTGCCTGACATGGACAAGGCCAAGCTCTGTATTCCTGGGACCCTGTCTGTCTTCTAGCACTGGTCTTGCTCTGGGGAAACCAGTAGAGAAGAATCAGCCCCTGCTCTGATTTAGACAAATTCCCTTGCTTTGGGCACAGGACACAGCCTCCTACCAAGGCCAAGGGAAGTGATTGGACCCAAAAGAGCAGATTGTCCCTGAGGGCTGTGACTGTCAGAGCTTTTCTCTCCACCAAGATCCTGTGCTAGCAGCTGGACCAGCATCTCTTTCCTCCTATGGGCAAAGAAGCAGAGCCAGTCCTGGGCATGGCAAATGGCCAAGGGAGCAGATGCCAGGGCACCAAAGCTATCCTGGAACTCTTGCCTGCCTTCCAGAGAGGTTTCCTAGGAAAGGATTCTCTCAGCAACAATAATTTCACAACTTTTCTAGATGTGCCAGTAGTAGCAAGCTGGGCTGTCCATTCTACTTGCACTGAGACTAGAGTTGTTTTGTAGCCCCCAGGCTCTCCTGCTTGGCACAGCCCAGCCCAGCTGTGCCACACTGCAGTGTAAGCCTGGGTCAGCTTTGCAGAAGGCTCCAACTCCCCACCAGGTCATCCCAGCTTTCACAGCCCAGGGCAGTGCAGCCTGCTTGGGTTCCACATTGGGGAGGAGCAGAGATGGGAATGGGAAACAACACTGGGTTATTTCAGACTCCCCTGTGACTGACTGGAAACTGTTACCTAACATCCCCTGCCACTGCACAGCAGGCTGCTCTCCAGGTTGGCACCCCTTCTGTCACTCAGTGTGTCACCCCAAGGGAATGGGAACACTGGGAACTCCCATCACTCCAGAGCTACCATCCTCCTTTGGCTTCCACAGTGATGGATCTGCCCTGAAGTGCCAGAGGGATCAGTTCAGCACCTGTATTTCTTAGAGCACTGCAATGGGCTGGAGTGCAGCCTTGGACTGCTGCATAGGGTGGAGAGGTCTGCTCCATTTCATCACCCTTTGGACCAACCTGGACACCAACATGGAGATGAGAGCTGTAGGAGCAGGCACAGTGCAGGAATAACCTCATTGATGAGTTCCCCTCTTCCTCATTTCCCCTTACTTCCTGTGGGGCCAGCAGGACTTAGACACACCTAATGGGTTTTTGCAGAGTTGCATAGCTCAGCTGGAGATGGATGGGTCTCAGGTGGGCTGGCAGGGAGGGTTTCAGGAAGTTGGTATGGTCCTGCTGCCATCAAATGGCGGAAGATACCAGACTTGATTCCTAAAGGGTTTTGAGAAGCCATTCTTGATGTTCTGCCCAAACTCAGGCTGCTCAACACCTTGCTCTTCCCCAGCTACCCACAGCACCTCTGTGTGCATGAGCCCAGCTCCATTAAAGATGTTCAGACCAGAACTGTTCCTTCCCTGTCTTCACCCACACCTTGTTCTTCATTTTTGCATTTATCCAGCCCAATTCTGCCCTGCCAACCCTCCCTGAACACCCGGTACTGCAGGGCATCCAGCCACAGAGCAATAATGCCCAATGGGACTTCGGGTTGGAGAAATGTTGTTGGAGTTGTGCCCCTGACAGTCCAGTTCCCGGCAAGCACAGACCATCAGTCACACTGGGAATTCCTGGCTTTGATGTTCACTGGCTGCTATGGCTTTTCCAGGCACACGGGGACAAGGCTTGGAAGATGAGGTTGGCTCTGACTGCATCTCTCTGTGCAGCACTGGAGCTGGGTGGCCGTCCCTCTGTTCTCCCCTCTGCCTGAGGGAGGCTGGAGGAATTCCATCAGTGTTCCCCAGCAACAGGGGAACGGTGACTGCATGGAAGTGCCTTGGATTTGTCCTATTGAATTTCAGAAGCTCACCTGAGGAAAGTGTGGTTGGTTTCTTCTCTATGGTCATGCCCTCTATCAGGACACGACTAAGCTTCTGGACCAGAGAAGCCTCAGAAAGGCTCTGACATCCACCTTTTTGGGATTTTACCTTTTTGGGATTCAGCTGAGGTTGTGAGGCTGGTGAGGCAGGACCAGAGACAAAGCTTTGATGGCACTATTCCCTTAGAAATATCTCAGCCTGTTTAAAGGAGAGAAACTGAACTCCCATGGGATCTGAGCCTTGTTAACAGATACAGTGTTGAATGGACCAAAGTTCTCAGGTAATGTTTGTGAGAATCCCTGTGATGTTCTCCTTCTGAAAAACTTTTGTTTCTTTTCAAGGAAAATCTAAAGGAAAAAGACCACGTGCTTTGGTTCAGAAAAACACCTTGTGCTGACCTGAAGGAACCAGTAACAAGGGAGTGGAGAAAGGAAGTGCATCTGCTCCATACAAGCCTGGACTGTCTCCCATAGAGGACTCCTGGGGAAGGGGTAAGGGCAGACCTCCAGACATCCTCGTGGCTGGTGCAGGCATGGATCAGCAAGTGAGCTGCAGACTGACTTACCAGTTTCCCTTCCCCCAGCTCCTCTATGGGATCAGTGTGCTCTGAATTTTTTTGCATTCATTCTCCAGCCAGATAAATCCATCATCCGCTGGGCTGTGGCAAAGGCAATTCTGTTCCTTTCTTTCTGCCGCAGCGCTGCGGGGCATGTGGCTTTGCAGACGATTGAATTGCTCTGAATTCCTGTGACTGCTTCCTTTCCCCCACGCTTCCAGCTTGCTCCAGGGACCCAGAGCAGCCCAGCGGTGCCCGGCTCTGGGTGCCCAGGCTGTGTGCTCGGCAGCGAAGCGTGCCCTCTGCTGTCGCTGCAGCCGCCAGCCCGGCTCCCATCGCACCTTGTCTCCCTCGCTATCACCCACGGAGCACTCTCCACACTCTCAGCTCTGCTTCCACGAGCAGGACAGTTCTGCCCTGGATCACCACCTTGCCAGCAGGGAATACCGCTTTTCTTTATATTCTAGCGCTCAAGCCGGTAGGGCTGAGCCGTGATCTGGGAACCAGGGTGGTGGCATTCCCCGCACTGCCTCTGGACATGCAGCTGGTGCTGTGGGGCAGTGAGGAGGCTGCTACAGCCTCACAGCTTTAACAGCTTGCTGGAAATCTAATAAAGCAGGTTTCTGCCCCGGGAGATCCAGATGAGTGGAGAAAATGTAGTCAGTCATTGCCTGAGTGATAATAAAAACCGAGAGCTCAATAAGGGAGAGAGCCTCTGGCTGAATGGTACCATGAACCCCTGGAATGGGGCACAGAGACAGCAGCAATGTTGGGGCTGTACACAGACTTACAACAGCCCTGAGAGGTTTCTGTTTTTATAGTAAAACTTTAGCACAGATCCAAAAGAATTTAACTGTCTGTCAATTACAAGCCCCTGGGATTTCTACTCCAGTAGCAAAGAGGGAAGGCAGTCAGGCTGTGGAGGTTCACAGAGGTGGAATTCTAGTACCTAATTTTTGAAATGTCTCTGTCTAAGAGCCTGAGCTGTGTTTAGGATTTCTGATGCTGGTACCTGAGATTTATTCCCAGTCTCAGCCAACTAGGATACTGCCATAGCATCCATAGAGCTGATAGCAGCTGCCTTGAAGGGAAAAGAGAAAGGGAGACGGAAGAGAAAGGGGAAGGGAAAGACATGGTAAAGACCAGCACAAACACTTGCAGAAACAAAGCTGAACAGGCTGAGCTAAGAGTGACGCACCAGGTATAATATGAGAGTTAAATACCAGGGTATATACCTGTACTACTGCAGTGGCTGCCAGGAGTCAGGGCTGTGTTTGGGACCATACAGAGAGATGCTGGCCTGAGCTGTGAGGAATTATTAGCATAAGGAAAGAGATGATGGGTACAGATGGATGAGCACATAAAATCAAGAAATAATTATCTCTGCTTTATCTCTGTATATAACTCTCATCTATTAACATCATCTCTTTTCAGCCTGGAAAAGGCTCTGGGGAGACCTTATAGCACTTTCCAGCACCTAAACAGGATTATAGAAAGTCGGTGATGGACTTTTTACAAGGATATGCAGGGACAGGACAAAGGGCAATGGCTTTAAACTGAAATAGGGACAATTTAGGTTAGATATAAGGAAGTAATTCTTTACTGTGAGGAATGGGTAACTTAGAGAAGCTGCGGATGCTCCACACCTGGAAGAGCAGCCTGGATGAGACTTTGAGGAACCCGATCTTGTGGAAAGTATCCCTGTCCACGGCTGGAATTGGGTGACCTTTAAAGTCCCTTCCAACCCAAACTGTTCCGTAATTCCAGGACTGCGTGCTTAAACTCCGTCTTCCACTGCCCTCTTGTGGAGATTTGGCAGAATGCAGCGCCCCGGCCCCGGCCCCGGCCCCG
>NW_005054309.1:2243514-2263007 GCF_000277835.1 Geospiza fortis | reverse complement strand
CTGCCAAAAGAAATAAAGCATTCTCCCCTCTAGCCCTGCTCACTCCCCTGGAGTGTGAATCCCCATTTCCATGCTGGGCCTTCCTGGCAACCAGCCATTCCACAGGCCCCGTGGTGCCCTTCCCTCTGAATGCCGGCCTGTCTCTGAAGCTGGGTTTTCCAAGGGTGAACAGCCCAGCAGTACGGACACGGGCAGGGCCGAGCAGCTCAGTGTTTGTGGGTACAAACCAGGCACAAAGCGGGTGTAGGGCAGCTCTGTGTGTGAGGGCTCCCTCGCCTTTCCAAACACCATCCGTGCCAGATGCCTGCAGGCCTGTGAGCGCGGATTGCTATCGCTGCAGCTGAACTGCCCGGAAAAGCCATGACATCACTGTTTAAAAAAAAATAAAATCTGTCAGGAGGAGGAAACCATGCTCCGGGAAAATACAGTATTTATTTTGCAAGTGCAGCTGAGCAAGTCAATAGGAAATAAAGGTCGTGGCTGCACAGCTGCTTTTCTGGGGCAAGTGGAGCTGTCAGTCCAGCCCAGCTGCTTCCAAAAGTGACAACTGCAGTAACCAGAGAGGCGGTGAGCTCAAAGGCAAGCAGGTCCTGACAGGGAGGGGAGAAACCTAAACATGTGTGTCAAATGAGAGCAGTGTGTCAAAACCCTGCTGTGAGGACAGCCAGCTTTACCAAACATTAAAAAGCCACCCGAGAAAGGTAGAAAGGGAAAGCAAGTGAGGGAATAAGGTGGGAAAAAAAGATTTTGCTGTTGTCAACACTAAGGCAATGATCCATTTGTGGTCATTTTTCCACTACCCTGTGTCTAACACGAGTAAGTTGGTGAGGGCTCATGCTGGCCTCAGCCTTCAGGATAAAAAATAGGCTCTTGCCCAGAAGGATGCTTGGGAAGACCTCACTTCATGAAATGCCTGCCCCACAGCAGGCAGGCGCTTGCTGCAGGCTGCCAGGCAGCTGTCCTGCCTGGCCAGAGCAAACAGGAGGGGAGAGAGGCTGGCTCCAGCTCATTGCTCAGCTCTTACCTTTTTCTGGGGTTTCTCCACATGGCAGCAGATCTGGGCTGCTGGGAGACAAGCCAGAGGAGCTGGAGGGGTCACAAAATCATAGGATGCCTTGTGTTGGACAGGATGTTAAAGATCATCTTGTTATAACCCCTGCCATGGGCAGAGACACCTTCCACTGATTACAGTTGCTCAAGGCCTCATCCAGCCTGGCCTTGAACACTTCATGGATTTGACATCCACAGCTTCTCTGGGCAACCTCATCAGTTGTTCCAGAGCCTCACCACCACCATAGGTAAGAATGTTCTCCTAATAGCTAATCTAAATCTACCTTCCTTCAGCTTAAGGCCATTCCCCCTTGCGCTCCCACTACATGTCCAGGTGAAAAGTCCCTCTCCAACTCTCTTGTGGGCTCCCTTTAGGTACTGTAAAGTGCTCTGAGGTCTCCCTGGAACCTTCTCCAAGCTGAGTAGCCCCAATTCTCTCAGCATGTCCCCACTGAAGATGTGTTCCAGTCCTGCAGCCAGCTTAGTGGCTCTCCTCTGGACTTCAACGGGTCTTCCTTGTGCTGGGGACTGCAGAGCTGGACACAGTACTCAGGGAGGGGCCTCACAAGACCAGAGTAGAAGTTAAAAAGTTTAACTTTCATCCTGAAACAATGTGTTTATTGAGAGGCAAACAGGAAAAGGCAACAGCATTGCCTTTAGATGAGCGCAAAAGGCAACAGCTCAAATATGTCATAAGGAAGAGCAGCAGACCTAAAAGCCACAAGCTCACAAAGATGAGGACCAACCACTCTATCCAGCTCAGCAGCCTGTCCAGATCCAGAGGCTATGCTAAGCAAGACAATTCCTCAGGTGAAACGTCTCTAAGAATAGCATTGCTGTTACCAGTCATCATGATCCCACTTATGGGGCCCAAAAGCATCTTCATAGCTGCTAGTCCTAAAAACGTTCAGATGATGTCAGCAATAGTTGTCTCAGCCTGCTGTGATCATCAGAAGGCCAAGTCAGAGCAGCAAGGATGCTGCAAAGCAGTAAATTGGCTCCCCCTCTTCTTGGCATTTTCTTCCCATGCAAAGCTGCTTTGGTCATCTCACATCCACCTCTGTTCCATGGCATGTTGAAAACCACATCCTTCTCTTCATCTCCAGCTCCTCCTAAGTGCAGCCCCTCCTGAGCCTGCAAACAGCCAGGCCCTCCCCTTCCTGCTGGTGCTTCCAAGTGCCCCCACTGTGAATCATCTGGCAAGCCCCGAGACAAAGTTATCCATGAATTAACTGAACTCAAAATGAAACTCAGACCCCACCCTGGGCCGTGCTGAGCCGTGGCCGGGCTCCACAACAGGGCTGGTTCCAGCCAGTCCTCTCTCTGTAATTCAGAGAAACTTTTTGCCTGAGGCTCTTTGGTTTTTCTGAAACCAGCGGAGCAGCAGAGCTGCTGGGCTGCCTGCACAGAGCTCAGGGCCCAGGCACTCAGAGCTTCTCCCAGCACACCGCAACCATCCAAACAGAGCAAAGCAGCTCCTCTCCCCACCAGGGCGAGCCCAGGGACTCCCTCAGGCTGGGCTGTCTCAGCTCTGGCCCAAAGCCAGAGTGCAATAGCTGGAAACAGAGATGCTCTTGGCCAGTGAGGTCCTGGATGGGGTTACAGACCCTGCTCCCCTGAATCATCCATCCCACAAGGCAGGCAGAAGAGCAGCTCCCCCCATCCCAGGCTCTGAGAAGAGAGGAGCAGCAGGCAGTCATCTTCCCTGAGCAATTCTGGCAAGTGCACTGGATTCCAGGAAATATAAATAACTGCTCAGCCATCTGGAGCTGTCCCTGGGCTGGTTAGCAAAGGTTTCTCCCAGGCTCTGCCCTGTTCCTGCTGGCTACTTGGTGCCAATGCAGAAAGCACCAAGGGAGTGGCACGGTCCCCACCAGGATCCAGAGCAAACTTGAGTTGTGCTCCTGCCAGAGACCACCCTCACTCAAGGCTGAAAGAGGCCCTGCCTTCAATACAGGGCCAGAGCCACACCGAGCCAAGAGCTGACACCAGGGCTCGGCATGCTCAGCCCCTTCCCCAGGCACCAGCCAGGCTTCAAGGTGCTTAAGGAGAAGGACAGGCAAGAACAGACCTCTCACTCCATCATACATCACTTTTCTTCATTTTATTCTTTTATTTGTACAGCTATATTTTACAGAACGCATTAATGCAGTTTAGACACAGCCCAAACCCTGTCTCCCGAGATTGTTTATAACACAAGCATGTAAAATAAGACCAAAAAAAAATCCAAAACAAAAAAAATAAAACATTCCCCCACTTAAGAGTTCCACCAAAACTCCTTTTGCAACATCAGGCTGTACCTTGAAGAAACTGAGCTCAATATAGTCCATACACTGAAAACTTCCATTGAAAAGAAAGGCACCGTGCGAAACCACATTTTACATATATACAGACTGAGAACTAGAACAAAAAATTACACTTTATTATTATTTTAAATTCCTTCTGCAGCTTTGTTGGTTTAATACACACTTTTTTGTAAATTGTAAACCTTCACTTGCAAAAAAATACAAATACACTGATGCATTTAGACAAAATATTTTCTTACTTGTACAGATGCAATACTTTAAAATATCTCCTTAAGTGCTCTATCATAATAAAGATTCTCAGAGTGGCTTCTGCCTGCAGAGTCCAACTGAGCCTTTAATGCATTTTATATATTTTTAATATAGCTTTTTTAAAGGTCTATATATATTTATTTACCTTTCCTTAAAAAAGTTAAAGCCCTCTCTTTAATAGCATACTTTTCTTTAAAAGAACACACATTTTGCATACAAAAGAAAAAAATCTGTTCCCATAAATCAACATTACATTCCTCATCTTCAAACTGCAAAGGCTGTGAAGGTTAGACTCCAGAGTTTATCAACACTCCACTGCACAGACATTTAAAATGACTATTTTAATTTTTTTTATGTTTTATATACAGTAAGATCTGAATAATTTTATTTTTTCTTTATGTTTCACATAACTGGGAAAAATAAAACCCGTGTATTTGTAATTTTTTTAGAATTTCTAATTTTTTTCCACCTATCTGTACTATGGGTTTAGAGGCACTCCATCATGTGATGAATATTTTTTCTCTCTCTTTTTTTTTTTTTAAAGTGTTGCAAGTATCCTTTGGACAGCTTCTCCCCGCCATGCCCCCCCAGATGAGCTCCTCCTGGGCAATCCTGTGCCTTCAGCAGGCCTTGGGGAGCTCCGGGGGCACCTCGCTGGCCGAGATGCGGTACTGCACCTTGGTGTTGGTGATGGCCCCGTGCTTCTGCCGCAGGTGGAGCAGCAGCTGGCTTTTGTGGCGGAAATGCAGGTTGCACTTCTCACACTGTGGGGCGACAGGCAAAGAGAGAGGGTGTCAAACACCGTGGCAGGGGACGTGTCCTCAGCCCCAGGACACTGCACCCACTATACAGGTGGACGAGGGGAAACGTGGGAACATGGTGGGAGGAGCAGCACCTGCGGGCACTCCATCCCAGGCTTTCAGCAGCATATATTGGTTTATGGGATGCACAAAGGGCAAAGTCCCTCAGGAGATGACTCTGGCCCTGATAGACATAGCACCAAGCTCCATATCTAGGTGATCAAACCAGCTACAGGGCTATTTCTGGAGCTGCTTTTGGCCTCTGCTGAGCTGAATGGCTCCAGGATGTTTGGATGTCAAGCTCTTCTTGGATTCCCTTTCTAACAGATGGTGAAAGCCAGGAAAGCCCCAGCAAAGAGCTGGGAGCCCACAGGGCTGCAGGCAAGGCAGGGCATACTGCTTGCTGGGTGTGATTATCACCATCAGAGGGGAGCTCAGGCCAGGCTGTCTGCTCCTTTCCCCTATCCCCACACACCACAGGCAGCTGTAATTTAAGCCACAGCTATTTGAAGAAGTGTGACCTTCTTCCAGATGGGGTGGAAGAAAAGAGCAACTAAGATGTACCCAGCTTGGGCTGCATGTCAGTGTTTCCAACACAGCCACGCCTGAAAAAATACCACATCAGCATCAGCTAATGCCCGGGAGGGAAATGGGGCACGAGAAGCAGGGATGTGACCTTGGTGTGGGGCCTCATGAGGCTGGCAAAGGGCATTAGGATGCTGCAACCAGCCTGTGCAAATGCCCTTGTGCCTTCACAGCCCCTCAGGCTTGGCAGCATTGTCCCCCAGCCCAAGCTGAGATTCCCCACCACCAAAAAGCAGGACACTCACATGATAGGGTTTCTCTCCTGTGTGGATTCGAAGATGACTTTTGAGGGTCTGCAGGTGCCGGAAGCGTGTGCCGCAGATCTCACAGGGGTATGGCTTCTCCCCGGTGTGAATGAGCACGTGAGCACGGAGGTGGGCCACCTGCAGAGAGCAGCTCTGAGTCAGAACAGCCCCAGGGAGGATGGCATCCCACTGGGAGCAAGGGAGAATCCCACCCCTGTGAGAATGGGGTTCTGCCCAGACGGCTTTTTTGTCTACTAGGTTATAGCTGGGAGTCAGGGCCATGTGTCTGAGCTCTGGTACCTCCAGTCCTTAATACAAAAAGGAGCAGAATAGCCACAACCAGCAGTCAGGCTTCCTTACTAAGCCAAATTGTCCCCCTCAAACCTTAAGGTCCATATTTATCCTACAACGCCATGGGAAGAGCTGCCCAAGGTAGCAAGCTGGGCTATCATCACCCTCCTCTCTGTCATGAGGCATCACCAGTCTTGGCAGCGAAGATCTGCCAGTCTTGGGCAGAAGATCCAACCATATCCCACCTCCCCAGGCACTGCAGGTCCCAGAGGCCACACACACCTGGACAAATCTGGCCCCACAGGTCTCACACTTGTAGGGTTTCTCCCCAGAGTGGATGCGTGTGTGGGTTTTCAGGTTGGCTGGTCGGTTGAACTGTGCCCCGCAGATGTTGCAGCGGTACGGCTTCTCTCCTGCAGAGCCCAAGAGAAAGGGTGAAGGATTAGCTACAGGTGTGCTCAGCACCCAGGATCCATGGTGATCCCCAGAGTTCAGTCCTTTCAGGTGCCAGACCCCATGGCATGAAGCACCAGCCCTGACTCCCGTCCCTTCTGGAGATGGCTGTGGACAACCAGCATTGGGCAGGGTGTCCACAGGGCAGGGTGAGCTCAGGAGGCAGCTTTGCTCTTTTGGATTGGGAGCTGCAGCCTTCAGGGCAAGAGAGGAACTCAGGCAGCTCTGCCAGCAAGGATTAACAGCATTGTTCCTCCTGACCCTGGGACAGCAGCTGGCACCTACATCTCCCTAGAGCTGTCAGCATGGACCCTTGAACAGTGCCCTGCTACTTGTGTTGTCTCAGTCCTCTGCATAGCCCTCCTGGAACACAGCTGAGACTGTGGGAATTTGGGTCTAATTCAGTGCAGCAGCACAGAATCATCAGCTCAGACTTCCCTTCCCCAGCTTGTGAACTGGCTGTTGACATGTTAAGCATTAAAAGCATGAAATAAAATAAGCCCTAGGTTTGTCAGCAAATGACTAAACCGTTAATATCCTCTTCCTTTCTCATCTTTCATTGTGCTGATTCACAGAGTCCATCCATTCACAGATTTTCCCATCAGCACAGTTTATGCCAAGCTAGATGTGACCTGGATTTCTAGGATGTAAAAATAAATCTCAGACTTCTCTCTAAATGTTCTTTCGACTATTTTTAATTTTTTTTTTTTTTGCTTAAGTCTACCACAAAGTTACCTGGAGGCCATGCATTTGCTCCCAGTTATGAATTTTGCACGACACCTTTAAAAATAGTGGTGTCCAGCGCTTTACAGCAAAGGAGGTTGAGTTCTACCCTTGCTGCAAGGGCAGGTATCTCCCCCATTCCCAGGTTTGGTGCTCTGTCCAAGTAGCAGCGCCAAGTAAAGCACCTTGCTCTTCCCATCAGGGACAGCTTGTGACACAGAGCAGAGGATGCTGCACCAGACACAAACCCAGCCAGAAGCACCCACATGCCCACCAACCCACAGCCTCCCCAAAGCTGTCCCCAGAGCCAGCACTGTACCTGTGTGGACAGTTTTGTGGCTGGCAAGGTTCCCCTTGTAGCGAAAGGAGGCCTGGCAGCGGTCACACTTGTAGGGCTTGTCACTGTGGACCTGCAGAGAATGTCTCTTGAGAGAGGCCTCCTCGGAGAACCGGCAGTCGCACTCGTTGCAGAAGAAGGCTCCGTTCTCTGGGAGGGCAGAGAGAGGAGGAATCAGATGGATGGTGCATGGGTCACCTTTTTGTAGGCTATGGGATGGATTTGGGATGGAGGAGAGGGGCAGCCAGAGCAAGTGTTGGAACAAGCAGCCAAATGCAGGTTGTTGCACAACATTCAGTTGTGCTTGCACTGTGCTGTTACCTCCTGGCCTTGTGCACACAGCAACAACATGCATGGTTTGAGAGTAAAGCTATTATGAGCTCTAGTTTAGAGCTTTCTCTCTCCTTTAGTGACACAAAGGCTGCTTCCAAGAAGCCAGCCAGTCACCTTCCAGAAAGGTCCAGGAAAGCACTCCAGAAATCAGGCATCCACTGAAGGATGCTCAGCTCTGGAGCAACACCTGCACCTTCAGAGGTCTTTTAACCTCTACAGGTACAGAGGTCTGCCTTGAGCTTGGGAAGACGATCATGACGCAAATCACAAGGCAGACTCCCCCAGTAGGAGGATGCCCTGCTCTTAAATGTTGTGTTGAGTGTTACCACAGGGATGCTCCCTCCTTGGATCTCTGCCCACACTACAGGTGGCAATGCTGCATTCCCCCTCCCTGAGCTACAGGCAGATGAGTGCACAGATACCGGTCTTTGGGCTTGTGGGGTTTTGTAACAAGATTGCAAGGCTCATTATCTGCACTTCCCCAGATGTGCACACTGGGCTCCCTGATAATAAAGATATCATGATGGATGCATGAGACATGCCAGCTTGCCCAATCCCCATTATGGGTCATTACATCTGTCAGGCTTGTTCTCCTGTGGTTCTGGTGGGGTGGGGTGCACTTGTTTCCTGTCCTTACCTGCCAGGTTTGCAGCAGGTAAGGACAGGAAACCTCCCTGCACAAGGTATCTGGATGGTGCTGGGGAAGGGGAGGAAGGCAGCAATTCCCATGTGCATGTGTCCCTCATATACATGCACACAGCTGGGCAGACAGTTAAGAGGGGGCTGTAAAGCACTGTGGGATCCACCAGCATCTGGGACAGGTCTGACTGTGTGCTTGATCACAGGCCAGTCAGCGACATTGCACAGCCCCCAGCTGCTGGTTGAAAAAGACAACCAAGGATGTAAGACTCACCACAGCTGGAGTCGGAGTATTCAGACTGGGTTTCCCCCATCTCTTCTCCAAAGTTTGAGCCAGGGGTATGAAGGCACATCTCAGTATGTTGTGGGGACTGGCAGCCACAGGAGCTGCACTTCGATGAATGCATGTACAGTGGGGACTGCCCTTCGCTGCTCCTAGGGGACCCATCCCGGGACCTGTGGAAGGAGAGCAACGTACAGAGCTGTGAGAAGGCCCTTGCTGTGCTCGAGATACCGAGGGCGTTTGCACCCCTCCCAACACAAGGGACAGGCATGTTTTATGGGGACATCTTTGTGGTGAGCTGCACAGCATAGCCCTGATCAACAACAGATCCTTCAGCTTTAAACCTTCAGATGTCTATCACCAAATGACCTCATATGTCTTTAGGAACATCCAGGTCCAGAAGATAGCATATTGTTCCCTGATACTTTGGCCATTCCAATGCTTACAGCCAACAAAAAACTTGAGGCATAGGGAGTCTGGTGGAAACACAGGCTAGGCAAATCCAGGCTCCAGGAATCATCCAGAGCTGCCAAAGTTACCCAGGGATTCACAACCCAACATTCCCAGTTCCTTTGCCAGTCCTTGCTGGCACCACTACAGTGGGGATGGTGGGCACTAATGTCACTGGCAGCCCTCCACCAAATGCAGGGGATTCCATCTGCTCATGACTGGACTTCCCAGCCCAATGCTACAGATATTTCACACTTCCAAACCCTCACCAACAATGCAGGAAGTCCTGTTTCTCAGGGGGGAGGGGCATGGGGGGTGGAAATCTTCTCACCTGTTAACAATATTGTTGAGTCTGCTCGCTTGTGGGATCGTAGAGTCTTCACCATTCACGCTTATCTTGGTGGGGGATTGCACATTGAGATGCTCCGGCTCCATGGACTGCTGGCAAGTGGACATGGGCACATAGGTGCGAGGAGAGAGGGTTCCCATCTCGTTCTGGTCAGCGCTGTCTTGCTTGGTGTTCTGGTTGAGAGAGTTGAGGACGATGAACTTATACTTCTTCCAGTTGCAGGCTTTGGGGTCTGTGGGGCTCTTGGTGAAGAGGGAGCTGGAGTTCTGGCCGATACGGGCATTCTTGCTGCTGCTGGACTCAGTTGGTGAATTGGGCTGGCAATCTGACTTCTGTGGGCTCTGAGGGCTGATGAGTCCCTTGCGGTCCAGGGGTGTGTTGGTGGGCTCAAAGTGCTGGCTGATCTCGTCCTCTGAAGAGGTCCGCTCCTCCTCTTTGGCCACTTTATCGCAGGGGAAGTAGGGATTGTTCCGGACTGAAGGGATGACAGGTTTGGGCCCAGAAGCCACGCTGTAGTGCATGTCACTCCTGGCTTCTTCAGCAGCACCTTCTTTTGGAGCATAGATGGTAGCGTGGCACATGTTGGCAGAGATGTCGGTGATGGTTCTCACATACTCAGTGGGGATTGTCCTGGAGCTGTCACATGGCAGGATCCTCTCCTTGGGGAAGGCACCTGCCCTTGAGAGTTCAGAGAGAGGCATCCTCATCTCCCGCAACTCATCATCCACCAGGAAGCTATTTAGAGGGAGAGGGCTGTATCCATGGTAGGAAATGGGGGATCCAGACAAACTGTTGATCAAGCCGGGTGCAAAGGCCCTCCCGTTGCAGAGGGACCCGTTTTGAAGAGGCATTCCATTCTCTGAGATATCTCTGCTCCGATAAGCCATCACCTCTGGGTGGCCCAGCATCCGTCCAGCCAGAAACTCTTCCCTTGGGGTCTTCACAGCAGACACCATCTCTGCTTCACTGGAATCGGGGAAAACAAAGTAATTGTTTAGGAGGGAGACAAAGTCATTTTCAGCTGTTAAAGATATATTTGCAGATACTTTGTCAGTTCTTCCCCTGCCCACCCAAACACACAGTCCCCAGCTCTTCAAAGCTCACCAACTGCACTCACCTAGACTTGACAAACCTTCGGCAGGTGTCAACCACGTGCTCCATCTGCAGGTAGAGTGCTGTGGCCATCACAGCCATGATATTGTTCTCCCTCAAGTTCAGGCGGGAGGTGTACATGAAGTCCAAGAGGATGCAAAACCCCTCAGGGTTAATTTCAGGATCCAGGTTGATAACATTCAAGTTGCACTTGAGCTGGTCAGTGAAGATGCTGTAGAAGAGGCCACTGCAGAGGGGAGACGTACAGAGGACAAGTGTTATGACAATTCAAAGGAAAAAAAGGATAATTTGTATGAAATCCCTGAGTACAGAGGGGGTTTGTGAATGGGAAGGGAGGAGGAGGAGGCAATTACCAAATTCCCTGAGCTTCCTCCCCCTTATTATCAAGCTCGGTTTCTCAGCTTAGTAAGCGTCTTCTGCACTGCACTTTTCCCAACTGGAACAGCCTGCTTTTAGATCTCACCTGCTCAACAACTCCCCACTGCCTCCATTTAGTAATTCCCCAGCTTTTTTGGTTTTTTCCATTGTTGTTCTTACCACCATCCCCCTTCCACTATGACTCATTTCATTCAGAAACCTCTCGAGGCATCCACAGAGTTTTAAATCAGAAAAATAAAAAAAGGAGAAATGTTGGCAAAACATTTTTCAGACATTTTAATAGTCAAAGCTTGGCTTTTTGAAATCTTTACACCATGTCAGCAAGAGAACCTGGAAGGCATTTGCTGTAATTCAACTGGGCAATGGTGGGATATTAATTAGCATTCATTGGGAAGCAATTCCAACAATTTTAGGAGATGGAAAGGGATTTCAGACCCCATCAGGCTTTGAAGAAAAAAATAATTAATCAGCTAAGGTGGGTGCAGCCAGCAGTCTGGGAGCCAGGGAGGAATAGTTCTAAAAATAGCCATGGCAGGGGACACCTCGGTCACAGAAGACTCACTCATCCCAGCGAACATCCAGCCCTCCCTCTCCTCTCCTCTCCTGTCCTTGTGGCACATTTGTGCTTTGCCTTCAGGGATGTGCCTCACAGCTGCTGTGCTCCTGCTGGTCTCCATGGGCTGTGTGTGGGCAGATGTGGGTACACAAGGAGAGGTGAGGGCAGCACACTGGAGGGAAGCGGTCTCAGCTCTAATCCCATTACAGGTACAAATTTCTTGGCAGCCCCTTTCAGTTCTGTTTCTCTGCCTCTGATTCCCTGTGAATCCCACAAGCCCCCACAGGACTGCAGCAGTGCTTCTGGAGGCCAAAGGCTGAAGGAGCAAGGAGGGAGCCAGGGAAGGAGCCTGTTCTCACCTGCAGGCCATCAGGACTGTTTTGTGGGCTCTGAACTGCTCCCGGTTCACGATGATGACAACATCGGTCAAGATGTCCCGGCTTCTAAGGCGGTTGAGGTTGAGGAGGACGTCGCTGGCGTGGCGCGTGAACTGGATGCAGCTGTCTGCTGGCGAGGCCATCTTGAGTCTGGGAGACACAAGCATCAGAGGAAGATGAGAATGGACAACAAACAGGCAAGTACCCTAAACCTGAGGAAGAGACGGCTGCTCTGGGACATGCTTAGATGGCCAATTGCTCCTGGTGGGGGCAGCACCAGCTCCTCGGTCCCAAGGCAAACAGTCCTGCACCACACCAAGCTTTTGCCAGGCTGCCTGGTGAGGTCCCTGGTCTCCCGATAGCGAGACCTGGCACATCTCATCCCACCCATCAAGCTGGTGGATGAATGCAATCAGACCCTCCTGATGATTAGCCAACCATCTCCTCTTTCTCCCTGCCTCACCCATTGCAGCCCCACCCCAGTCCACTCCGCCCACTCAGGTTCATCTCCATAATGTTTCCAACATTAGAAGCTTCTAGCCTTCCAAACTCCCTCAGGAGCCATCCTTCTCACCTGTGTGATGTCTGGCTGTAAATCCAGCCACAGGAATCAAAACAAGCCTTAAGGTCCCGACTGAAGTTGAATGATTTCAACATCTGGAAAATCCAGCCCACAATGGAATACCAGCCCTCACCCAGGAAACTACTTTCCTGTTCCCAAGTCGTGGTCACTCTGGAGAAGACCTGTTCACAGTTTCCCAATTAACTGGTGAGGAGTAGAACTCATCTAACCTGCTGGGCCACTACCCACACCATGGCCCATGAGCAAGGCTTGGGTTAGTCGAGGAATATGAAGCCTTCTCCCAGCACAACACCTGTTGACACATCTCAGAGGTGTCCTCCCAAGCAGCACCCAGGATGGCCCATGTCTCCCTGAGGTTTGGGCTGGAATGTGCATCTTCGGATGACCAACCCCCTCCCATAATCCTGACTCCTCCTTCCCCAGTGACACATGAACATACAGTAGTTTCTACAGAGCAGCTGCTCTCCCAAAACCAAATTCCAGCTGTGTCTAACGAAACATTGCATTAACAAAAGGGGGAGACAGATTAGGAGGGAAAACACAAGATTTAAATTTACATACCCAATGCCTCAATTCACAGTCCAAAAGTTTCTTTCAAACCTACAAATAAATCACAAGAAAACAAACACCACATTAGCTGGTAATTATGAATTGGCATGGCAGGTCACAAGGCTGCTATTTCGCTCAAGTATCAGTTGGATAAAGCTAGAGATAACAAACCTTCTACTCTCCAGTAAGGTTAACATTTGTTTCTTCCGGTACAGTACGTTCTTATCACAATCACAGGCTTTGAGAATCCAATCATAGCTTCTTCCACACCCTCTAGCCCAAACCATGGGCGGATGCCAAGGAGATTTTCATTTCCATGACTCAGGAACTTAAAGGCAGGTGGGGAAAGGAAGTCAAGCGAGAATTTTCTCACCACTTCTTTCAGAGATAACTCTTCCCCTGCCAAAACTGAATTCCTGCCCGGTGCCACATTCAAGCCATGCCATACTCCCAGCACCTTGTTAACAGGTATGACATACACACAAACATCTGCTGCCACTCTCCTCAGAAACCCACATGCTCCAGCCTTTGGTGAAAACGCCCTGGGATGGGATTGCTCAACAGATTTGGGAGGATATAGGTGTCAAGTACACACGTGACTTGGCCAGGACTGCATAGGAAGCCAGTGGTGGAGACAATAAGGATGCAGAACAAATGTCCCTTCCTCTTGCTGCTGCCAAAGCCTTCCCTTAAACCACAAGCTGTGTCTCCAGGCACTGGCTTCACCCAGCAATGTAGCTGGGACAGAACAGCAAGGAAACCCAGGAGTTAATTGCCTTGCAGAACTCATACTAATCATCCAAAATTTACTTAAACCAAACCCAATTGACTTGGCACCAATGCAGGAAGAATGTCCTCAAAGAGTTGCCTCAGCAGGTAGAAGCACAATAAATAAGTGAGACAGCAAACCCCAAGGCCTTCATCACACCATTTTGAGGACCAACCCCTAGACTGTTAAGACTGCAGGAAGCCCAATAATGCCCGTGAGACAAGGGACTGTCAAGTGTTGCCTCCCCTCTCCCTTGCAAGAGATGTGCAGGATTGGAGCCCATGATCCCCTCCCATCCCCAGAGCCACTGGGATGAAGAAATGGGATTTAAGGCAAGGTATTGCGCACAAAACCCAGAGGGTGTCTTACAGCTTTATTCCAGCCATCAAACACAAATCTTCAGAGCTGCTCTGAGCCTGCTGGCCAGCTTAAAACTTCATGCACATACAAAAAGTGACTCATTTCCCAAATACTGCAGTCTCTGACCTTTCTGTACATGCTCACTGCCAGCCACTCACTACCGTCAATTGCGAGCCAAGGGACCCACAGTGTACTGCAAGGAGCCCAGCGCACATCCCTGCGCCCACATGAGCAGATGTGTGTGCTTGGGGCAGCTGGCTGGCACCCCAACCTCAGCCACAGTGGCAGACATACTCTGCCAGGCTCTGGGGAGTCACCTCAGTGTCACAGAGGTAAGGAGGTGACCCACTTGTAAACCAACAAAGTTACAAACAGCCAGATGAACTCTGTACCCCTGAGCATCATGTGAGAAGCTGCTACTGTCGCCAAATCCCCTTATCCACAGTGAGGGCACAGCACTGCCAGGGGGACACCCAGCTTCTCTCCTGGAGCCAGACCCCAGCACAGCCCCCTCCCCACCCTTCCCAATTATCCTTCCCAGCACAGTGCTGCTGCAACGTCCACAGCCCCAAGAGCTGGGCAGCTGCATCCCAAGCAGCTCCTGGCTGCAGGATGTGGGCATGCAAAGGGAAAGGGACTTGCCTTCCTCTCGCTGTGCTGAGCTGGGTTAACCCTGCCCCTTCCAGTCCCCACGCAGCACTAGCCCAGCACGGGAGGATACTCAGACCAGAGAGAACAGGATGGCAAACAAGGACCAGAGACCAGTGATGGGGAGCAGAAAAAACCACTGCAGCCAAGCATGGTCTTTGCTCTCTAAATCCTGCTCAAATCCCATGAGGCTCCTCCAGGCTCAGCTGGGGCCAGAGCATCATCCCACACCCCACACCCCCCCTCCAGTTTTCCTCTCCAGTACCTTGCAGGTGTGGGCTCTCTGGCAGTGCTTGAGGCTCTGTGCCAGGGCTGGCTGTGCCCATAGAAGAAGGTCTGGAATGGGCACAAGGCCCATTTTGGGGGCGGCCACACGGGACAGTCACTGCTGTTGCCTTCCAGGAAGGCAATGGGTCTGCCCCAGTGGTTCAGGGAACAGCCCTTCCCTGCCGGCACCTCCCCGAGAAAACCCATTCCTGGAAAGGAGCCCAGAGCTGGCCCTGCCTTCCCTGCAGCTCTGTGAGCACAGGGAAGGTGTACCTTCGTGTGGGGGAACCTCTTTCAGCTCAACCCCAGGCAAAGGGGAGAGACCCTCTTTGCTCACTTACCCTAGAGCAGAGGGGACAACCAGGGACTTCAAATCCATTTTTCTGCCATGCCTCTCCATTGATCTACTCTCCAGTTAGAGGCAATCCCTTTTCATTCATCCTCCTCCCACTCTGTGCACAGGGGGGAACTCCTTGCTCCCCTATCCTTCTTTGCATGGTGATATCCCATGGTCTTAACCCTTCTCCCACCCCCAATTGCATAGACAGGGAGGAGGGCATCAAACACTCCCCCTCCCTGGGCCCCAATCTCCTACCCCTCCAGAGCCTGCAGCGCCGACTCACTCACATCACCTTAGAGGGGTGACTGGCTGAAGTCTTCCTTCCCCACAGCCTCATCCCACACAGTGTTCTGAAACTGCCCGCCCAGGGGAAGCTCCATCCTGCCCTCCTCCACCTCCCCAGTCCCTGCACCCTGCAGGGTCCCAGCCCCATGGGAACATCCCCGCTGCCTGCCAGGGCGTGCTGCCAGCTGCCTCTCCACCCTGCCAAGGAATGCCTGGTTTCTCCTGAACAGGGATCAGGGGGACAACCAAGAAAATGAGGTGGGGTGTGGGTGGCTGCCCCAGCAAAGCCATGGGTGCTACATGCCACGGTGAAGAAGATGCTTTTGACTGTGGGTGTGTGAGTGCCCAGCTCAGCTTTCTGATACCACGCAATCCAGGGGCGCTAAGTGTCCTTTTTAGTTGTCACAGCAGTTTTATTAGTTTAGTAGCTTGTGGTTAGTGTCTAGGCCAAAACGTGGCTGGGTTAATAATAACCCAAGAAGAGACTGAGAGAAGTCCACAGCGTCAGCACAGATCAAAAGCAGCATCACCAGTGCAAGCCCTGTCGTATTTTCCACCGTACCCTTCCGAGAGCGGATCGCACTCGCTCTATCGAGCGGTCTCAATCTGATCCAATTTCCTGCCAGCAAACAAATGTTTCTAGGAAATGCAATGCATTATCTGGACGGGTTTATTATCAGCATTTGGAACCAGGAAAACTGCATATTTTCTCGAGCGCCGCAGGGAACTTTATAGTTCATACTTCAAAAGAGGGTTTAAAGGATTGCCCTTGAAAGCTGGCCCAGCTCGAGTCTCACATTGTTTTGGTCTTTGCAGAAGAAAATGCAGAGGAGGGAGGGGGTAAGCACGCTAAAACTGCCTCCAATGTTTTCCTACTAAAGAGGACTCCCCTGCCCTCTACGGAGCCAAGCTCTGGCTGTGAGGCTGAGGCAGTGCGTGCCCTTGGGAAGCAAGGAGTCGAGCCTTCCTCAGCATTTCAAACGACCCCAAGCAATCTGGCACATTAATTTTTCAAGGGAAGGCAGAAACCATGTGTCCTGGCTGAAATCTAGGGAGCTACTCCAGAGAACAGAAGATGGACTCCGTGCCCTGCCAACACAGCCCTGCACTGAGACGCCGACCCGAGAGCAGGGTGCAGCTGGAGCAGGGTGTCCCCAGCAGCTGAGCCGGGTCCCTGGCCCCACTGGGCTACAAGGAGGTGTCTGATCATCCCTACCCTGCTCTGGGACAGAAAATTATCAGCTGGCACCTCACCCTCCCTGTCTCTGTACTCCTGGGGCTGAGGGTGGCACAGCTCCTTCTGGCAGTAAGGAGCTGCTCTGGCATCCCACCTGGATGGGATGAGACACACACACAGTTTGGGGTGCCTTGGCCAGGGCAGAGACACCCCCCTGCCCCTATATTTAGCCAGACAGATTTAAGGAGGTGAATTTCAAAGGGTATCTAGTCCTACAGGACACCTTCTTCAGGAGCCATTCAGAGGCCCCTGTCCTGCAGTGTGCTTGTCTCAAGCTCTCTCCGCCATAAAAAGGAGTCCAACATTCCCCATGGGTACCCACCATACAGCCCCAAAGGCAGCAACTGACCAGGAGAAAGAGTGGAAGGAAAACAATATAGATCAAAAATTTCCTACCCCTCTCCCAAATGTCCCTAGTTCTGTCTCTGGCTTAGATGGGAAGCTCCACTGAGATTACTGGGGTTTTAAACCAGTCCTAAAGACTACACACTTGCTCCAATTTAGGGGTGTGTGTCCTTTGGCTGCCAGCATCCTGCAGTGATGCTAACACATATGATCTAGCTTGGATTTTAAAAAGAAAAAAAAAGGAAAAAGGAGGACTACATTTGCAGTCTAAATTTGCAGTCTGAAGGAGCTTACTGGTCAGATGCTGACTTTTGGATACTGATCTAACCAAACTGCAAACTGTGAACTCCTGAGGTTTGCCAATGCCTGCTGTAAACATGGAAACCAAGTGTCACTTTTTGCCAAACAGAAGAATGGTTTAAAAATAGATCTAGAGAAGAATACAGGCACTCGGCATACAGGCTCCCGTTTATAGACTCCCAGGCTACTATAAAATGGAGCAAGAGGTTATGAGCCCACAAGCAACCTTCCACCAAATTTAGATTTTACCAACTTCTCAGAAAAATGAAAACAACATTTCAGGCTCCAGCTGAACCAGTAAAAGCTCTTTGAGTGAAGTTCCTAGCCCAGGTATTACAGAATGCAGACTAAACCAGGCATGAAACAGTTCTTCAACCTTAACACCATAAATATATGAAGGTACATAAATTGCACACTGAGAAATGCATCTACTGATTAGAGCTTCATTTTATTCATCTATAGACTTTGTAAAAAGGTTTTATTTTTCATGGAAAAATAAAGTGAGAGGACAGTCCTACCACATAGGACTGGCACACAAAGTTTTACCACCTGTATTTGTATGGGGTTTTGAGGATAACATTACTGTTTACTAAGAAAAAAAATGTGCTCCAAACCCAAATACTATTCCTACAAATTCATATTGGGCTGCTGCAGTTGGACACTGAAAGTTTTCCCTGCCCAAGGAAAAAAAAAGGAAACAGAAAAAAAGCATAGCTTTACAATACATCCTAAATTAGGCAAAAATTCAAGGGCAGATTAACACCACAACTCGGAAAGATTTTCACATGTGATTTCATGACCAGACCCAGAGAGAACTCCATATGGAAATGTCAGTGACTTTAATAAGCACTCGGTTGTTTCCAATTAGGCTCCTTAAGTAAGTTCAGTGGCATCCAGAGTTTCCTCTGCCACCTTCCTCCGAGCTGGCAAGCATTTTTTTTTCTTTTTTTAACGAGCAGTTAATAAACATGTTCCCACTCTCCCGAGGCTGCCGGCCCCGCCAGCCCCGCGGGGAGGGGCAGGAGGTGACACTAGATGGCACCAGTTCGCTTTGCTGCAGGAGCAATTTTTCCCCTTGGAAAATAAAACACCCCAACCAAACCTGGAAAACATATAATTTTGTCGATGTAATTCTGTTTCTCTTAAAACGCATCTGAGCAACATTATTTTTATGAGCTTTTCCAGCCTTGTTTTGAAAAACTTAATGTTTCTGTTAGGTTTATTTTTGTACCATCCAACAGCCGGCTGAATCCTCCCCGCACTGCAAATAGGGATGTCTAAAAAGTGTCACAAAGCCTTTTGACAGATTTTTTTTTTTTTGCTTTGTTTTTGGGGTGGGATTTGTAAGAATCACTTCTCATTCCAACTTCTTCCTTCACAATAATAACTAACCAGTTAACCTCCACTTCCTCTCCCAGTATTGACTCAGACAGTCAGAACTGAGGAGGATTGGAAATTGGAATTGAAATGTATCTCAAGAGATCTTTGATCTGTTTTGCCAATCAAAATCGAACACCAAGAGATGAACTCTTTTCTTACTGGAACAATATAATAATCCGTTCTTCTGGAAAATTTCTAGATACCCTTTGAATATTTTAAAGGTTTGGTGATATGTTTCATGGGCAAAATGTTTGCCATCTATAATGCAAGTTTTTAAACCTGCAATCTTACCCTTAGGAGTAAATAACAGAATCTTTGGTTCTGCTTCTCTGTGCATATATAAAGAGAGGATTCCCCTGAAATATTTTTAGAGCAATTTTCGAACTGTAACCTACTCAAGGACTGGAGGAAGGAGCCTGCATTTGCTCCTAAAGCTCTTATCCTTTAAATTCTTGAAACAGTATGGCAAATAATTTTTAAAGCATTTAAACGCTCAGGAGAGGAATCAATAAGATTCCCAGATCGAATAAGGGCCAGATCCCAAACCTGGCCCTGCTGACACTTCCACTGGCATAAGTAGCAATTTGGCCCACGACAGAGATGTCGGACCAATGTAGCAGCTTCTCACTGAGCCTCATCTGTCTGTCCCCAGCCTTCCTTCGCACTGATCCTGCGCCTACTGAAGTCAGTGGAAAAAACTAACCGGGGATGGGTTTGTTTTTGTTGATTTTGACTCATGATTTTAAGCCCAGATTTGCCTTTTCCCTGAAAATGCAACAGGGGGGTTAAAGGCAGCTTTTTAGGCACATCTGAGAGGCTGCCGCGGATTTTTCTAAGCAAACGCCTTGCTTTCTGTTTCCCTCCTTCCCAAGAGGCGATTTCATAACATTTCATATTGTGACTTTGCAAACTA
>NW_005054309.1:2236564-2241366 GCF_000277835.1 Geospiza fortis | reverse complement strand
GAGGAAAACGGGGGGTCCCGGGCACAGCTCCGGGCGGTGCAAACACACATCACACCCCCCTGCCACCACCAGCCTCCGCTTCTGGTTTTTTGTGGGGTTTTTATTTTTTTTTTTCATCCCAAACCTCTCCGAAAACGAGCGAAGAGATCTTGGAAAAAAATGCGCCTTCTATTTTTATATATATTTATATATATATATGTATTTTTAATTGTCATTTATATTTGTTTATTTTTTATTTATTTATTTTGGGGCGGGGGGTCACTTGCGCGTTTCTTAAACACCCTCCACCCCCTAAAAAATACCCCAAACCAACCAAACAACCCAGCGAGCAAAGCCAGGAGCCAGCTGCATTGTTCTGGATTTTTACTTTTTTTTCTTTAATTATTTTTCCCCTCATTCAGCTTTTTTTTTTTTAATATTTTTTGCAAACAGCCGCACTCGGCTCAGGGCCTCCAGTGGGATTTACTCTTGGGGAAAGAAGCTTTTTCCTTAAAGACGGTTCCCCATGAACTCCCCATATTCACTTTTGGTTTTATTTTTTTTTCTTTTTTATTTCTTTACCAGAATTCTCCAGACAAAAAACTCCCCCATTTTGATGATTTTTTCTTCTTTTATTATTTTTCCATCCGTGTTCTCTTTTCCTTTCCAGGACACTCAAGTGGTGGGTTAATTCTGTGTAGCTGTTTTGTTATTGTTGCAAAATAACCTGTAAGTCTATAAATATTCTGCTTGTATGGAATTGTTGTACTGTGCTGGGGATGCAAAATCGCTTTCGCTTTTCTGGAAAGGGATTTTATTTCTGCACTTTTTGCGTCTTGCTGGGCAAAGGCCTTTGCTGGGAGGTGGGAGGGGGGGATGATGCAAAGCCTTGCAATCAGTGTCTCGGGTGGGTGTTGCAGGGGGTGCAGAGGAGGGGACCTGTCACCCCAACCTTCCCCGCTCCCCTGTGCAGATGTAGCACCCTGGATGTAAATCTCTGGGGATTTCTGCGCCTGTCCCCCAGCCTCGCGTGTTTATTTCCTGGGGCCCTGCAGCAAGGGTTGGCTTTAGGGGTGGTTCGGATCGCTCATTTTGCTTTCCCGGACGGGTTTTTGGGCTGCGAGCTGCCGGTTGGGGTGGTGGGGAGCGGGGGAAGGCACGCTCTGGGCTGTGAAGGCATTCCCGGGCCCTGGTGATTAATAGAAATTTGTTTACGAGAATAACCACCGCAGGTCACGGTGCCGTTGGTCCACTGGTGCAGTTGCTCGGAGCTACTGATTCCAGCCCTGGCGAGCCCACGGAGCGGCCGCCTTGGACGCAAAGTGCCCAGGTGCTGCCTTTATTTTCATTTCTCAGCTGAGCTCTTGAAGCGAAACATTTTAAAGCAAGGAGGTTGGGCGGCGGGGAGGGGGGAGTAATAAATTAGGAAGAAAGCCCTTCTGCTAATACGACTCGTCATTAAAAATAGCCCGGTGGCAAGACAGGGATGGTACTCCCGAGACACTTGAGGTGGTACAGATAAGCTGGAGAGACGGCTTCCCTGTAGTTAAAATGCGATGTGGGATTCCCAGGGAGTGAGTGCGGCTGGAGCTGTGTGACTTGTGCGACTCTGATCCCGGCCCGGGGCAGGGAGGGGGCTCCCGGCTCTGCAAGTGACCGAAGGAGGGACGGACCCAAGAGTAGCAACTCTGTTCCGGGATTTTGATTTGGTTTTTTTTGTTTCTTTTTCCCCAGCAATGAAACCCAAAGGAAGGGGGTTGTTGGGAGCGACAGATCTGTTCTGTTTGTCATTTCTCTGCAGTGTGTGACGCTTTCGCTTTAGCCGGAGCCCAGCGAGCCCAGCGCCCGCGGGACGCTGGGAGCAGCAGCGACAGGGCTGCCGCTTGGGGGATTTTTGGTGGAGACCCGAGGTCGAGCACAGCTTCCGTTCAAGTAGCACTCTTACGGGGGAGATTTCTCACTCTGCCTGGCCACAGCCAAACCGGGCTTGCATCAGAGTTTCCATCCTAACCCGCCTCGTTGCGGGGACATAGGGAGCAGCCAGCAGCATCCCTTTCGGGCTGGGAGCTGAGCGGCCTGGGCGCCTTTGCTGAGTTTTTGGCCTTTCTGCTCTGGTGTCATACCTTCTCCTACTCCCTCGCTGTCACTCAGGGCCTGGGTGCAGCTACCCACGGGCTCTTGCCACCCACCTCTGCTCCCCACTGCTTCCTGCTGCCCCAAAATCAGCAGTGGTCCCTGTGCTGCCTTGCTGGGGACTTCAGGGAGCTGGGGATGGAGTCATTTTCCTGGGAGCCCTCTCCCACCATTGGCCAGAGGAATCTTTGCCGAGTACGGCCTTGACACCCTCTTCCTTTGCCTGTCCCAGCTCTGGGGACCTGCATGGCAGCCGCTGGCAGTGGTGGTGGCTGCCAGGGTGGCAATGTCCCGGTGGGACAGCTTCCCCTGCCTCCGCACGCAACAGCAAGTGTTTTCTCTTTGGGGAACAATGGCGGCCCCGTGGTGGGGAGGGTGGCTGGTGGGAGTGTGCAAAGCCACCGACAGCCCCATGTCGGCAGTGGGACGTTTCTCTGTGGCCCCAGGCTCGGCATGGCTCCTGCACACCCACGAGGGGCCTGTGTGGCGCGTGGAGGAGCAGCAACTCAGCCCTGCCTGTGGGAGGCTGTGGCAACCCCGCTGTGGGGGTCAGCCCCACACACCCCTCTCTCAAAAACACCCTCTGTGCTGCTCACAGAGAGCTCCTCACCCAGGCAAGGGTTTGAACCCCCGAGTGCCACCCGTCAGAGTGGTGGCAGTGCTGGAACGGGGGTGATGCTGCTGGGAAATGGTCCCCTTGGCGTTGGCAGGGGTGTTTCTGGTTGCGCTGGAGCAGCTCCAAGGAGCAGGAGCAGAGGCAGGAGCAGTGCTGGGCATTGCCACAGGTGCCTCACACCCTCCCACGGACTGTCCCTCTCCAGCTTCTTCATGTCCTCCCCTGGCAAAGCTCCTGGGATGTAAAACAACCCCTCTGCCTGTGTGCTGGCGTGCAGGGCACAGAGCAGTGTGAAATTATTCAGCCATCCCTGGGACCTGCAGTTAGGTGCTGAAGGGCCTCGGAGCTGGAGGCGCTACTTGGCAGTGAGGGGAGTCCCTGGGCTTGGGTCGTTTTCCCTCCAGGGGACACAGAGCAGGTTTTTATGGTATATTGAGGCCAGTGTGTATTTTTCCCAGGGGAACCGCACCCTTGGAAAGAAGTGCCTTGTCTTCTACAAAACACTGCTTAAATAAACAGTACCCCACTATAATTTTTTCTTTTGAAATTAACTCCTTCAGGCCATAAGGCTTCCCCATCTTCATACAAAAATAACTGCCAGGACTTTTAAAGGGAAAAAAAATAATGTGTCGAAGAGAGAAAAGTTTAGCCTGACAGAAGAGAGCCTGTGAACCTCTCTCCTTCCCCGTGGCCCTCGAGGATGGGTTTCAGGGACAGCCTGCCTGTTTTGAAGCTGGGTGCCACTGCATGAACGTTACTTAAAAGGAGTTTTGTGCATATTAATGCGAATGCAGCGAGGCCAGGCTGCGCGGGGACAGCCGAGTCCCTGCCTGAATTCAGCTATCTTGTTTTCTAATCTAACCTACTTTTTTTCTTTTGCCTTTTTTTTTTTTTTTGTCAGAGGCCGGTGCTTTGCAGGAACCTGTTCTCAGTGCAATCTCAGAGCTTTTTGTGGGTGTCTGATTTCTGTAACATGTTTTGGTTTCCAGTATGAATGTAATGCACAGAGAACATCATGACACTGCTCTAGGTGTATGTGATCTTATCTACCTGACATTTAAGGTTTTTTTAAACCGTCCAATTAATCTGATTTGCATAAAAATCACATGATTTTACTTTTTTTCCTCCTTTTTTTTCATGCATCATCATAACAAACTACTAAGGTTTACCAGGCTGTTTTATGTCTGTCAGCATGAACACGGGGCCCGTTTCTCTCGTCTTCATTCCTCCCTGGTGGATGGTGGGGATGTGAAAGGTGGCACTTGGAGGGGACTTGTGATCCCAGCCAGCCACTGAAATCCTTAATAAGCAATTATGTACAGTTTAACTTCCCAGAAAACAAAGCAGCTGAGCATGCATGCCATGCAGTTGTTGTTAATTTAAATAGTTGAGGCTTCTTTTTATTGATAAGGAAACTCCTCTGGAACAGCCCCCCGGATCCCAGCAGGCTTCCCCTGCTGCAGCCGTCCTCATTACAAAACAAGGCCGCAATTAAAATAAACTCCAAGAGCTAAACAAACTGCTGCCTCTCGCTGGTCATGTGTTAGCTTTAGCCTTTAAGGCAGAACAAAATGTTTTCCTGGGTATCCATGGGCTCTGACAGGGAGGGGAAGAGGGAGCAGCAGCTGGGCCTAAAGGAATGGCAGGGAGTGGGGTACTGCAATGCTCATCCAGGCTCCTTTCTCTTGCTTTCTTTTTATTTTTTTCTTGTTGTAAATTTGAGTGTTTGTGTTCTAACTCGGTCTTTACTGCAAGGGAAAGGACTGGAAGTGGAAAAACTTGAATGTTGTGGTAAAACCTGGTTGTCCCAGCACGCCCTGGGCACACCTGACTGTAGCTCCCCTCGCCCGGCCTGGCTCCCACTGAGTGCACTGGCCACAAGCCCCCGGCCCAGTCTGTGTTACTCCCTTTGCAGAGGCTTTAGGTGGCTGCAGATACCACTAGGCATCTGCCAGCATCTGGATGGGTGCTGGGAAGGGAAGCACAGGGTGCCCTGCAGGACAGGACCAGAGGGATGAGGTCTGGATGGAGGGAGGGACAGCCACGGCCTGTGGAGGGGAGTGTGGCTGGCCGG
>NW_005054309.1:2225681-2236554 GCF_000277835.1 Geospiza fortis | reverse complement strand
CCTCCATGCCGTGCCATGGCTCCCCTCACGGCCTGAGAACACGTGTTAACCCCCGTGCCGTGTCCAGATGTCCCGTTTGGGGTACTGAATCGCCCTGAATCGGATGAATACTCTGCAAGAGGAGCTGCTCTGATGATGGAGGGGTGTACATCCATACTGTGTGCACGTCAACCCCCAGGATAATATTCTGGCAAAATTGCCCAAATAACTGGCATATCTGCTTGGTGCTTGCTGCCAGGAGACAGTGTAGACTTGCCTGTCAAAAATTACTTTCTTGCCACATAGGAGCAAGATATCTGCCTGTCTCCTGCCTGATCTCCCAAACTGGCTGAGCATAAACAGCAGTTCTCGGAAGGTGGGTAAGGACTGTCCCCATTCCACTGAGCACTCACAGCCCCATGTCAGTTCTGCCCCATCTTAGATTTAAAAGGAAAATTCATCCTAAAGTTTTCAAGCTGGAGATAATTACCTCCCACCCTGGACCCAGTCGATTTTTAACCAGTTATGGACCAAAGCCTCTGTGGGGCTGTGCCGGGTAAGGAGCCTCCTGGCAAGGGATGTGGTGGGGGAGCCTTCACCTGATCAGATTCCCCAGCCCAATTCCTTGCTTGTCCCCAAATCTTGTCATCCTGGCACCCACCAAACTGAAATGTGTGACCAGTGGAAGCTGAATATCCCTGTCCCGTGGCTGAGCAGCACTACTGACCTCTTTTCTTTTCAGCAGATCTGTCAGCGTTCAGACGTTACAATGAAAAAAACCTCACTAACCCCTACAGATACTTCTCTGACTAGGAGTTGTGCTGAGGTAGTTCAAACCAAATGTGTAAGTTGCTTTGTTGGGGAAAAAAGTAATAAAAAGAATAAAAGGCAGTGCTTGCTTTGGATGGTTTATAATATTATTTATTACTCCTACGTCTCAGAGAATCTTGCAGATACCTGATATTAAAAATCAGCAGAGAGACTAAGAAGAAGGACAATGCCTCAAACTTTTAGAGGAACAAGCACATTGTAATTAAGAGAGGGATTTGCATTGACCCTGATCATTTTGAAACTGGCCTCTAAAGTTCAGGCTAAACTAGCCTGCTTTATTTCTGTTTTTCCTTTAATAACTCCCCGGACTCTCAGCCAGTAGAGTACTGTGTGAATTTCAATTTCTCTCTTCAAATAAAACATCGACGTAATTTTTATATTCTTTGAAATTACCTGTGCAATTTTGTTCATGGAAACTCTTTGATTTAGACTTAAAGGATTTAGTGACTGGATAGGAGGGTATCTGGAAGTAATGGTGAAAATGGTGATTATTTGTTTTACTACCTTCTGGAATTCTTTTATTTCTCCGTGCTATCTCTAAAAGCATGTCTGGCAGTAACAAGCTGTCTCTAAAAAGAACTCAATTAAATGTATTGCCAACAGAATATTTTATAATTTTTATACCAGTAGTTAGAGTGTTAAATAATATATTAGTAGATTTATAGACTACATTTAGGTATGACTATGAATAGCTACAGTAAAAACTCAGAATATTCATGTAAAAAGGGAGGGGAGGAAGTTTGGTTTCTGGGGTTTAAGATTTTTTTCTCCTTGTCCTTATTTGAGTTTCAGTTTTAGGACTTAAAAAGAATTAGATTTTCACATCTTTTTTTTCTGTTATTCTCGAATGACAAGAAAAAGTCAGCTATTTTTTGAGACAAAAATTCCCGTGAGATTTCTCCTTGTTTTAAATAATTAAATATTAAAGGAGTAAGAAAGAAGCAGGCAGATCCTACGATATGGACATGAATCAAATGGGATATTTATTTGCATAGGTACATGGCAAATAGGAAAAAATCGATCCCAAAGATGTATGAAATTGCCAGTTACTCCATTACAGTGTTACAAATAGATTATTGCCCATAAGAATGTAACTCTTAATGTGCTAAAAATAATTTAATGCTAGGATTATTTTTATTTAATTTGGTAAATGACAAATATATTTTTGATTCCTATAAAGCAGAAATAAACCATCTCCCAGGAACTGGGAACTAAACCCAACTGCTCCCCCCACCTCTCCTATTTTTTTAATTGACTTTTTTCTCCTTTTTTTTTTTTCTTCTTGTTTCCTTTTTTCTTTCCAAACTCTCATCGGCTCTTCTGAATTTTGCAGTTCATTTCTCATTCCTTCTCCCTCAATAAAAATACTTTTCATCAGAAAACTCGATACTTTTTTCCTTCTGAGCCTCCCTACGAATTGCCTCCCTCCCTCCAGAGAAGTTTCGAGGATCAACAAGTTAACCTTCCCAAAGATTACAAAAGTACAAGTGGGCTGCTTAAGAGGTGAATCATTAAACGTAAGGTGAGGTATACGACTGCAGAAGGTTTCAATTAAAGTGACAGTCGAGGCAGCCTTTGCCTGCCCGGGAAGGTTTGCTTTTATTGTCAGAGCCGTGCTGGGAGCTCCGTCCATCCTAGGCAGGGAGATTTGGTTCCCAGTGTCTGCATTCTGCATTCCCAGGTCTGCTGCTGCCCCAGTCCTCACTCCTGAAACAACTGCACCAGTTTCAGCATGATAAATTCAACTGTGACAGCATTAAAATTTGAAAAAGGAGCCCGATCTCCTTTATGTCCCATTCAGGCAGGAATCCAGGAGCCCACCTCGGAACTGCCTTCACCCAATGCTCCTCATTACCACGTCCTGAGGAAGAGCCCACGACCTTCCCCATTCCTTCCCCAAATCCTGCTCGCTCCTACTTATTTTTATGTTTTTAAAGTAGTTTTGGTTTAATATCACAGTATATTTAATGAGCAGCCCCAGGGTGGAGGGAGAAATGCGAGATCCTTGCCGGGTGGTGGAAATCCTGCCTCGCTGCTGCCTTGTCCCCACATCCCTGCATCTGCTCGGCATGGGGCACCTCTAGTCCTCCTGCCAAATGTCTCGTGGGTGCCCAGGGACTGTTTGCCCTGACACAGAGCCTGTGTCCACGCACAGAGGATAATGTACAGGCAACCAGTCCACGGGCAACTGCCCCGCATGGAGGTCCCGCGTGCTTGGAAGCAGTACTTGCAATGCTGGGCTTTGTCTTCCTGGCTTTTTGGAGTACAGACAGCACGGTGGTGAGGCAGGAGGTAGAAAGGGCACAGGCTAGATATTGTCCTGACATGGAGCAGTGCTGTGACATTTTTTGGCACTTTGCTGATTTAAATTTTAAGTATTTCTGAGTTTTACATTTTGCTCTGACATGTTCCCATATGGCAGCCCTGAGTGTGGATGATATCCTCGCCATGAGGATGCTCCAGCGATTGGGTTAATTCCCTCCTACTAATTCCTTACATAATCATGTGGGCTCAGATCCTCAAAAGTATTTGTGTGCCTGCCTCCCTTGGAAATCAGAGAGTTTAATTGTCTGCTAAAATTATTGTGTTTTGTTTTGAAAGCAGAGCAGGAAATAAACTTGGATTTTATGAGATTTGTTTGCCTCTCTGTGGCCACAGAACACTTTTTTTACCTTTGCAAATGAATTTCCTGTTAAATAATGTAGTGCCCAGATTACAGATGGGTTTTTAAACAGTGACCAACAGGAACTTGAGTGCCAGCATACGTTAGGGAAGCTGGGTCTTGGCCTTTTGGTACTTCTGGTCCTGGTTAGTAAAATGTGTGTAGGACAATGGCAGAGTCTTGAAGAAATGCTGGAGGGAAGAATCCATTAAAGCCTGTGAGATGCTGAGATAGGAGGATAATAGAGATCACGTCAGTGAGAGATGCCATCTATTACAGATAAGGATTGCACAGCTGACTGCATCTCCCCTTCTGGAAATGGCTCCTTTCTTAGTTTCATTTTTAGTTGTACAACCCAAAAGAATTCTTCTCACTCCTTGGCATTTGTCCCCTTCAGATATTTCATGCAATACGGAAGAGGGAGGAATCAAAATTCCATGACATTGAAGTTCATTGCCGATTCTGCTCACGTCAGTTGAAATCAGTCACTAAAACCTCAGCATGCAGGACCCCGTGCTCTGTATTTTTCTAGTCTAGGTAATCGCAATGGCAGCAGGGGGAGGTAAGTAGAAAGAAAAATGAACTGATTTCATTAGGTGTTAGAAGAGCTTATTAGAAAACAGGAGAAAAAAAAGCAATAAAATCATGAAGACGGGAATTAAAACAAGTGATGAAATCCAGTCTCTGCTGACTGCAAGGGGACACTTCTCACGCACCCTTTCTTGGTTTGGAAGATGCCCAGGCATTGATAAACATTTTACGAGAATTCAACTCCACAGCAGCAAGCGGCGGCGAATACCAAGAGAAAATATACTCGTGTGCCAGGAAAACCCAGCAGCTTGAGAGGCAGCGTTTAACCTGCTGCCTCACAGCCTCTGGGCCCTGTTTGGGTTTGTTGTCAGACAGCAATCTGGATCTGCACTATACCTGGGTTATATTTAGGACAATTAAATTAATTGCTGCAACAGACAACCCTTTTTAGACCCAAGGCACGTTGCCCCCCTTCTCGATACCGTAGGGCTGATGTAGTGATTCTGGGGCTTTGGCTTGGCAGTCAGAGCATGTGTGTGTTTTATGTAAGAAGCAGCAGTGGGGATGGATGCTGCTAGACAAATATTTGGTTAATTTTTGTACTTATTAGTAATAACAATACTCTGCTTTCTCAAGCACCTTTCATGTCTGGGTGCTTTTGAAACACTGGTAAAGCCAAGTGATGCAGCTCCATTCTAGGGGCTGTAATTAGCTTTAGCTCCACTTTGTAGATGTGGAAAGTGAGGTGGAGGGAGGCGGGAGGATTCGAGGTACAGCAGAGCTGGGGGGCGGTGCCCTGAGCAGCAGCCAGCAAGAGCTACCAGAAGTAAAGTTCAGGCCTTTGCCAGCCTCTTGGTTGACCTGTGCTGAGAGACAAGCTCATCTCACCATGCCGTGCTGATATTTGGGCTAGCTCCTGAACCAGGAGCCTGAACTTTTCCTCCTAGGAGGTTCAGATACACCCTGTCCAGGAGGATATTCCTTAGCCCATGTCATCTCCCCTCCTTGTCAGAAGTGATGGGATGAGACGGTTTCATATAGTTCCTCTTCCCAACCCTCCTCCTGAATGGGCTTCACGTGCCCATGGGATGAGAAGGGTCCCTCAGTGACCAAGAACAGGAGGGACCTGCTGGGCTTTGGAGCCTGGTCCCCACAGGCCTGGGTTACCACATCCTCTTTGGCCAGGTTGGCTTTTTGCCTCTGCCTGCCTGTCACAAGACCTCTCTCCCCACATGGTTAGGGTGTTTCTTCCAGTTTCCTCCCAATGCTGGTTCACAGACCATTGGTCCCCCACCATGCTTAGGTCAGCTCTGTACTAGCTCTGCCCTTTTGCTCTGGTCTGCTGGTCTGGACATCTGTGTCCAGGCTGTGTTTGTCTTGGTAACAAATGATAGCAAACTCAAGAATTTGCGATTATCCCTTAGGAAACTCAGCATTTCATTCCAAAATGAGCCCTCTGAGAGTTTAAGGCATGGATTGTGATTTGCATGGGCTCTTCCAGTCTGCACCTTCCTCTAGTAGGGTTGTCATGTTAGCTGGGATCTAGGCCTAAAACAAGGATGGGTAAGCTCTAAATCTAATCTTGAGTAAAAAAAACCAAACAAAACCGAACAACAAAAAATTAATAATCTATCATTTCTATTCTATTTTTTTCTCTTCTGTTTCATTCTCATCCATCACGAATGTGTCTTCCCAGCAAGTTCCCTGGTTTAGACCCTCAGTGCCAGCACAGAGGTTCTGGCTGCAATGCTGAAATTAGTTAAGCCCAGCAGATCGTCAAAGCTTCAACCCAACACAAGGATTCAATCACCTAAGTGTATTTTCAGCTCCCAATTGACCTGGTGCTTCTCTCTGTTATTATCCGTGCACAATCTCTCCTGCTGTGCCAAGATTCCTGTGTTCTTCATTTCTCTTCTGTCTCTGATGCCACAAAGTCAAGTGAATGTCTTCAAGGAAATCTCGGTAATAAAACCTATTTCCTCTTCCCAGCTGCAAAGAGAAAGCAGAGTAATAGTTTCTTTATCCATCAGGGACCGGTTAATGCCTCACTCCTCATCATCACCAAATGCAACTAATAAAGGAGTAAAGGAGATTTGGCAGTTTAATGCAGCAGCTAATTTTGTGCCTGCTGCCCTGCCAGAAAGTATTTTCACTTTTGGGTGATGCCAGAACAGCAGAGCTGATTAATTAGCCTTCTCTTGAGCAGGAAGAGCTCAGCTAAGATGCCTGAAGCCCCCAGACATCCCAGGCATTGGCCAACCTTGTTAGTAGCAGGCATTCCCAGTATCTCAGGGGTTCATCGGTCTGCCTGTCTGGCTAAGGCAACAAGACGACAGTGCAGAGCTTTCCCTCGGGAGGGAGCAGGTCTGTTACACAGATCAGGTCTAGCTCTGAGACAGAGAGAACTGGCTGGAGAATGCTCAGAGCGTGGAGGCGCTGGCACAGCACCACTGACGTGGTGGCTCACAGCGGGTCCCTGCAGGGCCCAGTGCTGCCTGGGAGGGACACAGCGCACACACTTCCCAGTGCCTCTGCAGATGTGGCTTTGGAGGGGTCAGCGCTGCAGCTGTTGCATGCAGGCATGGAGATTCATGGAAAACAGTGCTCGAGAATAGTAAATATGTTTGTGAAATGAGCAGAAATGCAAAACAAGGAAACTCCAGCCTTGATAGGGAGTCTCTCAGCAGAGACATTCAGACTCCTTCCTTGACTGAGAACAATCAAATACACAGAAAACACAAGCCACGTGTGAGGACACCCTCCAGAGCAGCATGAGCTCCACAAGACCATAACAAGCAGAGCTCCTGTGCCAGCCAAGTAGTGCTCTCCATGGGTCATTAACACCTCCTGAGCTCTCCCTGTCCTGCTTCATCTTCCAGGAGGTGTTTCTGAGCAGCTTAAGCCATGGACAGATTAATTAAACTTGAGGACAGGACCAGGCAGTTTCTGCAGGGCCTGGTCATTTTCCTTTCCATGTAATTTCTCAGAGGTTTTATGGTAATGCCTGTAAGAGTTTGCAAGACCAGGAACTCGATGAGTGTGTTCACATACAGAGAAACTTCCTTCAAGCACATGAGATGTGTAGGATCCAGCAAAACAAGTCCTTTGTTCTTGGTTGGATCCTCTTTAGATGCTATAACAGTAATGATAATACTGAGAATTTCAGTCTGGAGACTTGGACAGCCTCTACTGTCTGGGAGGTGGTGAGGGGACAAGTGGCTGCAAAGAGGGGGGCAGGTGGATGGTGTAGGGTGCTTCTCCTCTGGACCTGCCACTGGGCTGCAGTGTGAACCTGGGCAGGTACACCAGTCAGAGCATCTTCACAGGGGCTGGATAACTCCGCTGCTTTTGTAATGGGTGCAGAAAAAGAGATGCTCCAAAGAGGCCCTTCAGCTAAAGAGCAGTCCGTGGCAGGCTGGCTGTGCCCTGCAAGTACCTTTACAGACCACCCACATGACTGCCTCAAGTGTGAGCACCAGCCTTGCAGGTGTTCATACACAACACCTATTTGGGTTTCTTCTGGATATTCCTGCCTCCCAGGGCTTTCAGAGCATCACTTCTGCCAGCCCCATGTGTCAGGCTGAATTTCCCCACTTGGTTGCCTACTCAGGGAGACAAAGGCTTGAACAGCTTGAACACATCTTTAGTAGGAAGCAAGGGCTTATACCCTGCTGCAGGTAGGTGAGGTTTAAACCAGTCTGTAAAGGAATACTGTTGGAGAGAAGCACAGTATGTCTTGGACAGAGACACAGAGCAGCTGGTGATAGCTGAAACTTGCTGTTTCTACATGCCAGACGGCTAAACTGCAACACACACGGAGGAGGCCTTGATCCAGCCAAGGAGATAAGGTGTTTCAACTGGTACAAAGCAGCCAGTACAGAACTAGACTGAAAACGCCGAGAAAGTTGAAACTCTGAGGTGGTGGTGCAGCCTGGTGATGGGGCACAGCCTTCAGGCACAGCGTGCTGTGATGTGTTACGGAGATAAGGGACAACAAGAACACAGCCAGAGAATGGAAGGAGTATCAGTTTTGCATTTTTCTGGAGTGAAACACTTTTCCTTGTTAAATGTGTAGTACTGGTGTTTCCCTCACATTGTAACCAACTTCACAATGAGGGGAAATAAGTTGCTTTTCTTGCACAATCCAGCTTTGATATGGTTAATCCAGTTGGTACAAGACCCTTGGGGTTGCTTAAAGGATGCTATGACAGCACTGTTGGGAAGGGTGGCCTTGGTGCTTCCCGGGCATGGTGGTGTGTGTGCAGTATGAGAGCCTGGTGAGGCTGAAGGCTCCCCTGACCTTGCAGGGCAGCCCCTGTGCCCAGGTGAGGCTGCACAGGGCTGGGTGGGCTCGGCACAGCCGGCGCTGCCGGGGCCATGCGCTGGCTGCGTGCTCGGCAGAGACTGACGAATCAACTCGCCTGGATTTATCTTGCTTTCCCAGATGATATCTTGCAATGTCTCAATCCCATTGCTCCAGCCCAGGCTGGCAGATAAGAGGCAGCTTGTGCCTCGCTGGGGCAGGGTTTAGGCAGCCGTGAGTCCAGCTGGCAGGAAGCTCATTGCCTGACTGCGAGGGGACGGAGCTTTCTGCTGTGGCAGTCACGAGATCAAGAAATGCTTTTTCTTCAGAAGAACTTGTTGATTTTAAAAATAAAGCAGCAGTGGCCTATGCTCCAAGGAATGTCTGGGATCGGGAAAAATGGAAAGGCATTCTTCTGTTCCTAGAGTGATTTGCGCTGTAAAACCTAAACAATGTTTGTTCCTCTGGACCTCCCCAGCTCCACACTTCTGTGGTATTTGTCAACACAGTGTTTTAGTGAATGATCTTCCTCCAGTTAACTAGTATGACTTAAGTAGTATGGTGATATTGCCAAATTCCTGATATCTGACAGCTTCCCTCTTCTTACCCACAGCAGCCAAGTGGATCCAGGGAGTGCTTCATTCACAGACCTAACAGGCTGACCTGAAAGTATCTTTGGACCAAGCCAAGGCCCAAACCTGTAAAAACTTATGCCCTTGCTCAGATTTTATAGCATGAGTAATCTCAGAGACTGAACATATTATTGCTATCATCTATTCATACGTGCTATCTCTATTCCTCTCTCCCACTATTATGTGAGTGTCTTGTAAACATTAATGAATGGTTTTCAGGTCCCTGCACACTGCTTCATTGTTTGGGCAGCAGGTCACAGGGAATGATTAAAGTGATGGGAAAAAATGGCAGGTTGGATAAAAAAATGTCTGGTTTATTAACCTTCCTTTGCCTGGCTTCTGGAACATAGGGAATTCAAGGTACCCTAATGTGTTTTTTGAGACATTTCAGAAACTAGGAATCCTTTCCCAAGCTGCTTTGTTCCATTCCCTTCTGAAATGTTCATGAAAATCATTAGAGGTGTCTCCAAACTTTGCTGCCACTAAAGAGTTAATGTACATGGCTACAAACCAGATTTTCAGGTCATTTTGGATGAAAAACCATTTCTTCTTATTTAACTTACCTCTTAGAAAAATGTTGCTCCTAACCTTGGCTACCTTTTTTTATTGACCACTGCCATTTTCAGTGGGACCTCAGAAAGACAGGACTGGCCAAGGTCCAGCCAGGCTGGGGTGTGTGACCAACTGCCTTCATCCCCTGGGAGGATGCTCATCCTCTCCAGCCCTGGGTGCTGGTGCAGGGAAGTGCCCTCTGTGTCTCCCACCGGGAAAAGGAATTTCACCAGGGTGCAAAGCCTTAAGGGTTGGTTTTCTGCAGCCATGCATATGAGATGGGAACCTCATGCTGAGGGTTTGGGAGCGACATTTTTGTCTCTGGACCCATGACCTGGTTGCTGTGGGGTTGGAACAGGTTGTGGGATATGACTTGGGGTGGGTTCTCTGACCTTCCCTAGGGACTGGCCTTGTGCCTTCTGCCATTGTGGGAAGGAGAGTGACCCACATGAACTCAGCCAAGAGCTTCAGCTGCCCCTTGAGCTCTCTCTATGTGACACAACACTGGGGGGAAACCTTGCCAAAATGTTAAAAGGACAGAGCTGCCCAAACACAATATGGAAAGCCTGGTCTGGAGATGAATCCTCAGCAGTGAGAGGTTTGGTATGAATGTCCAGTTGAGTTCACACAATGGCAAAGGGCTGGGAGATGTCCTCAATTCCCAGGCTCAGAGCTGGGGATGGGTGCAATTATTTCACCTGAAACTTCCCTTGTGTGAAAAATGCAAATTTGGTGACAAATAGTTTTGAGCATTAGTGCTGGTTGAACTAAATTGTTTGTCCTGAGAAAAAAAATTCCAAGAAAGTACATTTGCAATGTTTATTTCAGTTTAAAATTCCCCTCCATTTTACTTGTAAATAGCTCCAAATCAAAGCACGGCATTTTCTCCTCACCTTTCACATTTTCTGTAATTTAAATTAATAGTCCTAGTTGCAATCTGAACTAATTCCCTCCTTCCTGACTTTTCAGAACTGCTCATGAAACAAAACAACTCCAAATTCATTTTTTCAGACATCTCTCCTCAGAATCATTAGACACATTAACATCCACCACATAAATGAAACCACAGGCTATCAATGTTTTGAGACAGCTGTATTTCCCACCAGAAATTTGCATAGCACCTTTGTAGCACTCTGAATTACTCTACCAATATTTTTTGGGAAAAATGCAACTTACTGGTACTGAATCTAGAATTAGAAGACTAAAAGTCCCCAAGCAAAACCCCAGCCATGCTCTTAGCCACCAGTCCCAGGTCTCTCTTCCTGCCTATGTCTAGCACTGGGCAACCTTCATTTCTTCCCCACCTTTCCTCATTCTGTCTGTCCCTAGGAAAGTGGTGTCATCCTGTTTTCCTAACCCATGTCTCCCCTTGCAAAGCTATCC
>NW_005054309.1:2201124-2225671 GCF_000277835.1 Geospiza fortis | reverse complement strand
CTGCTGAAAGAGCTGGTTTAAAAAAATGTCTTAAAATTCTTTTTCATCACCAAAGCGTGACCTTTCAGAGGGTTCCAGCAGCTATCTCTGCAAAATTTCCATTTTTGCCACCACTTAAGGTTTTCATCAAACTCCCATCTAACAAAGTGTAGTTCTCAGCAACTGGAAGCAGAAGCAATTCAGCCCTCTGGGAAGTGATATTTGTCTGCATCAAGAAAATTTTTGCGATTAGACAGAAAATGGATATTTCTTCCTCTGTAATATATACTTTTAGAGAAATCCCCCAGCTCAATTCCCCTCCCCCCTCCAAAAAATAATAAGAGCAGAAACAGAAAATAATGAAAAAAAAAAAGCTTTTCCTGCAGAAAGCACCGTTTCCTGGTGAGGTCTGCCACCAGAGCTCCCACCATGTCTCTTGGGAGGTATGGGCTGAGAAGGTGCAGGAAGGCAGCAGCTCACCCTGGTCGTTGTGTGCCTCCCACACCCCCAGGAAAGTGCAAGGTTTGGTTTCCCACAGTCAGGTGGAGGACAGTGGTGGGCCTGATGCTTTTCTCTGCTCTCTGCTGAGCCGTGTCTCCTCATCAGGGATGCTGATGGAAACAGCCGAGCTCCCTCCGCCCAATGCCATGCAGGAGGGGACAGCATGTGCAGCAGGACAGCTGAGGGCTGTGTCCCTGGGTGGAGTGGCTCAGTGTGGACTCCTCAGGCCCCATGCTTCTCACCAGAGTCCCTGTGGCTCCCACAGGGTGGAGGAGGCTGCCTGTGCATGGCCCTGGGGCTGGCAGGGCTGCGCACAGTGAGCTCACCCCGCCGCCTGCACCCAGGTGGAGGTTAGGCAATATTGAAGGAAAAAAACATGGGGGTGGAAAAAAGGGAAATGAGAAAGAAAAAGAAACATGAAGAAGATGGTGATGAAATGTTTGCCCTGCCTGGAAAACTGCCCTATCAGGGCAGGGGCGATACAAGGTGCAGTAGCAAAACATGCTCACGCTGCCCCAGAAACAGCCTGTGCAAAGATGTGGGTCAGTTAAGACGGGTGTACTCGGGAGGGCCATGCCCAGAAATGCCAGATGCAGTGGGAGCCCTGCTGGGCAACAGCCAGGGTGCTGTTGTTACATGGCCATTGCAGAGATGTGCTGCCAGGGCTGGAGAAGAGGAAGAGAAGAAGGAGGAGGAGGAGCAGGAAAGGAGAAGAAGGCTGGGGGAGTTTTTCTCAGGTAGTTGCCATGTGGAGCCCTGCTCAACACCTATTTTCTTGGGAAGGTTCAGTCTTGTCTTGCCAAGTTGCGCTGGAGCAACTTGACTGAGTGAGGAAGGTCCTGAGCAAGATGATCCAAGATGGGCCCAGGCTCCCTTGCTCCATCCCTTCCTTTTGGCCTTGAATTTTGGGGCTGGAGCTGCTCAGCAGTCAAACACTTAACTCTGACCTGTCTCCCCAGGGCTCCCTGCAGAGTTTGGGCCTTTTCCAGCCCATGCACTCTGAAGTGTTGCCCAGGAGAGCCGGGTTCTTGCAGGGCTCATTTACAAATCCTCACGACAGGTTACTGTGCAGAGTAATCCTCTGCAGAGCTCTCTCTTCTGGGAGCAAAACTCTTCCTGAGAACAGATCTCCTGAGAGAGGCCTGGAGCTGGTGCTGGGTTGTCAGGCTCCAGCAAGGACAATATTTTGCATGGAAAAACTTCCTCTAAGAGCAAGACTTTCTCTGTGTGCAGCAGCATCTCCCAAAGGTGTTGGAGACTCTGGTTTACCACATCTGTGTCATGATGCTTTGCAGGTAGGAGCCTGCATCCAGTCCTGTGTGCAGTGCTGTAGCAAATCCAGCACAAATAGCCAGAGATGGTGCTCAGAAATGTGTGTGACTCCCACAGCCACAGAGCTGGGGGCGGGAAATGGTTTGGCTGCCCCTGCCAGGCACCATTTTCTTCCTCCACAGCTGGCAAAGCCTTTGGCCCCTGCAGCTGCCGCCTGAGACACTCCTAGGAATGAAGGAGCTGATGGCTGCTTGCAGAGCCTAGCATGGCACATTTGTGGAACAGATCAGGATGAAAGTGTTGCATGGGAGTAACTGGGTTAGAGACATACAGCTAAAAACCCCATGGCTGGGGACCACCTGTTATTGCTGTCCCTAGGCCATTTGTTTGGGCTCCACAGAGATGTGCTGGATACTTAGAAATTCTCAAGTTCTGAAACTTTCTGCTCATATCAGGGGAATGATGAAAATCCAACTCTAGTCATCAGGTTCTCAAATTTAATCAGTCTAGAACATGTCACTATTAATTCCAGCCCCCATGAATACTTTATAACATCAGTTATGTGTTGACATTTAGAAGTCAGGCATTTTTTAAAGGATTGTTCAGATCTTTTATAGCTAAAGGGATTAAAAAATATAGGAATGTATTAATTTTTCTTCTAGTTTCTTTATTCTTCTCTTCTGAACAAGCCAATGAAGTAATAAAAAGTAGGTGTAATGGAAAACAAACCCAGAAGTCTCCCTGCTGGGAAATGTTGTCTAGCAATGTTGGTTTTGTTTTTTTTTTTTATTTCAGCAGGGGGAAATGGTGACATCAAAATGATATTGTAACATAGTTGGCACTAAACAAGAATAAAGTGTTCTAGATGACAGCACATCATTTCACATGCCTTCTATGCTCTAGGTATCGAAAATAAACCACCTGTCATGTACACCATAAATGTATTTCAGAGACTGAGTGAGATCCAGGAACACTAGATATTGCAGCTATCCTCGATGACTGGTTGCACTGAATTTCCCTCTCCCTGTGAGGCATTTCAGAAGCATCCTAGTGGCCCCAGAGGCCCCTATGGTCAAGATCAACATTGGATGGAGCACCAAGCCTGTGTGCAAACTGTTCCTGGCCTTGTGCTGTCAATCCTACCATGGTTTTGCCTTGGCAATCACACTACAGCTACTCCCCTGGGTATACTCACCAGGAAGTAAAGGATGAGCCTGTGGGCTTGCTGAGCAACTGTCTCACTTGTTTGACATCCAAAGGTGTCTCACCTTTTGCTCAGGGCATTTCCACCTGCCTCTCAGCTACAGATGTGTGCCAGATTCCCACTTCTGAACTGTATCTTAAGCTCTGTCCCTTGCTTTCCTGAGCCCTGGGCAGAACAGTTGCTGTCCTTTGCAAGGGTCTGTAGCCTTGGAAGAGATTTTGTGAGGTTATACCAACCCCATGGACCATGGGAAACAAGAGGGAAGAGAAGCAAGACTTGGACTCCATCTCTTGGAAAAGATTTGCTCAAACATCTCTGAGGTTCCCAGGCCCTTCGTGTGGTACCAGCAGCCTGGTTCCCAGGCACAGAACAGGTGCCTCTGACCAGCTCCCTGTACCAGCAGCTGGCACTGGTCACACCTACCTCAACATCAACAGCTTCATCCCAACACTCAGGTGCTGGTTCTTGCTTCCCCATGTGCACTTTACCCACCCACTCTCTGAGCCCTGTATGTATAAACTCTCCCTGCCAGGCAGCTGATGCAGCACAGCCCAGTGTTTGTCTGCCTGGGCCAGCGGTGGTCAGGCAATGAAGACAGGGTCTGACAGCAGCACAGGGGCTAGAGTCAGTAGTGGGGGAGGCCAGCTGAGGAATTTGTGTTGCACCATGACTGGAATCAAGGATTGAAATACCCAGGTGGTTTGGTTTGAGGTTAGCTCTCTCCACTCCTCAGGCCCTCACCTCATTCCTTCCCATGTCAGAGCTCATCCAGTCCTTGCCAACCTCAGGTTCATCTTTTCACTGCTGGTGCCCTGCTCACACTTGCTGTCCTGCAGGCCTTCCTCACCTGAATCTTCTGTTTGCACGATGAGGACATAGGTTAAACACACTTTCCCCCTTCCCTTCTGCCCTTAGAGGATTGGGGGCAACCAGTTGAGGAAAAACTGGGAAACTCCTTCAGCCTAGCAGACCCAGCTGACTTCCTGCAATTTCCCTCTTGTTGGGAGGGACAGAGAAGCCATTCTTGCTGTCTTTTGCCAGTTCTTAGGATAACGTACAGCATGATTAAGAGAAAAGAAGCCCAAACATTTATTTGTAGACTCCAGGACCTTCATGACTGACTCAATTTGGTCTTCGTGTTCAAGTGGGGAATGATTGAGCAAGAACTTGATTTTATCAGAAGGAGGTTGTCCTTTCTCTATTCCAGCAGGGATTTCTTTGGTTATTATCTATTCATGCATTTAATTTCTTTAGAAACAGCATCTGCCCAAAAGCTCTGGGCAGTCTGCCATTCCTGTGATGTACAAAGTGTGCTTGTTATTGAACCTGGGAATGCATTAGCTACTGATCAGGCCTTGGTTTTGTAAAGCCTTTTCCATACACTTAATGCTAAACGTATAGAAGATAGAGGAACAAAGTGAAGCTTGCCATTTCTCTTTGCATTGCTTGAGTTATTGTGGGTCACATTCTGACCACTTTTAAATGCTATTCCACTTTTCCTAAAATACACAAGGTCTTATCCCACATGGACACGTGGAATGCAATGATCTTTCCTACTTGTGAAATTGTGTCAAATAACTTGTGTTTCTAACAGGTGTTACTTGCTATTTAATTCTCTAGAAAGATCTCAAGAAGAGCAATTCTTTTTAGTTGCAGACATACAGTGTTGTTGTCACTCTTAGGAGAATTGGACAGGCCCATCAAGTGTCCTGGGTTTGCACCTGGGAACTGATTTAAAACAAGCATCTGCCTCTGCACAAATCACAGGTCAGTGGAGCAACTCAAGTACTTTATGCAGCATCAGTGAAGGGACATACAACCTCCTATCAAATCCCCCATGAAAGTAAACGTTCACTTTTGCACAAGCATTTCTGAGAACAGAAGTATCCAGAAGAAAGGATTCCAGAAGACCCTAAATCTAGATAAGGACATGTTCCTTGTAAAATATGCACGGATGCCTCTGGAGAAATTTCCAGGTGCAGCAATTACCAATAAAGCCTATTTTACACCTTTGCGACCAACTGAACTTACGCAATCCCTGTGCTCCTTACATAACGCTGGCAAAAAGCCACCCCCTCCCTGTTCTGGAAGAACCAAACTGACGTGTTAGGAGAGCACGATTGGAAAGGCTGGCCTGGGCCATTACTGTGCTGGAGCACTTAAAGGACATGTGGAATATACTTGAGATGCCATGAAATAATAGCCTATGTCAAACTAGTTCCAGGTCTCCTAACGTGCCTTGATCTGGCCACTGAACACACCTGTTCCCAAATTGGGGTGACATGTCACTCCTTCTTTGGGAGCGCATGGGTGGACCCAGACGTGTCCTCCTCTGCCCCACCCAGCTCAAGAGGCTGGGTGAATCCAAGAAGGCACCATGGCAGGAATTAACCATGTGGGGAAACCCGTGATGTTCCCATCCTCCACTAGCAGCTCGTTTACAATCAGTCCCTTATGAGGAGCTGAGCACATACCAGTTCCCTGGGCAGCACCGGTTTCCCTTCCTAAGGAGAAAGGAGCTCCCCACTCCTGGGTTATGATGGGTCAGATGTGGGGTCTTCATTCCTGTGCTGCAAGGAGGATGCTCAAAGTCACTGCTGCTGAGGATGTTCTCCCTCAGCTCATGTGGTTGTGTGAAATTTTGTGGGAAGGGATAGCAGAGCTGCTGGTCATGCTTGGGTTTGATGGACAGGGAGGATTGCATTCCTGTGAGCAATGTTCCTTCTAGCCCTGCTGTGGAAGCATAAAGGAATATTGGAGGAGGAAAAATAAAAGAGAAAGTGCAAAAGCTGCTAAGAACCTTCAATGACTTTTGTGGACATTAAAAATACCCTAACTATAAGCCAGCTTCTGTGACTCCAGAAGCAAAGAGGAGCCTGAGCACGTGCAGCTGGGGACCTCCATTCTCCTATCTGCACCACAGCTCTTTGCCTTGTGATCACCTGAGTCCAGCACTGGCACTGGAAGGACCGTGCAAGGTCCGTGGAGGGTCAGGCAGCACCAAAGGGGTCCAGACCCCATCACTGCCCAAGGGGAGCAGAGTGTGCTGGGGCCCTGCTGGGTGCAGGAGCAAGGGCTCAGTTTCAGCCTGTGCTGGAGCAGCTCTTTGGTGTAAACAGCGGGGTGGGGAAGGCGTCTGGGCCAGGGCAGGCTCAGACCTGTGTGGCACTGGCAGCCCTGCTCCGTCCGTGGGGCTGCTGATTTCAGGAGCAAAGGCGTTCAGAGAAAGCGCCTGTGCTGGGCACAGCGGGCCAGCACCACACACTGCTCACTCTGTGGTCTTCTGCAGACCCTTTCTTTGCCTCTCTGAAGCAGCTCTTCTTTAATACATGTGGAGTTATGGACACAGGTTTTTAACAGAATGAATAGTTTGTGTAAAAAAAAATAAATTGTGTTGTTATTGCCCTCTGAAATTTGCTCATAGAGGGCTGCAACAGGCAAGGAAGGAAATAGCTGCCGACCTGCAGCTGGGCAGATTCTGGGAAGGCCCCATCCAAGTCTGGCATTTCACACTTAGTTTTTCAAGGTGTCGTCTCGTGAAATTTTAGAAGCCCAGTGTGAGAGGAGCGAAGTGATGCCAGGGTGGGTGCGCTGATTTGGCAGGCAGTGCTTTTGCCAATTCCCACCACACCGTGCTGTGCCATGCCACATTGTGCTGGCTGATCCATGCTCTGGACTGGGGCTGGGATTGTTTCAGTAGCTGCAGGTCTCGTGGCATTGGCTTTCAGTAGCATTCAGGTGGCAGCCACAGCTGCCAGGCCAGGCTACCAGTGGTGTGGAGACAGAAGGCCACCGAACAAGTTTGAAGGGATGAGGAAACATTTAGGTCATTTTTATCCAGAGCTCATCTGCTATCTCTAAATCTTGCCAAGTGGGCACGACACCAGGAACAGGAGGTGAAGTGCAAGAAAAAAACAATGCCAGCCTTTTTCTTTCTATTTTTTTCCCCCCACCTCTTTCTCCTCTCCCATCAGGTTCAGTGAGATTACACCAAACATAACACATCTCAATGCACGTGGCATGATGGAGATGCAGGCAGTTTTAGGGGGAGGGAGCCAAACTGGCAACCCAACTATTTTGGTGGAAATAAAACTTCACTGTTTAGCAATCAGCTTGTCTGCACCAAAATGAACAGTTCGTCCCCGTCAGCTCCCTGCACTGGGTCTGCCCAGCTGCACTAATGGGGAAGACCACAGGGATGCAGGAAAGGTCTGGCCTAGTCTTCACAGAGGAAAGCAAAGGCTGCACACAGGGTCTGGAGGCAAAGAGATCCAATTAAATGCCCAGATTCTCCACAACACACTCTTTTTTTGAGGACAAAGTGGGGCTATTTATTTTTACCCCTTGTCTTTTCTTCTGCTGGCTCTGGAGCAATGTGGGCTGTACACACAGTGTAGGATGTGAGCACATACTGTACATCTGAGGTGAGATGAAACACAAATATGCTTTTCATAATAGCATTTACACCTGGAAGAGAAGACCGGTTTATTACCTTGGTAAACAAAAGTTAGAATTCAAGCAAAGTACAAACTTTGCCCCGGGCTATTCTGACAGCACACCTTGTGTTTGTGAAGTGAACTTCGTTGCTGATGTGCATGTGAAGCAACGGGGCCATTTCCAACCCTCCCCACCCCCTCATCTAGGGCCCACAGTTTAAAAGTTTGTTAATTTTGGAGGGAGAGGGTACCTTTAGGTGCTGGGATGCACCCCAGCCGCTCTGGCTGAGATGGCCACTGCTGGTGGGGAGAGCTCTGCGTGGCATATCTCTGCTGTGCATCGGGTTTTCTCTCTTTCCAGAGAGGGTGAGGATTATAAGGTGTGTAGCTTTAGCAATACGTGTTGTGCCAAAATGAGACTTGTGCTGCAGGGACATGCTAATGGGGGAGAAATACCTAGAATGCTTCTCTGCAAGTGGCAGCAATGCCAAGTCCCAGCCTGGGAGGACCTGAGGACCATGAACCTGACTATACCTGGCAGTGTGGGTCTCAGACCTTCAACACTCCAGTGTTACAAGACCTGGAGAAGGCTCTGGGCCGTTTGGAAACAGTGTTTTGTTTGGGACACATGGGCCTAAGCTCAAAAGCCTTCATGAAACCAAATTTCACTCTGCTGCAATGAGATTAGCTCCTGTATTGCACAAAAGAGCAAGCTCTGCCCTGTGCCCCAGTTTGCTCTATTGCAGTCCACACAATCTGCCAGCTGGGCAGGGAGGAAGGGTATCCAGATAGATCTGAGATGAGTTGGAGCAGCAGGATGTGTCTGGCACCATGCTCCCAGCCCATCAATCCTCAGCCATTTTTCTCCATGCCAGAGGATGGTTACTGGGCCAGGCATCAGGCTGGCTCTGGGCTGCCCTGCTCTGTATCCTTATTAGGCAGAGCCATTTGCTAAGGGCAGAAAAATGCCAGCTTTGCCTGAAAAATATAGGGTGAGCTTCCTGGCTTAAAATTTCCAATTGCCCTGAAATTCCTAGCTCAAGTATTTGACTAAGCAAAATCCCAAAGTGCTGATTTTTTTGCAAGTTTGAGATGTCCCTATATTTTCACTCTGTTTTCATTGGTGCCTTTATGTAGTTCCGGTAAAAAAGGGTAAGTGACTGCAGCCAAACAGTTGGCTTCAGAGAGGTTGTTGGTTTCAGGGATCTATAGCTCATAGGAAAGACTGGACTTTGGTGAGACTGCTCTCTTGAAACACCACTGCTAGGTGTTATTTCCAAAAATTTGAATTGCCCTCACTGGGCCTCCGTGGAGCTGGTGTGCCCAGGGCTGCAGAGAGGATGGAGGCATGCCAGGACAGCAGAGCTGTGTCTGCTGCCTTACAGATGATGGTGTTCCCCACAGTGGCATCTGCTGACCCAGCTCTGGAAGTCATTAGCAAGATGAGACATATCTCACCAGGCCATGTATTTTATTGCAGGTCACTGCCTGCTCTTTCTGATGACTTAAACACTTTCATCCCTCCGTACAGGAGCCATACCAGCAAGGGGAGCTGAGCTTTGAAAAAAATCTTGCCCTTTCCTAGACCACAGTGTTTTTGCTGGTTGTTTTGTTTAGCTCTGTTGACCCTAGAAACCTCCTGGGTTACTTTAACAAAAAAACGTGTCTGTTGATTAGATGCAACTGAGCTAGCAAATACACAGGGTATTTATTCTCAGAGACCCGTGTCTCTGGCTGTAAGAACTGATTCCTTATGCCTTGTGTGAGCACAGCTACAGCAGCATGGCATGCACATTGCAACTTGCCTCTGCTGCAACCCCTTCGGGCTGCTGCGAGGGGACCTTCCTCTTTTATGCTTTCAAGGGAAGAAAACTAGGACCCTGGATGATAACAAATTACTTCTATGGTCACATTTTTTTTCTGAGTCGTTTGTTTCTCTTTGTTTGCATGAGTGGAACATCACCCTTCTGAAAGCAGTCACCACCACCAAAGGGCAGATCCGTAAGAAGACCTTAGAAAACAACACTGAATTCACTTAATATATGAAAGAGATTCTCAGTGGAGACCAGGAGGGATGTGTTAGGAAATGTGCTCAGCCTAAGTGAGGGATCTCTGGATGAAGTGCCTTAAGTCAAGGAAGTGGTGAAGGAGATGATGGAAAAGAAATGCCCACTCAGCTCCCTGATAACAACTTCTGTTGACCTGCACACTTTACTGGATTACAAGATAAAGTCATGAGGGTTAAATTGTATATGAATATAGCAACCACCTTAATACAAGTGTGATTTCAATTTGTTGAATGATGGCTTTGGCTTTGTTTATTGCAAGGTCTTAAAAATTCTTGGAAGACGAATCCTTGCAGAAATTAAATGCATTTCTGCATAGGATTTTTTAACCACATCAAACATGCTTGATAAGTATACATTGTACAACTGTGGGACTCAGTTCTGATCAGAGATACAAGATTCCCCAGCGCCCCTGCTGCAGCAATATGACATAACTTTGCCTGGCTGTTGTAGTCTCTTTGCTTGAGTGATTAAAAACAAGACGAGGCAAAGCAATGAATATAGCCCAGGGAAAAATGCTGCCTGGCTCATGAGAGATTGCAAATAGATCTGATAGATCACTTCCATCTCTAACTCCTTTAGGTTCTGTCATGGTTCTCTCAGGCATTTTGCAAAATACGCGTGACTGTACACATGGATTTGCAACGGGTCCAGAGATAAATAGAGCTGCATGTAAACCTGTTTGAGAACAGCTCTGTGAACTGTAGGTTCTGGTCAGTGTTATAGGCAGAGGCCTTGCCATATCTCCAATTTTCAAGGTTTTAAGCTAGACCAGAACAAGTCTTATCAGTTCTGAACATCTGTTCCACCTCTTTGCATGTGACACCGACCATGGCCGTGGGATTTACAACTGACTCCCAGGGGTCTTCTGTTTAACCTAAAGTTTGTTTCTACAACATGCCTGCAGAAAACCTCCAATGGGAGACAACACAGTGACTGGAAGGCAATCTTATCTTTGTTCCCTTGTGAGAAATCACCGGAGTGGCACAGCTACACCTGTGCTCCAGGCAAGATGGGACACATATGACTGGTTGTATTGGCATTTACAGCACTTGCACCAGCATTTCACTGCAGCTCCAGCCATCGGCATGTGGCAATGAGACCAGCTCCATTACTTGTATAAACACTGCACACCTGTGCAACGCTGCTTAACAGTTGCCTTGTGCATGGAGCAAGCATGTGCTGGATCATGTTCAAAGCAACTTTGTCCAGTGCTCCCTAAGGTGGATCTCTTCTGACATTGGTCGGTTCTGTTACCAGTTAATAAAAAAAAAAACTATCCAGGAAGATCAGAGAAGGAATAGCGAGCTCCCTTGTTATGAGCAAAGATATACCAGGCTTCCTCTGCACAAGGCTGGCATGAGCTTAGCTGCAGCCCAAAATTGCAGCTGGGCCATGTGAAAGGCATCTTCATCTTACAGAGGGCTGGCCAATGGGTTGTCTACCTGCAGACAGAGCCATAACATTCTCCAATATGTCTGTCTCCCCAGGGGCAAGAGCTTGGCTAACATTATAGCCCCAAAAAGATTGACGCTCTGAAATAACTGCAGAGATCTTCCAGACCCAAGTGGAGCTTGGGTGTGAGATTTACAACACAAAAAGTCCAGAGAGCAGAGCCTGAGATTGCTCAGTGATCAAGGCATGCACATCTCGTGAGTCTTTTGGGGACAGTGCTCAGTGGGGGACAGGGATCAGGGTTTTGCCCCTGCAAACCCTGCAACACAGAGGTGTGAGCTTGCAGAGCTGGACTGTGGACGAGAGCTCAACTGGGGTTTATTTCCCCACATGCAGGTGCCAGTTTCAGGTGTGTCTGCTGTGCTGTGCTGCTGAGAGTGACTGGGGCTCCCTGGGCAACCTGACATGCACCAGGAAAGGGCAGCTTATGGCACTGAGAGGTGGGAGGAAAAGAGCTCAGTTCAAAGGCTTGCAATGCTCAGTTCAAAGACATTTTAACACTTCATAGCTACTTCCTCCTTGCTGTACTCTCTGCTCCTTACCTTTAATACAATAGTCACATTATATTCATGATAAACCTATTGTACAGAATGGAACCTTTTATTTGGTACTTACTAAATCAACAACCAGCTTTTTCCTAAAGCATAAGACATTCTCAGCAAATGCTTGCTTGACTAAGATAATGTAAAAATGTTGAATAACTATTCAGTTTGCAATTCACTGAGTATTTCTTAAATACTGATAGAACAATAACAGTAAACTGTGGGCTTTATTTTCATCTCTTATTGAGGACCTTACAGTGTGTTACAGAAGGTAATTGTTAAGGTTTCACAACAAGATTGAATTGGGCATTGCTTTGATAAAAACATTATTTTTTTGAAAAGCACTGAAAAGTGTCAGATTTTGAAAAAAATTGACAAATTCTCCATGTTTCTTTGCTGGATCTGCTTCCTTACCAAGGTTGTCTCCAGCCAATACACTACTGTCCCCTTCCCAAAGAGCCCCATTAGAGTTTTGAGGGATGTCCAAGGGTCTGGCTGCCACAGTGCCAGGACAGCAGGCCTGATTGTGACTGTGTCTATGGGGGCACATGGCAGCTCAGTCCCACTCCACACTGGTGTTTGGCTTGGCTCATCAGCCCCACAGAATGCTCCCCATCACTTGCAGATCCATGCCAGGAGAAAGATCAGATGATCCCTGGACAGACCAAAAGGTGCTGCAAGGTGAAATGGGAGAGGCATGTTCTCCCTCCTTGCTAAGGCTCAGCTGCAGCCCTGGGCTGATCCAGTGAGGGGAGGTTAATTCAGAGAGGAGGGAGCAGCTGGGCGAGTGGTGCCCTGCCAGTGACTGCCTGGGAGTGGAAACAAACCCATTTCTGGAGATATCTAAGGAAAAGTCAGTCAGTGCCTTTCCCAAAGGGCTCAGGTATGGTCCCACCACGCCAGCCATGGGATGCTCTGATCTGGCGACCTGGGCCTCTCGTGTCCCAGCTTCGCATGCGGGAGCACTGCTCATCCAGAGTTATTTATGGTGAGCGGCTGAGCGCCCAACCATCTGGAGCCCAGCCCCACTAATCATGTCCTCTGCCAAAACAAATTGAACCTAATTGGTTGGAAAAGAAGGAGGGGGAGAAGCAATAACAACAAAATCAACAACAACAACAACAAATACCCCAACTCACCCCAACCCGATGCTAAAAACAAATCATTAAGTATTTTCTAAAGTCAAATTGCACCAACTGTCTGACTGAGGCTGGTCCAAGTCTGGCCTTATCAGCATTCAGCACCACTGCCCCAGAATGGACGAGGAAACAGAACACCACTAAAGGGTAAGCCAGGGACAGAGGGGCCATGTTCCTGTTTCTTCTCCAAGGCCCTTTATGCTCTTTTGGAAAACAGAAATAGATATATCTAACTGAGAAACAGATCTCTTCATTATCTTTGATTAAACTGGCTGGAAGATATCTCTCTTTCTCTCATTTCTGCTCTTTGCAGGCCGTGCAGGAGCTCCCACTTCCTGGCATTGGGATTGGCACAAAGCTCAAGGCTGCAGGTTGGCTCTGGCCTTTGCTGCAGCTGTGGGAAGGTCACCCTGCAGCCCTCCTTCTGTCCCACCCTTCTTCCATGGAGGGGCTCAGGGCCATCGCTCAGAGCCCATCTTGGCCCCAGGCACTTCCTCACCCTGGGGTGATCCCAAAGGAGGAGAGCGGCCTGTGTGCCCACACCTCCAGGGCCTCTCTGCCTTGTTGTCTTCTCCTGCCTCGGGGGTCTCCTGCTGCTCCCTGCTCTGGTGGCTTCTCACCCCCGCTGTCCCACAGGAGCCGATGATCCCGTGGCGCTGGGTGCGGTGACACAGCTCATGTCTGCCGCTTGTTTGCTCTCTCGCCCTCTCCCCGGGGGAGGAAGGACTGTGTGCAATGGACTCTCCTGGTTTGCTTTGTTTTCTCTGTGTGTGTGTATACATATTTTTATATATGCATATGTGGAAACATGGATACAGATATAGGCCTGGGTTTCCGAGCTTTTGCCTTCCCTCCCACTCACAGGTTAATAGCTCTAGGCACACTGCTCTCTCCCCAGCAGTAAGCGAGGCTGTTTGGCTGCACAGTTTTCCACCAACAGTGTACCCTGGCCCTGGATCTGTGTTTTAAAGAATGCAGGCATCAAAAAATACTTCGATGTGTCTTACACCTACCAGCTGAGGGACTTGCTCTGGGCTGGCACATTGAAACCCTTCTCCTTCCTAGGTTCTGATTTCTAAAATGCAGTGGTTTCCCCTCAAAAATCTTTCCACCAGAGATCTTTCTCTTTGCCATAAAGGAGATGGTTCCATTGAGACATAGAAGAGTCATTGCTATCTGGGACCCTTCTCCTGGACATGGTATGTTTCCCGTGTTTCCTGTTCCAAGGCCATGGCTCAGATGTGATGATAAGGTTGGGTATGGAGGGGTGCATATCACCCACTGGAAAAACTCCCTGCTCCCACGTGCACAGAGCTCTCCATGACCCATGGTTTTCTCTTCACCAGAGGATTTTATGCTTGTAACTAGGTGGGTACAGATAGGCAAGTCCTAGCTGAAAGACATCAGATATCCTTTTGCAGAATGATGTTCCTCAGTATTTTTCCTGTGTTTCAGAGTTGATGGAAACCCTTTGGATTCACCTAGAAAAAACATCTCTGATGTTCCAAACAGCAGTAATTGGCAGACAGAAATGCCCTGGATGCTGTGGTTTTTATTTTATCTGCTTACAAGCCAGCACTGCCTTCCAGGCAGGTGGTACATAGATAAATACAGACCACTTCACTGGAGAGAGAATTCCCCAGACATTGTTGACAAGGTGAGAGATATTTCACCTGCATTCCAAAAGCTCTCGGCTTCTTTTGTCCTTTTCAGGGAGGCTTATCCATTGCCCCTCTGGAAGTGCTTTCTTCTCTGCTCTCTGTGAGCCTCCTCCACCAAGCTCAGTTCCAGTTCTTGCTTTTCTATTTCTTGTGCCATTTTCTCTGCTCCTATTCCAGCTATAAAGAACTTCTCAGTCTCCTGCTCATCCAACTTTTTATAGTCCACTCCAAAAATTACTTGAGCTTTATCCTCAAAACATTGCCATTTCCCAAAGGCCCCTCTCCTTGCAGGCAGCTGTTGTCAAACTCCTTGCCAGATAGAAACCTCCTAATTTTTATCCCAAATATTCTCTTACAGCAACTGATCCCTCATTTGTTTTCATGCCAACAGGATCTTTTGGCTTGAATAGATATTCTCCTACCCCAGCCTCTGGTGTATTTACAGACAACAAAGCTATACTCTCTCCTCCTTAGTTTTGCTAGACTAAACAAGCCAAACTCCCTTGAATGTGGGTGAGAAATGCATTCCAGAGACGTGCTGAACCTGGGACACTGACAGAAGCAACTGCTGGGGGGCCCTTTGAAGACCTGAAATACTTTTACTGTAAATTGCTGGAAGCAGGGTGCTTGTCTGACTGCCAGATCAGTTTATCTTCTCCCATCCCCATCCTTGGATAATTCCTTCATTGTATTTTGCTGGACAGTTCCCTCACTCATCTTACTCCAGCTCCAGGCTTCATCTTGGACCTCCACCCACTGGGAAGTTCTGCATCTGCCTGTCTGCCCAGCTTCCTGTGCTGGATTTTTGGATGGCAAAGCTGTTCCTGTGGGTAAAAGCATATTTGTTGTCTAGTATGGTATCATGTGGGCAGGGAGCCTTCCTTCCTTCCTTCCTTCCTTCCTTCCTTCCTTCCTTCCTTCCTTCCTACCTTCCTTCCTTCCTTCCTTCCTTCCTTCCTTCCTTCCTTCTCTCTGAAGGAAGAGAGATTCCTACCCAGTGGGGCTGATCATTCCCTCACACCCATGGATTTATTCAACCAGCACCCAGATCACTCCTGTTATCTGGGGGATGTTTATGCTGCTTTCAGTGCTTTGGCTTTTTTAGCAGTGAAAGGATTGCCATCATATTTTGAGTTGAAATACACCTCACCTGGGGGCCCACTGGCCTCCCTGAGAAGACAAGGTTTGGGGCAGCTGCAGCCCTGGGGCACAGAGCCTGCCCACATTATGGCTTTCAGCAGCACAGAGGAGCAGCTGTGGTCAGCTTTCTCTTTTTGCAATTTCACCTATTTCGGTATGACTTTTGGCCAGGCTGCATCCCAGAGCTGCAGGGCTCCTGCCACAGCCTGTGGGCAGCAGCACACAGAGCAGCACATTCATATCATGAAACAATACAAAGTGCTGCAATAGAACAGCTTTCCTGAGGGCTCTGCCTCTGTGTTTGTGTGTCTGTGCACATAAACAGGCTGGTGTTTCAAAATGTGATTTAAGAGCAGACAAGTGAGCAGAGTGCAGTGAGGAATAAGAAATGGGAAGGTAAGAGTACAAAAACAATGTGTTTCAAGTCTAGGACCACCTTGCTTCATTTTAAAAAAGCCTTGGAAACAGTGTATTTCAGCTGAAGCTTTAATTTTTTTGCCAAATTTTTAATTTCATGCGCCACATTGTTCCTGCAGAGCACCGAAAGCACTTTACAGAAAGACACCAAGCTATTGAATCAGGTTTGAAGCCTGCAGCTGTATCCTTGAGACACTTTTTTGAGACAGCCTTGGCCTAGACTATTTTAAACCAATATGAAACTCAGATAGGTAATTTCTTTTCCCTAGCACCAAAGAGCACTCTACAATAAAAGTTTAAGATGTACTCAAGAGAGACAGAGCTCTATTAAGCAGCCAGTCCATGGCAGTGGAATCCTTCAGCCCATGATCCCTACCCTGAAAACAAGAACTGGGCAATGAGCCGAAATCTGTCCCAAGAAAATCCCAGATGTGTCTAGTCCTCTCCTCTAGAGCCCAGGAGTAACAAAAACAACCCCAGTACATGACAGATTCTTTGTTGCTCAATTGAAAAAACGCTGCAATAACATGAAGAGCAGGCTGCTGGAGGAGCACAGGAGAGAATTAAAGAGAATTAAATACTCCTCACTGCTGCACATGCAGGGCACTGACATCCCTGGGGGTCATCCAGCAGCTGGGGTCAGGTTCCCTGACCATCACTTTTGGTACATGGGCAGATTTCGCCAGTTTGTGGAGAAGCCTGCTCTGCTCATGAGAACTTCATAGCTGGAAGCCAGGGTCCTTTGCTCTTCCAGGATGCTGCAATGTAAATTCAATGTGTTTCTGACACCTGCACGGTGCATAACATGGCAGTTTCAGTTCACAGTGGCTTGGGCAATCACTTTCCATTGCCTTGTCTTTATGCCTGCTTGAGTTTTGCTTTTGGTTTAGGGCTCAGACTCACCCAAACCTTTGAGGTGAAATGAGCTTAATAGAAAGTAGCATGAAAGAAGACACTACCCGCATTTCCTCCAGCCTGGGCCTGTGGGAAATGTGCACGAAACTTGGAAATTGGAGGCTGTTTCATGTTTTAAATAACATTGTAAACAAGAATTTTAATCAAAACATTTGCTATTTTCCAACCCACGATACAGGAACTGATTTCAATGTATCCCTGCAATTTCTTACAGTGTCTTGGCTCCTTCACTTAAAAGCTCCCACTGGATCCTCTGGATGGGTAATATGGTTGCTGTAACTTTTTTCCCGAAGTTGGAGTTGTTTCCAACTTCTCTTCTTTTAGTTTTCACTGTACCAGCAAACTCTTCTCTTGTTAGAACCAGATATCACCCTGATAGCCTGAAGGATGAAGTCTGAATTGAACTCATAATTTAGTAGCTGTGTAATTTCCATTTCTTCAGTGGAAATTTTCTTGAGTGGTCCAGCAAACCTTAGATTTTCTTGCAGGCTTCCTACTTCTGATCTACTTACTGCACAAAATTCTGGAAATTTAGCTCTATAATTTTATTTCCTTGTCCTTCACATTTTCTCCCCATCCTCGCAGCTGTCTCTGACCTGCTGTCTTCATAGAGTCCAGCTGCAGTTCTAGCCAGGATCCTGTGTGATTCAAAAATGTCGCAGCCTTTAACAATACTGATTCTTGACACATTCTGTTTTCTAGCAGCAGGTTCATCCCCTGTAATTTTTGGATATATCACAGCAATTGGCCCACAGACTGATACAGTGGATGGGTGGCCTGCTGTGATGACTCCACACTTTTAATTGGACTTCAGTAACTTTCAAGATAATTAAAATCCCTTCTGTGCAACCTTTCCATGTTCTGGGTCAGAGAGATTAAAACACAAGCCCACACACACCAGAGGCAGACTTCTTGTTCTAATACGTTCTGAGCACAGTGAGACAGTTGTTCTGTATTGACTCAGAAGGAAAAGCACACTCTATTGAATCAGCAACACCACTTCCTTCCTCTGCACTTGTACCATTCACACACTCACCGCCTCTGTGAGAGAACCAGCAAGTGCAGTCCTGAGGAGGAAAGGCTGAGGATGCAGAGAAAATGTAGCAAAATAGACATAGGTAAAATACACTGGAGGGGGAAAGCAACCTTAATCCTCTGCAGCTGATGTCTGTGATTATGTGCTCTTTATTAAACAATGTAGCTTGGCTGGAATGGGTGTCGCTGAGCGTAACATCCTCCCAATAGCTGATGAAATGCATCATGTCACACTGCCAGGGCACGAATGGTCACTGAGGGGGCTGCTGTGGAGAAGGGTCTCTGACCCAACAAAAGGGCGCAGCTGCTCTTCCTAGGCTGTGCCATCTGATGACTCTGTGACCAGACACAGCTGCCTCAGGATGTTTGTCACGGCCCGTCACAACAACACTGTGGTGAATGACTGATTTCTCTTCCCTGCTGCAAAACCCCTGGGCAGCAGGACCCATTTACCAGCTCACCTTTTCTGGCAGGATAATTAAAAGGTTTCCCTTTTCTCAAGACCCATCATATTGCCACGTTTGGCTCTGCTGGCTGAGGGAGGCCTGGAGCAGTAACAATCCCATGTGCCAAGGCAGAGGGGAGGGCTGGCCACAGGGCTGAGCTGGCCACCACAGAATGCTGATGTTGACTCTTGAGCTTTGGTGGCCAAGGGTCCCACTCTGTTCCCTTCCACTGCTTACAAGTGGGAGCAGCACACGGGGGGCCTCAGCTGTGATGGCGATCTGTAGGTTCAGGTGTGCTAGGCCATGGCTGGCACAGGGAACTGGAAAGGTATTCAAAAGATGTGTAGTTTTGGCACTTAGGAATGTGGTTTAGCAGTGGGCTTGGCAGTGCTGGGTTTATGGTTGGGTTTGACCACCTTAGACACAGGCCTTTGCCAGCCTAGCTGTGATTCTAGGCCTCTATGTCCTTGGTGCAGTCAGTCAACACTGAATTCCATGCAGCCCACTGGAAAATGGCTCAAAGAAACACCAGACACAACTACAAAGCTTCACAAGCCCTTCTTGGGATGTTGCACCATTCCAGGGATTTTTATGGAGGAGAAAGAGTTTATAAAGCTGAATTCAGGAATGATCTGGGCACATGTCACCTGATTGTCTTCACTCAACCTCAAACTGAGGCACAGCCATGTGTGTAGTGTCCATTATCAGCATCACTGGCCAGGACCCATGTCAAAGGAGTTGTTTACAAGGACAGGGCAAGAAACCATTGATCCAGTTCCTAGGCAAATAGCAGTGATTGGGATTCACGTGGCACAGCTGGATTTGGAGCAGAGCAAGCCAGCCCACCACTCACTAAACACTCATACTGGTATGAGACCATGGGGGACAAAATGCATGCACAGACACTAGCAGGAAGGCCTCCTTTCAAGCTAGACACATGGTAATAGGATTTGATTTTTAATTTTCCTATTTTTTTTTTACTATTTTGGCACTGTTCTGGTGTGTTTTTTACTGTTTGGTTAATTTTGTTTTTTTTTCATTAAACCTCACAGAACCATGTGAATCAGGGAATTCAAAAGCGGGGTGAAATTTTTGCCCCAGGCTCTCAGCATAGAAGATATATCCGTGTGTGTGCATATACATGTCTTCATATGCACAGATGAGTCATTCTCACTCTTACTCGTGTTATTTCCGGGAGGGGGAAGTGGGGTGGCTCAATCCAAGGTAGAGCAATGCAGCACACAGACCTCCTGACACTGGGGATGGCATGCACAGGGGATTTTGTGACTCAGCAGAAGTGGCTGGAAGGGGAACCTGCTGCCACCTTCCCAATGGAAGGGTGGGCAAAGCAGCCCTGTGCCCCCTGTGCCTCAGCTGGTCAGAAAGTGCCAGGGGTGTCTCACCTCCATTCCCTCAGTTTCTGTATGTCACTGTGGGCAGAGGCAAGACTCAGAGAGGAAACCACAAGTGGTCCAGGCTGCCGAGTCTCAGCAAACAGCAGAATGGGCTCCGGGTGCAGCCTGTTTGCTTTCCAAAGAACCCAGGGCATTGCTGTCTGTCCCTCTCCTGGGGAAACATCACCTCTTGCATGCTTGCCAGGACACGCCACCTTCCCCTGCCCTGTCTGCCCTGCTCCTTCCATCTCCTTCTCGAAGAGAGATTGACCTTTTTTGCCTCTTTGTTGTCCCTTCTTATTAAACCTATGTGATGGCTGGCAGATTTAGGGCTGGCAAAAAGGTGCAGGTCCAATAAAAACTGACCCAGATTGTCACCTGTGATTTGTACCAAACTCAAATGGGACCATTCCTGAGGCTCTCAGTTGTTTAATTCAGTGTAAGATGAATTATTTTTAATCATCTCACTCCTTCTGGATCCTGGCTGGGGACAGTACTGTCTATATTATCATATATTAAAATGGAACTGAGGTTGAAAATACACAGGCACAGCAAAGCAAGCTGTTCCCAGGCTAATTTATGGCTCATTCCATAGCAGAGACCAGTAAAAAGCCTCCAAGAAGGTGTATCCTGCAGAGAAGGTGAGCCTCAGTCTGGAGGACCAGCATGCAAATAGGATTTGGATAAACTTTTTGGGACAAGATCTATTGGTGCTAGCACTGTGGGAATGAGAGGAGGGAAATCAGCCCAGGGTCTGGCCCAGCCTGTTGGCTGTCACCCATGTCCCATGGCTGGGTGGGAAGCACAGTGCTGCTGGCAGAGCTGGGAGTGCTGTGCCCCCACTACCCACTCTGCATCCCTGGCTTTGTCACACGGCCCCTTCATGAGCCCTGGGTGCCCTGAGCTTTCTGCCCGGGCACACATTTGGTGCCCCATGTCGCCCATCCCTGGTGGAGGCTGCTCTCGGTGCCCAGCTGTGCTCCTCTTGCCCCAGAGCATCACCATCATTACAGCACAGACCATGCTCAGGAGGGATCCCTCAGCACTCAGGGCAGGTGTGTCACTCCTGTGCTGCACTTTGGGATTTCTGTGGCAGCTTCTGCAAGCAAACTCCTGGGCAGTTACCAGCATCATAAAGTCCCCCAGGACAGTGGCACACAGGTCCTCTTGCCCCCTTACCCCATGCTCATGGCTCCTGTGGCTCAGAGTTTGCAAAAGCCATTGGCAGCTTTCTTTGCCTGGGCGTTGCTGAGCATATTCAGAAGTATCACAAGCACAGACATTTCCAACCAGCTCTGAGGCATCAGGAAGAAAACAAAGTGAGCAAACAGCTCCACTGGACTCCAAATTATATTAAAGGCAACCCTCCCTCCACCTTCTCCAGGAAGGTGAGATTTTCTTTGGTGGCAGGCAGTGGTTGTTTCTGCCTGAAGGGAAGAGGGAGCGAGCTGAAGCTTCCTCTGGGCAGCAGTATAAGGATCATCACTAAGAATGAGTAGCACAAAGGTAATTTTTTGGGGTTGTAGCAGACACCTCTGTCAGAGGACAAACTCCCCTCAGCTGCATCTCTTGCTGCAGTACTGGGGAGCACCCCTCACAGGGACAGCTCAGGGATGCTCCAGAGCCAGGCAGGGACTCTGCAGGTGGGATATCCACAGCAGGGTGACCAAGAGACTAAAGTCAGATAGGGACAGCCCTCCTACATCCTTTCCCAGAGCAGGGCTGTCTCTGGATAATGGCCTGGATGCACTGGGAGCTGCAGCCTGGGGTAACTGGCACTCGTGAGAAGGTACCCAAAATGTAGGAAAGCCACTGTGGTGCCAGCTTTGCTACCAGCTCTAGGGGCTTGCTGCAGAAGCTGCTGTTCACCTGATCAGTAGAGGCTTTGCAGCTCATAGTGGGAGGTGCAGAAGCTTCAGCACAGGTCACCTAGGAAGGCACATAAAGCCAGGGCTTTCAGTCCTAGACTATTTTTTTTTCCAGTGACATACAGAAGATTTTCATCAGTGTGAATATGGACATTATTGGCTTTGCAACTTTTTGTGTCATTCTGGAAAGTCCAACTGACTTTCCCTTAACTAATGGAGCTTTTTCCAGGCACACAGACAGGACAATATTTCAGTGAGTTATTTCCAAACAGCATCAGAATGTGTCTTGAAAACATTCATAGAGGAAATGGAGGACCTTGACACGGTGGCGTGACAGAAACCAGAGATGTCCAGCTAATGTGGTAAACCATGGCTGTGTCTTTTGTAGCCTTTGTGAGTGTTAAGAGGAGGCCAATGCACAGGGATGTGATAAGGACAGTTGTGGTAGATGTTCTAAAGAGCCAGAGAGCTCGGGCTGATGCAACTGCACAAGAGCAGGTAGTTGTGGATGTACAGTGCTCCTTCTCCAAGCCTAGGGCCATGGTAAGAAATGCAGATGTCTGTGCATAAGGCATTTATTAAAATGACCTCACCCATATGTATACATTTTAATCAAGTCAGTGAATGCCTGTTGTGTTTATTTTTAATACAACACTTGTTTTGATGTTACAGTTGTGATGATGTGGATCTAATGGCAGTGACTCCTCATCTCGGGCCTCAAATCCAGAGCTGAAAGTGAAAAGACACTTTGCATTACTTTAAAATACAAAAGGGAATGTCCCTGGGCAAATTAGTCCTTCATTTCCATTCTAGACTGTAGTCAGCTGTCTGCTGCCTGGAGTCCAGAGTGCACAAGCTGCTCTGGAGGTCACCTGAGGTGCCTCCTCCTGCCATTGACCGATAGGTGACAGAAAGGCAAACAGACCTTTGGAGAAAGGCTCACATATACCCTGAACTTCAGTATCACCTTCAGGGCACAACACAGTCTTTGCCAGCCTTGGATTTTGTTTGAGGCGCTATGACTTTGCTCTTTCTCACCTTGAATATCTCCCCCAAAGTCTTCAAGAGCAAGGCATATACCCTAAACTCAGGTCTAGTAGGGCTTTCCATCGGACAGCCTGCTGCTGGTGTTATGCAATAGCAGTTCCCACCAGCTTTTCATAGAGAAGAGATGTAAAGCAAAATGTGTAAACTGGAAAAAGATCGGCAGAGATGCTCTCAGCCAGTCCATGTGATGGAGCCCCAGGAAGACCAGGTATTTCTGACTTACAGCTTTTTCCCTAAACTGTTTCCCTAAATTTCCCTAAAATTCCCTAAAATTCTTGTAGTTGGGTCTGCAGAGATCTCACAGTTTTGTAATGCATGATGTGTGCCTGTGATGGACAGGCAAGGCAGCGAGCTGAGGGCAAGCTGCCAGCCTTCCCTTCACTTTGAACGCCCTTGGCCGTCCTGAGACTCGTTCCAAAACATTTAAATTGCTTAAGTGTGCAGCGATGTGTTTTAATTAATGCAGAAGAAGGGGACAGTAAAATACAGGTCCCTTCAGTACTAATTTGGCCTTGTGGTTGAGGCACAGGTGCTAGAAAGCCAGGAGTGCCTGGATGTGCCTCTGCCTCACTGCAGCACGAGCAGTGCCTCAGTTTCCCCAGCCTCAGTGGGGCTGACAGTGCTGGGCTGCCTCTGCCAGGTGCCTGGGACACAGGGTACCATGGGAAAGGTGTGTGCAGCCCACAGGTATTTATGACATCTTCTTGCTACTCTGTCTAGGAAACGAGCTCCACAAAATAAACAGCAGGTTTATTATTAAACAGCAGGACCTGGAGACTGAAGCCTCCCCGTGACACACTTTGTGAAAACTTTCAGGAAGTGGCAGAGTTTCCTCAAATTCCTCTCTCCAGTGTGGGGCAAGCAATAGAATTGTATGAAGAGATTACTGCTTCCATTGCACAGGTGGGGAGCACAGTTTTCACCCAGCTGCCATAGGAAATGTGGCCTCAAACTGGGGCTTCACGTAAACTGTCTCTGGAGGCTCACACTGTGATTTACTGCAAGACCACCTTTTGTCAAGCTGCCCTCCCCAGCCAACCTGTGTGTAGTCCTGGAGAAGGGATATTTCTGAGTCCATCCATTATTTTCCCTGTGAGCACAACAGGAAAAAGGAAAGTGGAGAACTTTCTGGGTCATGATTAATGTCACAGAGACCAGATGATATTTGAGTTTTTGATGACACTTGGATTATTAGGGATTACGTGTTGTCTGATTGAAGTGCCCCAAGTCCAGCATCTACACCCTAACCATGATTCTTTAACAGAGGGCACAGATGTTGATCTGACCATGTGAATGAAATGTTCATTGCAATGTCAGGAGCACTTCCTTCTAAGAGACACAGATCAGACAAACCCCTGCTTTCAGACAGCCTGGCTCAGCCTGTGAACTGGTCAGAAGATCTGGCATTGATCTGGCCAGTGAATGACCCTGCTGAATTTGGAAATAAAGGGTCAAATTCTCAGACAGGCTGCAATAGATTAGGACATTTTTATGAGTGATTTCCCTTTAGAAAATCACCCTAACTGGGTCTTCTAAACTCCTCAGATACCCAGAATTTGAATGGCAGCTAGGAATGCCTTGATTTTGTAGAAGTTTTATTGGGGAAATTTAACCAACACCTGCAATTAGTCAGCATGAGTCTTACCAGAATGGTCAGTTCCTTAATTTAATGAGCATTAGAACAGTGATTCATTTCAAAGTGGAACTTGGTTATAGTGCTGCAGAAAGAAGAAATGACAGAGAGGAACAAAAAGAATGAGGAAACAGTTGTTTTAGGCTGAAAACAGACCAATATGTTCCTGGAAGTACACTTTCTGCCCCTGTGCAGGCCTGGGTCAAGCTGAGGGAGAAATCCCTGTATACAGTTTGTTCAACTTCTCTTAACAAGGCTGGACTGGCCTTATTTCTTTAGGCCAAAGCTCTGCAAGGCTGCAGGTACTGGCTAACAACCCATGCCATGCTAATCTGCTCTGTAGAACCATGAAAGGAGTATTTTCCATGCATTTCCTTGTTCCGTGAAAGCACTAACA
>NW_005054309.1:2164446-2201076 GCF_000277835.1 Geospiza fortis | reverse complement strand
GGTTCTGGCTTTTCTTCTGGCATAATTTGTCCTTCTCCAAGACTACAGATCCTTTGCTCATGCTAGCCTTCAGTCTAGCTAAAGTCAGCAGGAGACAAAAGCGTTGCACGTCTCGCAAGCTGAAACACATTTTTGACCAAGTAAACACCTTCCAGAGTAACAAAAGCAATGGAGCAACTCTAAATAGGAGATCAAGCAGAGAAATGAGAAAACATTCATTTGCTTAGGAAAAAGTCCTGGCAAAGCTCACAGTGGTGAAACCAAATGGAAATGTTGCAAACTTTCACCTAGAATAAACAATCCGAATCAGCTGGAAGCGCTTTCCATCACACTGGTTCCCAGGAATGGGGTTGCCTCATTTTCTTGACACAAGGCTGCCAAAATCTGTAGTGACAGACTAGAATCCTGCTGATTAGCCAAGCTCTTGGCGCATTTGTACGGCCAGAGCTTTTTATTTATTATTTTTCTGGTAAGAATCGCTAGTAGATTAAAAATGGGAGGCAGGCAACACAAATACATATTTATTTGGGTGGAGGAGACTTTGGCTTTAGGGTAGAATAAAGCGTGGTGTTACGTGGCAGCTTTCTGTCACAGGGCTTCAGATGTGCAATGCCACTATTAACTTCCCAGCACCGTCTGTGGCAGGTGAGACATGCTCCACTTCTCAGATGGTCAGAAGCTAGCCAGAGATATGAGGCACCAAATGCTCTTAGATGCCCTTGACTCAAGCCTGACTTGCCTATTCCTGGTACTGAGGACCCCACTCCATGTTTTCACATTTGCTTTTGAAAGATGCCTGCAGCACCTGCAATTAGAAGGTGCCCTGGTAGAGAAGTTAGTGCTGCACTAAAACCAGAACTGAGGAACTCTGACTTTCTTCCTTTGCTCTTTATTGGGTTATGTTTGGAAGCAGGGACACTGTCCCTTGGTGTTTGCCCTTCAGAATTATCCTACTGTGAAGAAAATCCATGTTTTGGTTTTTTTTTTATTCTTTGCCAAGGTCTTTATTCCATGTTTGTTCTTCAAGCACTGCCTAGCCTGTCTGTTTCAATGTCTGTCCAGTCCCCACTGCTCACAGACCAGGTGTTGAAGCACCTCTTTTCTTTTACCCACCTCATCTTTGCCAGTTCTCTCACAGTGCCTACTTCTTCTTTTCACTCTTCACTGCCTGAGCCAGCATCCCCCTGTTGTTCAAGGCAGCCTTTGTACACACTTCCTTTTTCTCTGAAACTCTAGCAACACAAGAAGTATGGGTTCAGAAAAAATTAAATAGCAATGGTTAGGTTTCCCTTTTTCTCAGCTCTTTCTTCAGCGTGGCTTTCTTTGGGAATTCTGTTCAGAATTTCTTGCCATTTGTAACAGCATCCAGGGAACTGAGCTGCAACGTAATACATCTGGGGCTAAGTTTGAAAGAGAAGCCAGATGCAGACAGGCATACTGGAGAAGAGGGGAAGGAAACAGGGAAAGTTCAGACTTAAGTGGACATCCAGCAAAGCCTTGCAAAGCCAACTGGCAGCCCTGTCTTCCAAGAGGCTGTCTGAAAGCAGGGGTTTGTCTGAATCAGAACCCTCCATCCAAACAGACGTGAACTTTGAGAAGGGTCAGGTCCAGATTGTCTCCAGCTGGGCTCCAAGCCCTGATAAGAGAGTTCCTCCCTGGGGCTTGAGAGCAGCTGAGTCCTCAGGCAGCCTCTGGACTGACCTCTCCTTTCCAGGGTCTCCAGAATTTTTTACCCAGTTACTAGGTCATGATCACCCCCCTTTGGGATTGTTTGTTTCACTGTCCAGGGACATTTTTCTTTCTTCAGGGAGCTCTACAAAGCCGTTCTTCAGGAGGGGAGGAGACTCAGTGTGACTCAATGGTGTTTGAGAAACAGGGAAGAAAAAATGAGGAGATCCTAGAGATACTTCCTTTCTAAATAGCTCAGAGATTAGTAACGCTTTGCCATACCTGTAAATAGTTCACTCACAGACGTGAATGCCAAGGAGTGCTTGGAAAGCTGCACCTCGCTGCCCCTCATTTTCAAAGTGCATTTGTGATTTTTCAGCAATCACCTACCAAGCTGAGAGAAAATAGAAAGATCCCTGACCTTTCACTGCTCTGATTTCCTAATAATTTGGACACCTTTAATCCTTGCCTCAGTCTGAAGGGCACAGTTGTGTAACGCAGGCACAGTCCAGGAAGAGCCAGGCACACGAGAAACGCTGGACCTGGATGTGCCAAAAAAAAAGAAAGCAGGAGGGGTGCAAAAGAAAAGCATTTCTGGGGGATCACAACAACATTAACCATATCTCTGTGGTGTTTGCAGAATCAGTAATTGTGTGGAAGGCTTTTGCTTGTCACCAAAATGTCCGTGCAGAGTGGTCAGACGAGTTGGGCAGTGAACACATGTACATTAATATTTGCTGTCACTGAGGTTGCAAAATAGAACAGACAGATCATTTCAGGACTTGGCCTCCTTATCTCCATCTACCACAGCCTATAAAGTTGCATAAGAAAAGAGGACTGAATAAGAAGAATTTTGAGGTGGAAACCTGAAGGGGAATGAGGCAGATTCAGCAACACCAAATGGCAAAGCTCCCCTAGAAAGGGATTTTATGGTAATGGCAAAGTAATTCTGAGCTTGTCAAACCCCGACTTCAGGTCCTACCCATCTTAGGCCAAAAGAAGTTAAAATTAAGAAGTCTTCTTTTGTGGTTTGTCAGATACTCTGTGATTATGGACACTCAAATTGCTTTCTACTGAAAGACTCAAGGATGCGCACCTACTGGAAAACTTCCTTGTTTAATGCATATAATTCCAGTATGCAAAAAACTTAATGACTGAGAAAAAGAGGAAGATGTTCCCATTGTGGTTTGGTGGTGACAAAAGGGTTGATCATCTCCCGACAGGACACACTAAATGCCACTGAGTCCTGCCTTCCCCTGGGCTCTAAGAGCAGCACAGAGGGGACAACCCGACCATGAAGACACAGGGTCCCACAAGCACCCAGCATGCAGCTGAAGAGACAAAGTGGCTCCAAAGTGCTTTTGATCTGTAGTAAACCCTGACTTTGTTTAAGAAGAGTGAAGACTTTTTTGTTTGGGAGCCATGAGCATCTGTTTGGTGACTTCTCGGGGCATGGGAGAAGCAGCTCACTGGTGTCTTGCCAGGTAAGCAGCAAACAACATTAGGTCATTGCAAACAGTTCTCCTTGGGCTCCATCTGTCAGATAAGGACTGTGTCACTGGCAGGATGTTTGTGCTGATGAACTCTCCTTCAGCTAAGAAAAGCCAAATGTGAAGCTCGTTAAGGAGAGAACCTGAGATGCCCTCCCTAGGCCAGCAGCAGCTGATTTGCTGCTATGGGTTAGTTAATTTCTCATTAGCTCAGGACAAAATGAGCTGTGTGAAGAAGAAATGTCTCTGTCATGACATGTCAAACCTGTGGAGCCAACTGAATCCCAAGTGCAGAAGCTGTTAAGGGCCACGGGGGTGGTTCTGGCTCTGAATTAGCCACAGCTGATTATGTGTGAGTGACTCGTGCAGTCGGGGCGTGACCAGCAGCCTTCTCGGGGCTCAGCCTGCAGGAGACAAGGTTGTGTTCCAGCCTCACCTTCCCTGGCTTTGGTTAGTGGCCATTCAAATACGGCGCTGTCAAGGAAGAAGCACGGTACCTAATAGTGGTGTAGATTGAGATGAGATTAAAAGAAAACCTGTGGTTCAGAGGAATGACGCCATGGAAAACATCAAGGAAAATGAGATGGAATGTGCAATCATTAGCAAATTGCTTTATATATGGCTATTGGACACTGCTGTTGTGCCAAATTTTGAATTTATTTGGTGCCGTGGATTTCTTAATTAAAATCGTATTATTGGATTGTTATTTGGTGCAGTTCGCAATGATTGTCCCCTTAGCTATTTTTACTTTTGCTCTGTGTATGTGTGTATGATCCTGCAAAAACAAGCCAGTCTTTGGGAGTGAGCACGTTTCCAGTCATGCTTTTCAAAAGGCACGGCTGATTTTCCCTGAGTTGAGTCACTTCTCTCCTCCATTTTGCTTTTCTGCTTCACCTCGCAGGCTGCACTGCAGTGGCTCCAAACCCTTTCCCTCCCAGTTATTAATGTTAAGCTGACAAGCTTTAAGTAAGGATTTTCAGGTGTCTTTACAAAGCTTGTGTTGGCTGCTAGGTGCTCCCAGGAGGATGCAGATCCTGGAATCTTCCACCCTGGCAATGTGCCCAGCCAATCACAACTGCAACCTTACTGAGATCTCAGTACTGGGATTTTGCAGCTGTTCAGAGGTCTCCAGACACCACAGCAAATGATTTCTGCTCTCTGAGTCAGCCAGTTCCTGCTTTGGATGACACAGATCCCAAGCCTTCCAGGTTTTCCCACTGTTCCTTAGGAGAACCACCTTCAGAGCTGGTCTCTCTGAGATGGATATGGAGCAACAAGTGGGGGTTGGTGGCTGTGTCATTTGCCTTTAGTTTGCTATATGCCAAGGCAGATGGTCTTCAAGGAAGACATATGGAGATGGCAGGATGGGGGAGAGCTGGGATCTCCAGAGATGATGATTGGATCAACAACCATTTCTGCACAAGGCCTGTACTGTACAGAAATCACATCAGCTCTCTTCCCTCATGGTAATTAAATCCATTATGTGAAGCTGTGTAGATCCAAACCCTATTCAAGTAGTTTTGTGCTTTACAGGCTGCTGGATCCCAGTCACAGCTTTGCAAAGCTGGTAGCAGCTGCAGAAGGACAGAAGCAGTTCACCCCTAAGCCCTGCTCCCCCAAACCCTGCCCTCCTCTGATGCACACTTGTGTGCTGGAGCACCCCACAGCAACCCTAGAGCTCCGACTTTGCCTGTCCCATCATATCAAGTCATCAAGATTAAAAAGTCTTCTGTCACTTCTGACCAGACACAGTCATAGTAAGAATGTGGGTCCTCTGCAAAACAAGGTAAACTTGGCTTTTCAGTGGCATGCCATCATCAGTCCCTACAGGAAGATTTTTCAGTTTAGAAGCTCACAAGAACATCACGTACCCTAGATTCTGTGCTGCTGTTTTGCATAACGCTTCCCAGCCTGTTTGAACCTAGCTCCAGGCTCTCTCAGGTCTCTTTCAGGTCTCTTTTGTCCCAGGGACAAATCTCTCTCGAGAACTGCAGTATCAGCCTCATGTGTTGCTCAGTTTTAAGCAAATAACCGGAGGCTGGTTACACTCAGGTTCATTAGTAGGTTTCACATCTTGTATGAAGCAAGATCAAAAAAGATTTCTTCTTTTTTTTTGTCCTCCTTTTTTTTCAAATTTTTTCTTTTTTCAAGTTATTTGGAGCACTTGGGGTGTAATCTGGCTGTCAAAGCAAGCTGAAACAGGCAACACTTGGGACATTCAGGGCAGGGGGAGTGCCACTAAACCACCCCAGCAGGCGTGATACTGTCCTGCATCTATCAGTTTGCAGATCTGTCTTTTTCTCCAGGACCTCATGAGATGAGAAGCTCCCTTGTGACAGCCTCTCCTGCATGGATTCATGACTCTGAGGGAGCAGCAGTCTGTGCAGAGGCACTGGGTGTGCACTCACCTGCCTTCACATGTGACATGTCTCAGCCCCTGATGTCCAGGGTGGAGGATGCTGAAAGGCCTATCCTTCTTATTTTTGGTCTTGCCTTTGTCTTTCTCTGAGTAAAGGATGCATACCAGGAGCTGCTCCCCACGGTAATCAGAATCCTGGCTCCCCTCCCAGCACACACACACACACCTGGAGGGTTGGGTGCAGAGGTTTCAGGGGAAGATAAGCTGCCCCTCTGTCAATCAGAAGCACTGTGAACAGCATTCACGAGGCTTTGCGGGGCTGTTGTGTATTCCAGATCCCTTCCTGTGGCTCTTCCCGGGCTCTTTCTGCAGGGGGAGGCACCTGGCAGCTGCTCTCGAGGCTGCCATCCACAGACCAGCCCGGGCACATGCACACCCTGCCTGCAGCCCGACCAGCACCAGACAAGTCATCTGCTGCCAAAGAAGGTTTCTTCAGGATCAGAGTAACTAAAACTTCATTAAGATATGCAGGAGTCCTTCCAGGCTGCAAAATGAAAATCACTGCCCGGAATCACTGCATTCAAAGTAGGGAAATATCCCTTTAAAGAAACCCATTGGCAATATTACTAAAGGCCCTTAGGCCAAGCTGATATTCGACATAACTCCACCGAGTCAAGAGAAATACACCAGGGATTAAGTTTGGCCCGATAGCAAAAACCACAGGCAAGTGAGACTGATTCCCAGAATCAAGTTGACCTGAAAAATATAGTTAGGTTTTGCCCTTAAAGGAATAATTTTCTTAATAACAACAGATAAAATGAAATGCTTGTCAAAATTATTACAAGCATATGGGGATGAAATGATCAACATTGCATGAATTATTTCCTTCAACAGCTGCATTTCTGGTTTATTCTTTCACTGCTCTTTAATTCCTGAGCTTTTGACTTTTGCACTGCTCTTTTAGATTTACTACCTGCCCTATTCATTCTTGGCTTGTTAGACACACAGACTGTGTGGTTTTGGTGTTAATCCTAGGTTTGCCACAGACTTTCTGTGGGAATTTCATGACTTGATGGTTTTTTCCTCAGTATCCTCCAACTCCATCTCTAATAGTACATCAATACATGACTTAACTGCCAGGCAATGTTAAGGGTAAAGTACCTCATTTTATCTTTCTGGATTGGTCCCTTGGTCTTCAAACTTAGTGCCTTGCAACCATTACCAAGCAAGGATGGCAGTTAGCATAAGGAAAAAACTTTCTCAGAAGCAGTGCCTGCATATGGGACTTGCTTTCTGACAGAGGAGAATGAATGACCACAGAATAAATCTCTTTCAAAACTCTGTCCAGAGCTCATTTGTTGTGTTTAACTTATTCTCAGCAAGTCCTAAACAAACACATGCAAACAAAGAGTGAAAACCCAATTATAGTTGTTCAAAAAACCCAAACCAAAACCAAACAGAAGCAATTTGCCAGCATGCTAAAAAGACCAACAAACATCTATGAAATAATCAGTTTATTCCACTAACAGCATTGAAAGGGCAATAAAAGAGGAGGGATTGAGGGGTTTTGGAGATGTTTGTATTAGTTTAGAAGTAGTTACCAAGAACTCCCAGGCTTTTTCACTTGCTTTCTCACCCTCTTGTACCTTCCAAGAGGCAGCAGAAATTTTAAATCATATTTTTCTTATTCAGCTTTGTAGTTGTCAGTCCCAAAATTCATGGCTGCAAGGGAGACTCCCTCCTGTGCTCCAGCACTTTAGGATCCCTGACTATCACTCCCTCACCTCTGTGTTTAACTCATGTTTGGCAAGGCACAGCTTGATTTCAATCAGACCTCCTAGGAGGGCAGCCAGCCTGGATTGATGGCATCAAGAAACGTGGATCCAATCCTGCCTCTGGAGTTCATTCCAAAGTGTAAGTGTCTTCACTGATACAAGGCATGCTACTTACTTGAACTTTCTGGGCTGTGTTGTTTTTGTCAGGGGCCTTACCTGCCCGAGTTAAAGACCTTTCCTACCCGCATATTGTCCTGATGGTGCTTTCACAGTGTAATGACACCATCTCTCATTTTCCAGATGAATTTAGCACTTTAAATTCTTCAAGTCTCATAAGTTCTCTTCTTGAAATGCAGAGACCAGCAAAGGGCAAATTAATTTTCTGTTCAAGACCCTCTGTGGAACCAGAACTGGTTCATACTTCAGCCTGCATTTCCTATCTTCACTCTTACCGCTCTGCAATGTCACATGAAGGTTGGGCTGCATGTCTACCTTGCTCCCAGCCTCCTTTCCTGACTTCCTCTGCTTTCCAAGGTGGCTTCCTCTGCTTTCCATACAGGCAGCTGTGTCTCCTTGGCACAGGGTTCTGGCTGCCTGAGCACATGTGCTCTGCCTGCCAGTGACCCACATCTCCCCACATCTGCCGCCTCCCCACTGCCTGGTGCAGGTTTGGACAGCAGTCATTGTGTGTCACCTTTCATGTGTGGGGTATAAGCATTGAAAATTAGTGATGTCCTGTCACTCCCTGAGGGTCTCCTCTGGGAATGTGACTTCTCAGGAACTGCTCATTTGGAAGAACTTTGATCTCACTGCTCTCTAAGCCGTGCAGAGCTTGTGCTACTCATATCATGCTATTAATATTTGTAAGAGAATCTGCTAAGTCAACCACCTCACCAAAAATCTATCCCATCCAAAGTCACTTTTCCCAACAAAAGTTTTAGCCTCTCCAAAGAACATAATAGGATTTGTCTGAAAGGCCTGGTTTTCATTTTTAAAAGCCTGAATAACAGTCAGCACTTAGCTCCACTCAGTTCAGCTCCCCAACAGCTTTTCCATCATGTTGTCCACAACTGGTTCCATCCTGCTGTGTGGTGCAGTTTTGCTTTAAACCTTGTCATGCTCTCGTGATTTTGAAGATGCTGTACCATGCTGGGGGATGTACATGATGGGGTGCCCAGTGCCTTTAGGAAATAAAAGTCTCAGTAGAGTCGCTGCTCTCCAGTCATCTGTCCTAAGTGGGCCAGGTGTTGGTCTGAAACTGGTGGAAGTGCTCTAGTGTGATCCAGCTACAGTTTACATGCAGAAGTGGAGGAGTCAGTGCTAGGAATAGCATGGGAATTTTTCCTTTTTTCAACCACTTTTACCCCTCATTAAGTGCTTTCAGACCCAGCCTCGGGCTTTATATATTTTTGAGAGGACATTTTTAGCCACTGTGTCTTAAAAAAAAAAAAAAAAAAGAAAGAAAAAAAAGGAAAAAAAGAAAGTCTGCAGAGGTTATTTTTAAAGAAGAAACCACACTGTCACAGTTTCTTTGCTTGATATCCCACAATGTCCTCTCCACTGTGATATAGGGGTATTGTTCTACTCCTCTCACCTGCAGCTCTGTAACAACATCAGGGTGGCAGCCCTTCTGCTTTCTAGGCTGGAAAGATTATTGCTCTATTACAAAGAAGAATAATCTCACAATATTGCCAGAGTCAGGAGCAGCCCACTTCAGAGTAACACACCTGAACATCCAAGTGGTTGCACAGTTTGGTAAAGCAACTTTTTGTGTTCAGCAGCGGGTGGAACAGAGGCTGGAGAAATATGTCTTAAGCAGGTATCTGTCACTGCTCAAAGCCAGGCTTTTTTCCTGGCTCTGATTTGGTTCTTGCTGCTCTTAATTTTCCTTTCCAGCTGTCCAGATAATGCAAGACTTTGAACTAGCAGCCTCTCCTGTTGAATCTGTAAGCATTTACTGAGCAGTATCTAGTTAAAGCACCAGACAGAGATGGAGACCAAAGAGGGTGCGATATGGAGGGTTTGTGCTTACAGCATAAGGCTCTGAATCAGGAAATTGCCAGAATCAACTTGAAGAGATGGGTCCAAGCCACAAAGTTCAGTTCTGCATCTGCTCCTGCACCAAGCTCCAACTGCCCTGGAGTTCAGTCTGTTTTGGTCTGTGCTGGTTGTGTGGAGATCACCTCTATTTCCCTTGGATTTACAAAAAGCAAATTATTATTAAAGGCACACTGAGTAAGTGAGCCAGATTGAGAAGAGGGTGCAGTGCAGGATGAACTCACCAAATAGCTTCCCAACAGTGAGGAGTTTGGACCCCATGGACATCACCTGGCTTCCAGGTGTTATGAGAACTCTCTCAGCTCATCCCAAGCTGTGCAGTGCACACACTGCCATTGCTTTTCCCCGAGCTGAAATGCAGTGGCCACAAAGCCTATGGCATCCCTTTTTCCTGAGCCATCCATCTGCATCAAGCCAAAACTGTCTGTGAGGAGCAATAACAAATTCCCTCCTTGCTGAACAGCCCCACAAAAGATGTGCAGTATCTGATTCCCAGATGGCAATGTTAAAAACAGAAGGCAACATGTCTGGGAAAGTACCCGAGGCATACCTGAACAATAGAAATAATAGAGATGTAAGAAGAAGATAGGTCCTTTCTTTTTTTCTGATATATGCATGCCTATGATCACTTAAACAAACAAACAAACACCTTTTTTTTTTATTTTTTCTTTCAACAGGAAACCGTCTGCCTGAATAGGAACACAGAGGGCTAGAGTGAAGTAGCTGAAATAGGTGAATGGTTGGTAGCACAGTGTGCCAGTCTTGTCTGCTCCTGGTGTCTGTGTGGGGTGTCATGTAGGCACATAAATTGTGGGAATCCCTTAGGATTTATTTGGGTACCAGCAAACTGAGTGCATATCTACCCTTCCAGCATTATTCATTCCAGGATTATTCATTCCTAAGGACCAGGATCCCCTATAGTCTGCTCAGGAACATGAGACTTGGCATGGGTTTCTATGCATAGTTTTTCTTTTAGGCTCTCCCAGGACAACTTCTAAAAGGTTAATGTGAGGAAGATGCGCCTGCCTTGTCTCACACATTCCAGGAGCTAAACACCCTGAAGAAACCAAAGGCAGTGAATGTTTTGTGAGATACTCACCAGCCATCAGTGAGATGGAGATACCACCCCACGAGCAGCAGGCAGCTTCATGCACACACATCGCTCCTGTCTCTCTGCTCCCGCCCCGCCTGCATTTGTTCCTCCTTTGCCTAATGGCACATCTCCCCCACACAATGGCATGCACAATCTAATCTCTACTGAAAGCTCTGCAGGGCAGGAACTCACACATTCAGATCCAAATAGGCTGCTCATGACTTTCTAATTTCACTAGATCAGAATAACAACGGCAAGGAAATAAAGTAACAGCCAAAGAATCAAATCAGTACAGTGAAACAGGTCCTTTCCCTGTTCTACAAGTTACATCCAAACCGCACTAATGGTAGCAGGAAATCTAGTTACAACTGGCAAATCATCTTCAATTAAACAGCCCAAAAGGCTCTTGGCCATCATAGTGGACATCACCAGGTGATGTTCTCTATGGTGATGTCCACTATGGTGATGTCCACTATGGTGATGTGCACTATTACTAAAGCCACACCAAACAGACAATGCGTGTGAAGCATCCCAGGGCTCAGAGCGCCTCTGCACCAGCTAAGGGTCTGGGAAGAGCGAGCCTGGGGTTGGTGCACTCCCACACACATCTGCAGCCTGGTCTGGCACCCTGCTGATCTCCACAGCCATCAATCCTGCTGCCATCTGGATGACAGGTCTTGCACAAGAGCAGTGCCATTACTTAAGGCTGTGGCTGTTTACAACTTCCCGCCCAGCGCACACCCGCCATGTGTTAATCAGGATGGTTCATAGTCAGTCCTGGAGTAAACAAATGCAACTTCACCAGAAAACACGGGAGCCACACCTCTTTACTCCAGGTGTGCATTTTGGCCCACTATCTGTTTCTCCATAGCGATTAGTGACTGGTATTTAAGACAATTTCTTAACAGGAGCTGGGATCGGTGGTTTATCTCCTCATTAAGTTGGTAATATCATTAATTAAGGCTATGTCAACGGACATGATGCCACAGCAGATGGGTGTTATCAGTGGCAACAGCCTTCCAGGGTTTGGGTTTACACCGTGCCTACTGCGATGCGCCGTTGGCATCCTGCCCGAGGTGGGGACCTGCCCTTTGCCCACACTGCCTTTGAGAGCCCGCCCCACCACAAATGCATTCTGAGGCAGGCTCCAGAAATCCCCTCAAAAGTCCCCACTCTCTCCCCTATCCCCATTCCCCAGCTGACACACTGTCTCAGAGCAGGGAGTGAGTGGTAAACAGAGTGTTGGCAGGACAGGGCAGGGGCGCACGGACTGTATCCACTGCCCTACTCACCCCAAGAGGTGGTGTGTGTTTGGCCCCACCTAATGCAGCTGCTCATTCAGCTGCCTTCATTTTTAAGTGGGCAAATAAGTTACTGGGCAGTGTGGTGGACCCTGTGCCATGCTGTTAGCAGCAGGCTGGGATGCTTAGAGCAAACAGGCTGTTGAGGCTAGAAGGAATTGAGTGTTCCCTCTGGACTTAAACCATACACATCATGAGATCCATGAATCTATGAATTTTGGAACTTGGGAAGTGGAAAGTGCATTTAGCCTGTCCCACTTACATGATGCACCTCGGTCTAGTAAAAAAGCATGAAGACCTTTAAAAAACCTTTCTTTTTTCTCCTCTTTTACTCCAGAAGACAAATAGTTAAGTCAGACACAGCCTTGGGCCGTGTCCTGTCCTGGTTCTGCGCAGAAGTCCCAATATATCCCAAAGACTCAGAGCACTTTAAATACCCATCAACGGCAGCATGTGCTAGCCAGAAGATATTTTACAAAGCGGTCCTTCAAATGAGTGAAGTTTTAGTTGTTTTCCTCGGTTGTTTGAGGTCACTGTTCCCCCGCCCTTGTTAATAAAGATGTGATTAATGACTTTTGGCAAAGCTGCTGCCTGAAAGAGCCAATGCTTTAGGAAAAGCAAAACCAGTTTTCAGGTATTTTCTGTAAGGCTCATCTCAGAAACACACAAATACATTTCAAAGCATTTACAAAACACACTGACGCCTCCTTCACCCCGTCTCCACCCCCCTGCAGACACATCACCATTCATAATCTGCATGATTCTATTCCATCTACCTGGAAGAAAGCTCTCACTGTGCCTTCAGCTGGAAAGGTTCCCCCTCAGTACAGCCAGGGCACGGGCACCAGCCAGAGCAGTGGCTCTGTGTTATCACAGGGCTTCCTGGAGTGCCCTGGTGCAGAAATGGCTTTGGGATTGCTCTCCCCAGGCTGAGCAGCACCCAAAAGTCCTGAGTGAGGCCCTCAAGTCTCTCCTTAAATAAATCATAGCAGTGAGGGTAAAGACATTAAAACAAAAAAATAAATAATTGAAGCTATTTTCTCTGAGAGGGCTGGACTCACGGTTTGAAGCCTATTTGTGCAAGCAGGGAGGCTTAGAAATACTGATGGTTAAAAGCAAGATGGCAAAAAACGGGACTTTCACAGCTGGGCCCTGGGTGCTGCAGCAGGGATTTGGGGAAAAGCACCAAAACTGAGGGTGTTTATGAAGAGGGAAGTACCAAACGTAGCAACCTAAGCTGTTCTGCCTCTGTCAGGGACCCATTTCTCCTAGGTAGGCCCTGATTCTCACAAGGGTTTGATGTGGCTTAGCTTTCCCAGTCAGGTGGTTTACATCTTCACATTGGTGAGGTTTAATCTGCAACATGAGGGCCTGTGCTGCTTTTCAGGGGGCCACATAGGATTTCTGAAAAAGCGTAACTCCTGCGTGGGGATGGGGATAAGGATAAGGGCACTGATGCAGATGCAATAGGCCAGAAATGATGCCTGAAGGCCCATAGATGGGGTATCAAATCTGGGCTGGGAATGACCAGCACAAGAATTAGGACCAAATCAGAGTCCTTGTACCAGGAGTAAAGTCTTGTACCAGGAGGGTACAAGAACCCATCAGCTCCTTAGTCCTCACACTGACCCTTATCCTGCTGGGCCTGAGCTCTGAGGCCAGAGCTGATCTGCAATCATGGCTTGGGCCAGGGCGAGCTGTCAGCCTCCATGGCAGCTGGAAGGAGAGCTGGGGGTGGCTCTGATTTTCCTCACTCTGCTTTGAGGACTTTGTAAGGAGACAGTTGTGCAGCTTTGCATGGGATGCCGTGGAATGTGCTGTACCCGCAGCACCCAGTGCTCAGCAGAACTGGTGTTTTTCCAGCTACAGGAAGCTGTACTGGGGAGATCCATTTTGGATGAGCCACTGACATTTTATAATCCAATGGAAAAAAAGGAGTGAGGGCTCCAAAAGGAGTTTGTCCCCAAAGCTGAAGCTAATCCTTTAAATTAGGAGGACGGTCAGGTAAAGGCTTATACAAAAATTCCTATTGCTGTGTCTCTCCTGCAGGCACCAAGGTGGCTTAAAGCACTGCTAAACTCCAGACAAGCAAGAAATGTGTCTGGGAGTGCTGGCCACTGGATTTCTGAACTGGCCCAGTCCAAGCAGATGGTGAACTGGCAGCACCAACAATAAGATCCCAATCCATAGACTGAAGCTTCCCCAAAATTGCTGTGGGTGGCTCTAATTATAACCTGTATCCTACCGCCTCCCCTTTCTGTGAGTAGGAAGGAGCTGGGCTTCCTTGTTACTCCAGCTGCCTGCCCGTTACCAGGTCAAGATTGCTGGTGGGATAAGGGCCTTCCATTTGTTTGTAGCCCTGATGTCCTACTTGGCAGCACGTGCCTCATTCCTTCAACCCTACAAAGGGAAGAGCCCCGAGCAAAGCAGGTTTGCAGCTGGCTTAGCAACACGGCTGCTCTGCATTCCTGTAAATTTCCAGGTTCAAGTACAATTTTTTCTCTTTGTTGCCAAGCCAAGTGGACATCTAGCTCCCCTCATAGCACAGCTGAGCCTTTGGAAAGGGTGATGGGATCTGAGAGGAGTGTCTCCCAAAGCAGGCAGCAGCCTACAAGGAGGCAAAGTGGTTTAGCAGTGCACAAGAACGCGACCAAGAGCTACATCATTTGCCCACCTCTAGACTTCCAAAGCAAAAGGAAAGCTTGCCCTTGAGGTTTGAGGTGAAGAGGTAAGTACAGGTATAGATCCAAGTCCCCAGGGCTAGTCTGATTTATTGGGCAGTCCAGACAGTCAATAGTTTCAATCTTGGATGTGATGACTTTTCTTTTCAGCATGTGGCTCATTCTCAGATTCCTATTACTTTATTCCATGTGGGGTTGCTTTTTACTTCATTGTTTTTCCCTGTGCATGATTGACATGAACAGGAAGGAAATGTGGAAACTATAGAAATTATTCTCTGTGCTGAGGGAAGGTGCCTCATATTCTTCTGAACCTGACCCCATTGTTTGGTGCTGCACCCACAGGCACGTTCTCTGCCTCACTCTGGATGGACCAGGGCATCCTCACCCACATTCAGACAATGGTCACCAAGCGAACATAAAGAGCTGACCCCATTCCCGCTGGAATCTGTGGGAGTTTCACCCCTGATTTGATTGTGGGAGGAATCAGGCCCCTACTTATAGCATATAAATAGAAGGAATTGATTTGAGGCAGATGGATATCAAGTTGTTCTGAATTTTTCCTGTGATTTCACTAGTGAGGTGATTTGTGTTACAAGGAAAACTTGTTCTGAAGCTGTCATTATTTACCTGAAACGCATCTGTGCTTTGAAGTAGGCTCTGGAAACACAAACAGAATGAAATTGCCCATAAAGCAGAGGTGGAGTGCCTTTTTCCAAGGTTTGAGACTGTTGGGTTCCCTCTACACTGGAATTCAAAAATAATGCCCTAAATTTAAACACTCACTAAGATTATTTTTTTTTTTTTGCATTCGTGACTTGAGAATGAATTCAGTCGTAAAACGAAATGCAACTGACACATTTGGCATGCAAAACAACCATTGTTTTTGCCAGGGGGTTTCATGCACGTGTGTATGTGTTTGTAAAATAGCTCATGAGCCTCTGTGGAAGACTTTCATGGTGGAAACATTGGCTTGGGCTGCCCAGAAGAAGTTAGGAACCACTTGGTCCTCAGTCTCCTTCTGGATCATCCATGTCCTGCTCAGAAGGGTTAACTCAACTGTATCCATTTCCCAAAGATTTAACATCATGCAAGATCACTGCAATCCCAAACAATTAAATTAAATAATTTAACAACTGGATTTTTTGGCCGGTAACTGGTGTGAGCTCAGACACAATGTGCAGCTTTCTGTGTGCACCTTGTTTTGCTGCACTGCTTTCTTCCCAAATGAATGCTGTGATAAAAGCAGCAGCAGCAGCAGCAGCTTGGTGCAGAGAGCCTAAAAAAAGGTGTTTGTTTCCATTGCAGTGCTTAGCTCATTGTTCCTGCTCCTCGTCCTGTTGACTGGCTGCTCAGGAAGGCTGTGTTCCCACCAGCCAGGAGCTCCTGCCTGCTCCCCACTGCTCTGCCACCACGTTCCTAAATTCACACTCCTTATTCCCAGTGCCCCTTTCTCTCTCTTTGTTGGAAGAGGTGGTTTTTTTACCTCTCCCACAGGGATGTGGTGGGTACTTTAAAAACCTTTGAATGCTGCTTGCAATTCCTCAAATGGCATCAGTGAAACTCACACTGGTGTAACTGGCTGGAGGCACAGGGATGTTGACTTGACAGCTCTCATGAATCTGGCTTTCCTCCTACATCTGCAGGCCATGGGAAGGTTAACCAAAATTCCCTTGTATGCTGTGCTTGAATGAAAATGCCAGCGAGCTCTGGTGTGATAAAATTTATATCTGAATCATTTCAGTCAGTCTTGGGATGAACGGGATCTCAGCAAGCTGGAGGTTTGCTTTCCACTTCACTGTTTTTCCCGGGTGTTGCTGTTTTTCCCAGAGAAGGGACACACAGGAGCAAACTTTTTCAGAGCCCTGGGTGTTTGCCTCCCTCTCCTGCCTCCTGCAGCTGGGGAACATGAGCTGGTATTGAGGAGCAAGAGATGTGAATCCCCATGCTCACCTTCTGAGCTGTGGCTTCCTGAGAATAAGCATTGAATTACACAACCCACTTTTGGATGGCTTTTTTGTTGTTGTTGGTTTTTGTTTTCTTTTTTAAATTTTTCCACCAGATCTGGAACTGAAACCATCAATTCATTTCACTGACAATCTCATCCTCAAGTCAAGTCAGCAACAGCTACCTCAGCCAGCACCAGGGCTCTACCCACTGCATCAGCTGTCCCAGCTCCTATGGGAAAGAAGATTCATCTGTTGTGATATGAGAGAGAGTTTTTTATTAAGAAAGCAATGTGAGGAGCTTCCCTAGACACTCACTACACATCTTTATGTCCTTCATGGAGACAAATTAATTAACCCTGCTGTGATCTGCTGAGATGGAGCAGGGGAGGGGTGACAGTGGGAGACATGGGGAAGGTCCAGCTGAACAGGAGACTTCCCATCCTGAGCCACAGCACCTGAACTGTGAATTACTCCTGTAATCTCCAACTGTGTAAGTCTGAGATCCACTTCCCAGATCACAGGTCCACGTTACCGATCATTGCTGTCACCCCGTGTCACACTGGCTGCGATGAGAGAATTGAACAAGAATGGGAATCACAGCACGATGGCTGTGGGAAGGAGCTCTGCTGTGTGCTGGTCTCACTGTGCTCTGTCAAACAGGGACAGTGCTGCCCTGAGCTCCAGAAACCCAAATTCTCAGTATCTGTTCTCATATCTTTCAGAGCTGAACCAAAGTCCGCTGAGATCAATGGAGTTTTCACACTGGTGACCATGAGTTTTGCATTCAGCTCCCTCAGATGAAAGGGTAAGGGACAGGCAGGAAATTATCCACAGGAAATCTGTTTCAATCAACCCCGTTTATGACAGATGTTTTGGAAATTATTATGTGCTGTATAAAGAAATATGGCCTTCTGAATTTATTCAGGCTAATTCTGAGTGAACCCAAAGCTCTTTTATACTGTTCAGACTGTGTAAAGGGTCTTAATGCACACAGAAATTAATTTACAACCCATTTCAATCACCTTTGTTCTGTCAGAACTTCAGAAAGCAGAAAAGCCTGCATTTTCATACTTGTATGTTGGTCAAGAGTGTGTTTTTCTTTAACTGCTGCAGTTAGGGTGATGGAGTGGGCATTAGAGTGATAGGCAGGCAGAGAATTCCCTAGGGTGGATGTGGTGCTGCCTTTGTTCAAGTCTAATTTATCTCACTTCTCATAAAGGAATAAGTCCCACACGTGCAAACACCTCTATAGAGTTACAATTCCAAGCACAGCAGGGAAGTTTCCTGCTTTCCCACATGCAGCACAGGATTACAATAAACCCTGAGGTCCAAATCAGCAATGATCTCCTTGCTCCATACTGTGGGATGTGTTAAAAAAAAAGCAGTGGGACAGATGATTAATCTTTTGACAAAACTCTCATTTCTGATGGCCTTGACAAACTTCTCTTACCTTCTGTTTGCTGGAATTTCATGCTATTTGCCACACACCTTGATAGGTCTCCTACCGACATCAGTGGGCTTGAGTTCACCATAAGCTGCCTGAGAGGGTCTTCGTACAAAGAGTTTTCTCATCCCAACCACCAACTCAGCACTGCGCTCAGGCAACTTCCAGCCAGGACAATAAAACCAGGTGTATCAGCCAGGACTAAGTAAGGCTGGGTGCAAAGCAAAGCAAGATCATAGTTTACTTTGTTCAAACAGAAGGAGGGATCTGTTTCATCTTCCCGCAGCCCTCACAGTTTCATAACGCTACCTGGCTGTTTTGGGACAACACCCCCAAATCCATCTGGATCTTAGGAAAGGCAGTTAAAATGTCACTTCTGTTCCACACTGCAGCATCTCCAGGCTTAGGACAGCACTGAGCCCATTGCTGCCAAAAGGCCTCTGTGTTACTGGTTACACAGACTGGTCACCAAAATCAACCTCTCTGTGTGTCCTTAGACTGAACGTGCTTTAATGGCTGGCTTCAGCCAGGAGACATCTGGCACATGGTTAAAGCTGGGTTCCCAACCAAGACAGAGATATTCACCATGTGAACCATGCTGCTACTCAGTCAAAACAACTCAAAATAAAAGTGCCGTCAACTAACAGTGAGAGGAATTTTTTTGGTATAGTTTACTTGGCAAATGATCCTGCACTTCAGATACATTTCAGGAAACCATGACCTATTTTTGGATGACTTATCATGTCCACATGTGGCAAAATTCCTCTAATAAATCAGTTGTGGTGAATGATTTAATTGTTGTTGTTGTTATTATTATTACTACTATTACCTGCTCTCTCCACCTTAAATGTTCTGAGACAAGATGAAAGTACTGAAACTTCTAATGCCTCCCTGCTGAGTCGCTATTGTAGGAGTGAAAAAGAGCAGAATGGATCAGCTTTTAGTAAAACCCATGGTTTATGTAAAGCATCTGATTCAAAACCTATTTTCTATGTAGCCTTTTCTTGGGGACTGAAATAGTAGGCTGCATTCAAGCTAGACTTTGAGCTCAGTGAAAAGGAAACGCTGATGAAAATCACGACTCAAACACCCTTGCATCATATAATTCTGTTTGTTTTATTGGTGAGATACAGCCTAGGCCCCATTCCATGGCTGCAGGAGGAAACTCAGCCTAGGGCAGCAGGCCAGGCTCAGGCTTAGGCAGTGGCTGGACAGCACTCAAACCCAAGGAGTGGAATTTGGACAAGACCAAAGTCCATGGGGACTTCAGCTTCTGCAGGCCCAGATTTCACCTTAATGACCACTCCAAGGGCAGCTCTGCAGAAAGGAATGTTTTTGTTCCTAAAACAGGCATGTCTTGTAGAGTTCAGGTTCTCCCAAGGACAGTCCCTCTTCCATCTTGGCGTCCAGCTCAAGAGATGGATAGCAGGTGCTAGGCAAAATGCATGCCCCACTTTTCTGCATGTGGATGGTGGGCTTCCCCTCTCTTCAAACACCCAGGCAGAACTCATGACATTTTTCCTGGCTGCCTCAAGGGTTTGTGTACTGTTTGCGTGACTTTTGGGTCTCGATATGTCTGCAGCAATTGCAGCTTTTGAAAAACATTTCAAACATTCCTGCCTGGGAGGCTTTTGGCTAAGAGGTCATGATCATTTGGGAGAAATGAAGCTACGAGGCAAACCCTACGTGCAGTGAGTGTGCACACGTGCTTGTGCCCACAGACATCTCTGCAGGAATCGCCGTCCACCTCTCATCTCTACCATCTCTACGTAGCTTCCCATTTTCAACATATGAAAAAAAATATTTATAGCTGTCGGGGAAGTGGTGACATAAAGTCATCCTAAAATGCTTGCAGCAGAAAGAATACAAAGTTCTTTGTTGTGAGTGTTGGGCAAACCCCATGGCTTGGTTCCTCACGTGGGCAGTGCCGCGGTACCGGAGGTGCTGGGTTCAGGGCAAGGCTGTGGCTGTGCTATGCTGTGCAGCAGTGATGGTGAGGTGTTGTCTCTCAGGAGAAAGGATCCTGGCACTGAGCAGTTCCAGCAAAAGGATACCTCTCTAAGGAAGCTGTAGCTAACACTTGAGAAGCTACAAAACAGTCGTAAAAGATGCTCAGCCCACCATGCCTGATGAAATATGGATCAGTGTAATTGTTTCTTAGGCTGCTGAAGTATGTAAAAAAGGAGCAGAGAGACTTGAAGTATTGTATTACCACTGCACCCTTCAGTGGCTACAGCTAACATCTTATTTTTATTTTCACGCTGACAGCACCAGGCAAGTTGATTTATTTTCTGTGCTGTATTAAATATCAGCGGAGATATGCATCTCCTGGAATCTGAGGCATGGGATACAGCAGATGAGCTAAATGCATGTTAACCAAAACCTCCTCTTGATTCACTTTGATGTACCTGAGTGTTTACTAAGCGAAGCTCTTCAGAGCTTCTGTGAGCAGATCCACCAAGGGTCTTTGCATGTGGCAACTGTGATTTGGTGCCATGGCTCAAAGACACAATTGCACTGCTCATTTCATTCTCCCCTCTCTTGAACTCCTTTGTCATACACTCAACTAATATTGCTCCCAATCAAGAAATGTCTGTGATTAGCAGATTTAAATGGAAGATTTGTTTCATTCTTATTTGCCTTCTGAGTCTGAAGCTCCGTGGAGGACATGTTTTCAAGCTTTCTCTTCAACCACAAGATTTAGAACTTACTTTTCTTTCCCCCATTTTTAAAAAGAAAGCTGAGATTCTTATGTAATCACTTACCTTCAGCATCTGGGACTTAAAACACAGGACCAAATATGGCTTGAAGTGGAAACAATGAATGATCAGCTTTTCTCACATGAGTAGTCCCTTTGAAGACTAAGTGTCTGTACTCAGGAGCAAAGTTACATGTATATTATGAGAGCTTGCAGAGCCAGAACATGAACAAAATACAAACCTAATTTACCCTAGAAATACAAACCTTGTATAAAGTTTTCATTACGTAGTTGGAGGAAATACCCTTTTTCCTAAACTAACATACTTCTAATCTTTTTTTCCTTTCCTTTGTAAAAATACCTGCTTTGATACAGAAGTCTTGTAAGCTTTACTAAGTCTTTCATTAAATGTTTCAATAAATATTAAGTAAGCTTAAGGCAATAATAGAAGTTTATGACTTTTTAAAAGAGCTTGTTTCTCTCCCTCCCACATTATGTTGGCTTTTTGTTTTTCTTTTTAAAAAGTCACAAAACCTACATCTTGATCTGCTCCAGTCTGAAGGCTTCTATTTATAGTTTTTGGTTATGAATGTTTTTTCCTATGAAAAGGTCAGACCTTGCCCATATACAATGGTGGAAAGCCCTGCTTATTAAAAAGCAGGCAGACGGATTTGTTAAAAAGAACTAATTTCATAATGCAGCTGCTGTGAAAGGAGGCTGCTTTAGCAGAAACATACTCATGCTGCTTTATGAGAAAAACAGGTGAAGGAATTCTGCTTTGTGGTGGAGGAGTTTTTCCTTTCCAAGCCTCCAGCCTCATTCACACGGTGTGTTCTTCACCTCTATTTACACAGTTTGTCCTACACCCACACGTACACACACACACTCTCACATTCCCTTAACCCATTTTTTCCCACTCCTGCTGCCCTGGAAAGGCTGGAGGAGGTAATGGTGCCCCAGCTCAGTGTGTCTTGCATGGACCAGACACCCCTGGACTGCTGCCCAGGGCTCCCCCAGTAGCAGGCACACTCAGCCTCTGTCCAAAGCCCAGGGCCAGGCCCCTCGGTCAGCACTGGGAGCTGGATCCTGGCCCTGGGGCTGGGCTCTGCAGGCCAGGACCACCCCTGGCTGAGGCAGTTCTTGCCCAGGGTGACCTGTGAAGAGTCAGTGCTCACTGACAGATGTCCTTCACCAGCACCTGGAGCGGCTGCACTGCTCAGCACAGGGCATTGCTCTGGAGCGTGGGATTGCCCAGGGTTTGGGGTAACAGCAACCTGCAACTTCCTGTGGGATGACAGCCAACAGAAACCTCTCTCTTTTGATAATGGGAAAAAAGAAGAGGTTTTGGATGCTTTGTCCTGGCTCTGAGTGAGGAGCTTTGATTAGCTGAACAAAAACCACTTAATCCCAAAAGCTTTTCTTTTCCTCCTTCCTCCCTGAAGCATCCTAAGCACTCCACACACCTGCAGCACCCTGGAGTGATGGAAATAGCACATATAGCCTCACATTTCCTAAAAGTCTGTGTTATTAAGGAAGATCTCTCCCGTGTTTTATGAAATTGTATGCAAAATGCCCAACTCCTTTAAATTAAACTTTGAAATTAGCCACTTCTCACTAATTCCTGGCTACTTTGTACAAAAATGGCCCCCAAACTCTGACCAGTCTCTTCTGCTTTGAAGGAGCAGCCTGTGCAGGAGGGGATGGGGTCACTGCTGAACGCATAAGGTTTCCTCCAGCCTCCAAAGGCACATCCCCATCAGGATTGAGTCTCCATGAGAGCATTACTGTATGTTCTCTCTGAAGGGCTTTGTCTGCCTCAGCTCCTGCCCCACAGCACCCCCCAGACAAGTTGTCCTCAGGGTTTTAAATTCAGGGATCCACCTGTGCAGGAAATATTTTGCTCTATTAGTGACTCCACCACTGCTACTATCCATCATGTCACTCCTGCGAGGAAAAATGAGGATGGATTCACTGAAAACCCCCTCTCTCTCCAGAGTGGGCTCAGCCCAGAACCTCTGAGCTTGTTAATCAGCTTCTTCTCCTACCATGAAATGATGCTCTGGGTGCCTCCTCCACAGTGCCTTCCCACGGGGTGCCAGCCCTGCTCCTGTCTCCCTGGCTCCATGTGAAGTGACAGCAGTGGGAGAGTGGCTGGGGCTCTCCCCAAGGCACAGCCTGTTCCAGGGAGGCAATAGTCCTGATCAGCCCCAGTCAGCACCACTGGATGGTGACATGGGTGGGCAGCTCCATCCACCCTTCCCATCTGCTCCTGGGTCTGTCTCTGCAAATGACTCCTCACTCAGGGTTCAGGTGGTCCCCGTGCATCTGCAAGCAGAGCTCAGCATTTCTGGTGGGATTTTGGAATTTCTCCATCTCACCTGAGCTTTCAGGAGCAGAGCTCAACAGTGCCAGTCAGGTTATTAATGGAGAGAAATGGCAGCTTCCTGCACTTACCTGCAGCCCAATATGAATATCAGCACATTCCCACCCACAGTTTTTCACCTGGTTTCACCAACAGGGTGAAAACATGAATATTCTGTAGCAACAAAACTCAAGGGATTTAGATCTTAGGTGGTGTGTGGATATTTTGCCACAGGTTAATGTCACCCATGCTGAAATATAATCCAACTTCTTATGGGATCCAGTATAAGCCATCAGTACAGCTGGAAGAATGGCACAGGAGACAGAAAGTGCACAAGATAAATGGATCTAGCCCAAGAGTCAGTGTGTCTGGAGTTTGGAAACATGGCATGAAACATTGGCCTTCATGACAGACCATGTAGGTGTAGTATTCATGTCTTTATCTGCAGTGAAATCAATGAAAAGGTTTAGTAAGGCAAAAGTGGAAAAACAAGAAAAAACAGTCTTTCCAAGCGACCTGCTGTGCCTTCTTTTGATTGTTTCAGATATGAGCTTCTGATAGCCGTTCAAACCTGGATTTAGCTCACCTCATGTGTCCTGTCCCACTCCCAACTCTCAGGCTTCTGCAGAAGCATTAATTGCTCTTGCCTTTGCAAAAGAGAGCATCTAATTGCACCACAGGACCTGGTACGTGTGCAGGAGGATACATCAAATCACAAACCACTGCTCCTCTGAGCTGCAAGGTCGGTATGTGCACTGGCTGCAAGCTACTCTGGCAAGAAAAGGCATGTTACAGATTTGTAAAGTACTGTGTGCATTAGTCAACGTGGTCATTAAAACAAATATTGCAGTTGTAGGGGCAGATGTTAAAATGCTTGTATCGTTCACAGTAACCATACTAATCCAAGGGGAAATCAGTTTGTGATCAATCTGTTGATGGCTAAGAGTGAGATTGTCCAGATTTCCCCCCCTGCAGCCCCACACAGGAGGCAGCTGTGCAGCCCAGCAATGCTGTGCCTGGCAAGCAGGGTCCCAAACCCTCCCCTGCTCTGAGCATCCCTGGGATCTGATCCCACCTGATGGCCCTCAGCATCATCCACATTGCCCTGACTGGGTATCCTCAGACCTCTCTAAGGATTAAGAAGCTGTCACTCACTGAGGTCACGGGGAAAAGCCCCCAGGTCTGTTGGACAGAGGATTGTGCTCCAGCAAGTCTGGGAGAGGCCAAGAGGTGTGCAGTGCTGTACACCTGCCTGCCCACCTGTGAGCCTGCAAACCAGGGGAAAGTGAAATAGCTCTGCCCACACCACTGTCACTGCAGGGGGCTGGGGAGCAGGGAGGGTTTAGTAATACCGAGAGCAGAGAAGTCTGCCTTAGTCAGATATTTTTGATGGTTCTCCCCACACAGGGCAGGAAGTGAAACTGAGGTCCCAGTCAAAGCCCTGAGCTGTGCTCCCCCCGGCAGGTCCCGCTGTGCCGGGGCAGGGGCTGAGCCACGGGGCTGTCAGTCAGCAGGGCTGGGCTGCTGTGCCCCCACACTGACACTGACACCCAGCACCCTCCCACCCCAGGAGCCCCATCCACCCCCATGCCACCCCTGCTGCCCTCAGAAGGGATGCCCAGGCAGGCCTGGGCTATGGGAAGGGGACCAAGACTAGATTTCTGACCTGCTGCCATATAATCTAGGATGATCTCCTCCTGACCTTGTTTCCAGCTCAAGTGGGACCTGCATGGCCTGGTGAAGCCCGCAGTGACCACATATCCCAATCCTCCAGGGACTGTGTGGACAAGATGGTCCTTGGCAATTGCTCCTTTACAATCTGTGGCAGCACTGATTTAATTGCTGCCACACTGAAGCCTGTCCCCTGGTGCTCTCCTGCTGACTGAACAGCGTGTGGTCAGCAGGTTGGAGGGGCACCATCTGCCCCCTGTGCAAATGCAACCCTCTGTGAAGCAGAATGCAGGTGCTGTGTGATCTTGCACAGCAAGAGCACCGAGCAGCTCAAAGCAGACACTGAAAGGTAAGGAGGGTGGAAAGCAGGAAACAGTTGCTGCCTGCTGAGGCTCCCAGGTGGAAGAGCAGTCCCAGTGCTTGAGCTTTTACCAGCAGAGCTGCAGATCAGCAGCCTTGTTGGGAAAAACCTCTGGGACAAAGCATAGACTTGGTCCAGCTCTGTTCTGTGATTCAGCTTCAGTTGCTGAGGGTGGGTGTCTCAAAAGTGGCCTAATGAGGTGATGGTTTGGTCACCTCAGATTCCCGGAAATGTCCTTGAAAAGTGAAATCTCTTGAATATAAGTGGACTGAGGAAGACATTACATTGCAATCTCTTCTCCAGATGATTCTTGATATCTGTTCCCATGGCAGGTGAAGGAAGGGAATGTCTCAACCTCCCATCCCCATGCTGGACCTTCAGGCAGGAGTTCCAGCCTCCCAGGTGAGACCCTGCAGGGTGCCACTGCTCCCCTGACTTCAAGAAGCCACAGAAGATTATTCAGTGCTGCTGCGCCTGGGTGGCTTTGGGTGGTCAGAGCCCATTTCTGCTGTGCACAAAGAGGCCAGGCAGAAGAGATGGCTGGCAAGCAAATTGGGACCTCAGGTCCATTCCCTCTAACAAGGACAGCTCAAGGGAAGTGACCGAACAGCGGCACGGTCCTCCCCTCCTGTTAGCCTCATCTGCAGGGCTTGGGCAAAGGTCTTTTTATTACTGTTCTCTGCTCCAATTAAAACATCCTACAGATTGTGCTTGGCAGGCTCTCAACGGCATCCAGAACTAAAGCCTGTTAACAGGATACAATCAGCGAGGTTCAGGGCTTGAAGTAAGCCAGAGGGGCAGGGAGTGTTTGCCAACTGCAGAGTGCCAAGTCCTATGGTCTGCCCATATTAATTCTGGCTGTTAATTGCTTTCTAGAAGCACCCACAGGTCCCTAGTGACAATCAGATGCCAGTGGCCAAAAATGCACATGCCCAGAGCAACAGGAAGCCGAGCTTCAGAGAGCTGCGTGTCCCCCCTGCACCCGGGATGTTCCCATGGGCCAGAGAAGGGTGGCAGGGGCAGAGTGGTGGCCTGTGCCAGTGGATTTTTGTCAAACCACCACGGTGGCCTTGAGGACACAGTGCCCTCCTGCCAGTTGAGCATTGCTCAGTGTTATCTCAGGCCTGCTGGGCATTTTGCACACCCTGATGGGAGTGCTGGGGCTGGCTGGGAATTCAGCCCTTGCAGGAGCTGCCTGGGACATGTCAGCTATTTTCCAATGATCAGCACATCCCTCATGTCTGCAGGGAGCTCTGCAGGAGGATTTCCACCAGCAGCAAAGCCACCGAGGAGCATTTCTCTGGGGTGCAAAGGAGGAATTAGAAGCAAACAAAAGATGTAGTCACCTCATACAGTGAGGAACAGCATCTGAATAATGGAAAGAGATTTGTGTCCAGGAGTCCCTGCGTGACAATTGAAGCTTAATAATACCCAGAAAAGGGCATCTTAGAACCTCTGTGGGAGGGGAGAGGGAAAGGGGTCCCACCCAAATCCCCACACTAATTGGCTTATGGGGAAAGCATCTAGCACAGGGTCCGAGGACCCCTTTGACACCTCTGGGGCAGGACCATGATGCCTTTGCTGAATGCAGCTCTGGCCAGGGGAGATGGAGGTGAGAGGTGATTCTGAGCTGTAACACATTGGCACTGCCGTGGGACAATGAGAGATGAGCTGAGCACGGGATGCTCTGCTGAGCTCTTTGCTCCTGCTAGACCAGCACAGCCTTGCAGCAATGCCAGGGACAGACAGCAAAAAGGACAAGCAGATTTGAAACATGAAATGATCAGTCTGATTTCTTCATGCAAGCCAGAAGAGATACAAGGTGTGAACCAGCCCCTGATGAAAATAACCAGTGAGTCACACCAGTTTGGAGGCTGTAGGGTCCAGCAATTTTCTTTCTAGATGAGCTGTAATGACAAGTGAATTTGATTTTTACAACTCATTCACTTTCAATGACCTATGGCTGTCATTAATGACTGAGCTCAGGACACAACTTTTGGGTAGAAGAGCTTATGTTGACAACTGGGTCTTCATAATTGCTTCCTCTTGTTTGTTTTAGTTTTCTCTTCATTTCCAAACATATACATTTTCCTTATTGTTTCTGACACCTGTCAGCAAAGAGCACAGCCTTGTGTATCTCCTGCCATTCCCAACCAATGTGCAGGGAAATGGCTCTGCATGCTGTGTGGGAACTGTGCCAGCAATTCCAAAGATCAAGGAGGGAAACAGAAAATGCAAATAAATCATAATACAAATAAATCACAGGCGCTGTGGAAGACTCTCCCTATAGGGACTGGTGGCCTTAACCTCATCTAGACCAACAAGAATCAAAGGTTAGTGCAGGTGTCACTTGAAAGGTAATTTTCTATTGATTTGCAAGTAAGTCCCTGACCTACTGACCTCCATGGTGCAGGAAATAGGAGTTCCCCTGGAGCAACATATGTGCAGGCAAATGTGTTATTTACTTTGGTAGTCCCTCTAGTATTTATAGGCCCAGGCAGAACCAATAGAGATAACCTAAGGAATGTGGTAGCCCTCGTAAAGATTTCTGTCTCACTCTTAAATATTTGGGCTGCAAAATAGCAACCTTGATCATAATTTGACAGAAGAAAACCACAAGGGCGCTGCCTGATTTCTACATCCTTTTACAGGCAATAAAAACCACCCATAAATAATTTTCATGCAGTGCCTCAGGAGCTCCTTGCAAGGGTCAGCTCAAGACTCCCTGGACATGATTCATGTTGTGCAGAGGTGTAAATCTATGCAGAGCTGTTCCTGGGGTGCACTGTGGGAGGGACTGGATGATCTGGATTCAGGAACGTGCAGCAGAGAGCTGTTGATGCTGGCCACAGTTTGGGCTGGTGTGGTGAAGCACCCCCAGAAGCTCAGCCCTGAGCATCAGCCCCTGGCTGGACAGGTTCTTGAGTTTGGAACCAGAAGCAACAGTAAATCTGTGGCTTGGCCACAGGTTGGGGACTACATAGTTGGAAATTTTACACCTGCTTCTTCAGTAGGAAATGGGGGATTTTTAAATGAAAAACTGAAAGCCTCAACAGGCTTAGCACAGATAGATGGCTGCAGCACTCCCTTGAGGATTTTAATTACCTCTTGCTCTCCCTTGTCTTGTGCCGCCATTGATGGTCCATGATTCACAGCTGATGGGAGAGGAGATAGGTGTGCAGGGAGCTCACCTCCCTCCCGGGAAGCACAAAAGGGTGTAGGGTTGGCAGCAGATTTCCCAATGCAGAGGGATTTACATTTACAAATAAAAAGTGAATGTTTTTGAGGTCTGGAAGAATAAGGTGGAGAAACACTCCAGTTTTGACCACATGCAGCAGAAATGCCACGGTCACTTGCACATCCTGACCTCATCTCTCTTTTCTCTCAGTCATTAAGCGCGTCAGGGTCTACCACATTTCTCAGAGCTATGTTTAATAGCCCTGCTGCTCCATCCCTGGTGCTCTGATACTGCCCTGGGTACTCCTTGTGCTTCTCCAGTCTGTCTCCTTCCCTTGGGGTCAGTATCCAGGAGCTGGATCTGGGGTTGTACAAGGCAAAAGGCAAAGAAGATGGGGCTTCTCCTCCACGGGGTTTCCTACCAGCTGGGAGGTGCCAAAGCTAGCAGAGCTCTTGCTGTCCTTCCCCAGCTCCCCTGGGTACTGCTGAAAGCAAAGCTCACAGGTGGGGATGCTGCAGAACTTTCATGGGAAACATCTGGATCAGGGCTCAATGGGTCTGCCAGCTCCAGGGGAATCCAAATCTCATCCTCCCACAGAAAGACTCTCAGATGTTTCCCTTGAGCTTGCCTTCCCACACCCCATCCCAGCCCAGTTCTCATTCCTGGTTCCTCTCCTTTTCCTTCCCACTCCCAGGGCCTTGATCTCCCTGCCAAGCCGGGTCTCCTCCATCAGGCTGCTGCTGTCTCCTGCCCCTTCTGCCAGTGAGGCATCCAGGCTGCCTCAGAATTTGGGACACAGAACCTGGCACCTGCACCCTGACCCACCCAAGGTGGGAGTCTATGGCAGCCTGGGGACCCAGCCCAGGTGTGAGTCAAGCTACTCACTACCTGCCATGGCATTGCATTCCCTGTGCTCCTGGCTGGCTTCCCAGGAGACCCAATTTCACACAAGGATTTCAAGGATGGTCTTGACACATCCTGGGGCTGGTTACAGCTTCAATCCAGCCAGGCACTTCCCTACCCACTGGGAAAGCCAAGTGCAGCAGGCTGGTGCTGCTGGGTCCCTCTTGCAATGCACCCCTTCTCTCCCACCACCCCACACACCCCACTGCTCCATGGAGCAGGCAGTGCTTTGATCCTTCTCTTGGTACAAACCAGGCCACAGCAGAGGCATCTTCATGCTTGTTTGCATGGCAATGGAGTGATCCCAAAGATGCCAATCCATCTCTGTGATGCTGGGAGGGGTTAATGCTCCCAGGGCCCATTTGGCTCTCTAGGGAAGCAGGAGGGAGAAACATTCAGTGGCTGTATAACCCATAAAATGATTTTTCATGGGTTTATTCCCATTGTCTCCAGCCAGAGATGTGGGTTATGGAGCAGCCCACCTACAGCCACTGCTGCCTGCTGGCACAAGAACCAGCTCTGAGCAGCCTGTGAGCCACAGGCAGCCCACAAACCATAAATTGCCCAGCCCTGGAGGTGTTATCCCATCTGCAAGCCTGAAATGCTGCAGCACTAGATTTGGGGAGCCAGCGGATCTGAGATAAACCTGTTGTGGAAATGCTCTGCTACCTGATACCTTCCCTGCTCCTCCTGGTACACGAGGGAACATTTCTCTCCTTATTCAACAGCTACTAGGACTTGCTCATTCCTCTGATCTGTAGGTCGTGAGAGAAACCACTCAGTCCTCACTCATTCCAGTGCCCCCTGAGGCAGCAGAGATGGGATGGAGAAGGGAAGGAGGGATGGAGAAGAAGGAAAACAAACCTCCTTCATGGGGCTGAGTAAGCATCCACCAAGGACCACAGCTGGCCTGTACTGCTGTCTGCATCCCTGTGCAGGATTTGCCTGCCTTTTGTCAATAAATACAAGGGTGATATTAATTTGATTTACAGTGGAAGAAACAAGTCACAGGGAGGTTTAATCATACTCTGCTTTTCCAGAGCTGCCCAGCTCTTTTGTAGGACCACAGGGAATCCAGGTGTGAGCTGTGTTGGACACTGCTGAGCTTTTCTCCCTGAGATGTGCAGCACCTGATCCATATGCTGCTGCTGTTCCTTGGTTGAAAATGGTATTTGCTCACTGAAAGAAATCTCTGGGTAAAGCTGTTTTTGTATTAGAAGTGAGAGCAGGAAGTCCTACAAAATAATCAACTTTAAACAAAGCTGCCACCACAAGTGACTGATTTTTGACACCATTGCCCACAGTTGGTCAGTGCCACTGCAAAGAGTGGCACAGCTAAAGGGGATGACCAGAAGTACAAAAATACAAAAATTGCTGTTGCCACCAGCAATCTTGCAGATCTGCTACAGATGGACTCTGCTCATCACTGCTGGGGAAGGCACTGGCTGCTCTAAAAAGCTGATCTCCACCCATGTTCACAGGGATGGACTACACAGCCTTCCTTCTGTAGTACAGTCACCTTTTCACTGATACACTGGGCACTTCTGCCAGCTCCTCTGCAAAGGGCAAATGAGGTTTCAAGTGCAAAATTGAGGCATCTTTCAATAGGCCAGGACAGCAGCTGATGGGTAAAGTAAGAGAAAATTCACAACATAACCTCCCCTAGAGAAACCTTTAAAAAAAATAGCTTGAAGCCTTTGACCCCTCTGTCATGCATAAACCCAGGCTGCATGGCAGAGGGATGCTGCTGGGGAGTGTTAGATGTTGATGGCTGCTCCTCCCTGCACAAACTCTCCCAGATGCTGCTGAGGAATGGAGTGGCAGTTGGTTATTATTTTTAGCCCCCCGTTCACGTGGCCTGAGGATCAGATGCACATTCCCAGATGCTCATTCTGCAGATGCCGAGATCCCCGCAGCCCTGGGCGCGGGTGCACGGGGCTGGCACAGCTCCTCACAGGGCTGGGGGGAGCTGCAGGGGCTGGCAGGCAGCTCCCCAGCCCACAGACCCACACCTACTCCTGCATGGACACACTACCTGCTCCTCTCAAGAAGCCCCCAGTGAAAAGGGCTTTCTAGGAAACCTGAATAAATGAGTGTGAGGAAGTCAGACTGAATCAATCCATCAGGCTGATGAACAGCCTGTGTCCCCCGAGGACACAGCTTTGCCAGGAAGGTGAAGGGCTGTGTTTCCATGGGAGAAACCAGGCAGAGGCAGGGAGAGGAGGAGGCAGGGGCTGCCCGTGGGAGCAGCAGGATGTTAGGAAGGGATGCAGGAGAGCAGGAGCTGGACCAGAGCGTGAGGGTGAACCAAGCAGCTGCAGTCCCTCCACCAGCTGATTCTGGGATGGGGACCAGTTCCATCCCTCAAAGGAAAAGGTGGTCCAGGAGGGTGCAGAGAAGGAAAAGAGAAAAACAAGCTCCTGAAGAAGTAAACCAAGTGAAGGGCACTGAGTCCACTCTTAGTTTTGTCCTGATCTCTGCAAGAGCTGGAGGGGAATCCAGCATATCTGAGGTGTGGGGAACAAATTGGGCACATGCAGAACATCCAGAGGAAATGCACGGTCAGTCTGACCCAGGGGAAACATGTGTGAGCTCCCTCACCCATGCCCACGGAGCTCTGAATAGGCTGCCTGGTATCTGAAATAAGAGACTGAAACCCTCACCCTCCATCCAGGCAACATTTCTGGGCAGGGAAAAGTAATGCCTGGGGTAACCCTGGTCCAGGGAAGTCCTGCTGGGAAGAGATGTGGAATGGGAATGGAATGACACCAAACCTGCCCAGTTAGGGGAGGTAAAACAAGATCCAGCAGCTGCAATCTGAAGCCAGACAAATGCAGATTAGGTACAAAATGTGTTTCTATCAGGAGGCTTAATTAAACACTGGCACAGCTTTGGAGAGCTGTGATGGGTTCTCCATTACTGGCAAGGGTCCCATTTGCATTTGGAGGCATCTCTGAGTGCTCTGCTCTTGTTCAAGCACAGATATTGATCTAGTGGTAGAATTGTCAGGGAAGAAGCCTGAGGCCTGGGCTCCCAGAGCAATCAGCAGCAGTGGAGCATTCTTGCTGGTGTCAGTTTTGGCACTAATGGAGACTTGGGCTGGCACCAAAACTAAGACAAAGCCTTACAGGTAAGACTGAGGATACCAAAACACCTCTGTCTCAGAGATGGATGTCAAATGACCTTGAAACCTCTAAGAAGGTGCAAGGACCACAGGGAGATGAGGAAATCAGGTCCCTGCTCTGTGACAAGGCCATTCCTGTGAAATCATGGCTCATTTGCTTGAGGTGGCCCTGCTGAGGGCAAGTCATGTCTCAGGTGCCCAAGGTCAAAGAGGGGCATGGCTTTGCCAGCTGGGCAGGCTGGGAGCAGCCTCCAAACCATGCCATCCTCCTCTTCCCTCACTCGGGGCAATTGCCCAGCTCTTGGGCTGGGAGAGGCTCAGGAGTTGTGGGGCTGTGGGCTCAGGAGGATTCTGCCAGCCACAGAGGGTGCCCTGGGCTTGAGCACCCAAAGAAAACTGCTGACCTTGCTCATGGAAAATTGTGTTTTCTTGCAAGGCTCCTGTCCCATAGATGAGTTTCTGACTGGTAGATAGCTATGGCGTGAGTCACTTCTCTTTGTGCCCCAGTTTCCAAGCTGGCTGAGAGGCTGAGTCTGTTCACTTTGATTCAGTCATAGTGCTGCTGGGGGAGGGAGAAAGGCTGGAACAAACCTGGAGCCTTGAGCCCACTGCTTTCCGGGGCAAAGCCTCATAGCTTTTGATATCACACTTCTCACCAGCACAGTCATCTTGAGAGGGTTGCTGCGATACCCAGAGAGGCTTTGAGTCCAGGGACACTCAGCAGCTGTGACTGCAGCAGGGCACTGCAAGCTGTGCCTCTGCCTCGAGCTCTGCTTGGGGCTGTCCGGGCACCCCAGGGTCCAGGGCTGCCTGGGGCAGCCACCTCAGGGGAGCACTGTGTCCACTCCAGCAGCTCTGCATAGCCAGCCTTGAAGGGAAAAGGGGAGAGAGGGCAAAAAAAGGACTTTTGATTAGCTGAGCTTCAGGTTCACAGCAATCCAGGGAGTGGGTGAAGCTTTTCCAGAGGCAGCAGGATCTCCACATGTATAAGTGATGCCTGTAATAATCCTCATCAGGGCATGGCATTCTTCCCATAACAAAAATTGGACATACTCAGGCTAGTAAGCAAAGGAAATGTTTGCTGTCTTTATTAATAACCTGAAGAGACCTGTGCCTTCTGTTCTTTAGCTGTATATGCCAGCCCCGTATGTAGAAGATTTGCTAATGATCCTCTATTGAAACATCTAGAATCACTTCTTTTCCCATTTCTGTTCTGCTGAAGATCAGTAATTTGTGAATTACTGAAGGAATCCTGAAACCTTTTGCAGGTCTGGAGCCCTCTTCTCTGTTGAAAAGTACAAAAATTGGGATCAGGCCTTTCTGCCTACCCAATCTCCTGTGCAGCAAACAAGAACTACAAATATTGTGAAATAATCTCAGGAAGAAATCTGGTTGCTGTTCCAGCCTTTAGAAAGCATTTTCCTGTGTCCACTGCTGCCTTTAAACTCCAAGCAGCCAAGGCAGGGCCTGCTTTCCCAGCTGACCATTGAATTGATTTCCTCTTTGTTTGCTATTGTGTCTGGGATCCTTCTCTCTGTAAAACCTGTGTACAGACAGACACACAAGCACACACACACACAGATCTCCTGCCCATGGCAGACCCCATCTCTGCTCCAGGAGGGAGTGTGGTCAGTAAGTGTTGGATTGGCCTGGGGCTGGGGCAGCTGGACTCCATCCCAGACGTGCAGGTTGCATCTCTGCAAAGAGCTGTGCCTCAGTTTCCCTTGAACAGGGGCAGGAGGTGATTCTGATCTCCTTCTCAAGGTGCTTTCAGATCTAGAGACAAGAAGAGCTGTGTTGTGTCAGTGGTATCAGAGCCTCCCTTTTTCCATCTTTATTTTGCATCACTTTGATGCCCTTGAAATCAAAATATCACACTGTGATTTCATTAGTTTTCAGAGAGGATATCAGCAATCTTTGTCAAGTGTGTGCATGCGTCAGGTGAGGGGCTGAGGGTGGTGGAAGTTACCTGAGATGAGTATTAATGACTAACAGCTCCAAGCTCCAGCACTAGAAGTGAGAACATCTAAATCAAGATTGAGGCACCTAATTAAACCTTTATTAAACTTCCTTCAATGCATGGGCATAATTCTCTCTTGCTTTTTGAAAATAGGAATAAAAAAAAAAAAAGTCCTTTCACACTTAGGACTGTGTTACTTCTACTTTGTTGTAACATGAATTGGTATTCAATGAGCAAGACCTGAGTCCAGCTCCCCCATTTCAGCACCCAGGGCAGCAAAATTAAAGTCCAGAACCTGGTGTTTCATTGTATAAAAGCCCTGATGCAGCCAGTGTTTTTGCAGGACCAAAGAGGTTGACTGACCGTTTTTGGGTAGCTCTTTCAAGGCCACCAGGCAGCTTTGCATTATTTAGAATTACCCTCAACTCTGGTCAAGAATGTCTGGAACCACAGGATGGAAGCTCCTGCTGCCAGCCAAAGCGGACCCCAGCCCAGCCACATCCCAAGTTCATCAGCATTTTGCCCCAGTGACTTTGGTAACCCATATATAAACCTTCTTTTGGCACAGCCCAGGCAGGTGACCCTCTTGTGTTCCTGTTGCCATGGCCCTGGCTAACACACAGAAATAATAATAATAATATTAAAAATCCCTAGCATCATTAAACAGCTACACTAATTAATCTCTAGTACTTAGGCCTGCCTTTTATGCTTTCAAGAAACACAATGACATTCCCTGACTGTGTTCATTCACCCTTCTTCTCCTTGGAGAAAACTCTGTATCACATGCTGTGTTGTAGAGGGAATGAAGAATAACACATCCATGGGCATCCATGCATTTCAGTGCACCAGATGGGAATAAGGTATTATGTTTTAAACAGTTTGCTGTCCTTGAGTGGCAGTCCCAGTGTTCCCTGATTCACAAGGAGCTGGAAAGTTGCCAGAACAGCCTGCAACCAGGTCTTGCAAGTTTGGGCAGATTAGCCCAAAGGACTCCTCTGAAGACCTACCCGTGTTTGGAGTGATTTGTCTGTTGTTTTTCTTTTCTTTTTTCTTTTTTTTTTTATTGTGCAAGGAGTGAAAGCCATATTATTCTGGACCTGTGGTGGGACAGTGCCCCAGCTGTGATGTCTAGTCTGTGCTTGGAGCTTCAGGAGAGTGAACCTCCTCAGAGACGGGCAGCAGGGCTGGTTGAATGCTACTGGTCCCACTGCTGGGAAAAGGCAGAGCTGAGATGGGCCCACAGGACACGATCCTGCTCGCTGGTGCTGTGCTCACAGCAGTCTGAAACACATCAGGACACAGCACAGCAAGGCTTTAGAGTGTGCTCAGCTCTCTAAGCAGAGGAGCAACCTACAGCAAAACAATGCTGACTTTGGAGCCTTATCTTTGCTTAAAGGTCAAAGCACGCTTAATGCCTCGGCAGCTTAAGGCTTTAGCACTCTCATGAAGGCAAGTTGAGAGCAGCTGTCCTTTCCAGCAAAGTGAACCCTGAAGAACTGGGTTCTCCTTTCCCTTCTTCCCAGTCCCTTTGCTGATGTAAACAGCATGTGCTCCAAATCTGTGTTGAGACAAGTGGAGCAGGACCCAAGTTCTTTCCTTTGCATCAGAGCAATGACTGGACAAGTGGGGTGAGCCAAATGGGAATAGCACCTGCTTCCCAACAGAGCCCCTACACCACGCTTGGCTCAGAGGTATCAGCTGCATCTTGTGTGCTCTGGTGCCCTGGGGAAGGAAGGCACAAAGCACTGCTCATCTCCCAGGAGACCAAAGCCCCCAGAGACCTGTAGGTCAGAGTCTGGGGAGCCAGGCAGGATGTGGACGTGGCCACGAAGCAGCCAACGCTTGCCCGCCACCCGCAGCACATCCTCTGGCTGCCCCATGGTGTCCACTATAGGCACCCCCTGCCCCCCACCAAGAGATATTTTGAGGGCCTGTTTTGATCTCCTTTGCATGTCAGTTATGCTATTTCTGAGCAATTTTATTTTTATTGTTTTCCGGTGGTGAGCTTGTTGTCTTACACTCTCGCCTTGATCTTTTCCACTTCCTCTCGCTTTCATGCCTCTTTCTTTCCCCACTGGGCTGACGGGTTGGGTGTTTTTGTCACAGCTGGTGGATGAGCTGTGTCCATCCCACATGTGCAACCCCCAGTGGAGATTCCTGAGGCTGGTGGGAGTGCAGAGTCAGCCCCGGGGGTGTCTGTGTGGGTGCATCACCCTCCTGCCTATCTCGGTGCCTTACCTGTTTCCAGCCACTACCATGTGCAGAAAGAAGTGTTGACTCATTAATTATCACGATGTAGGTTATGGTTAGGCAGATGAGTAAAGCATCTTCCAAGTGGTGCAGCACTGCAGAAAGGCAGGCTTTACCCTTTAATCACCCAGTTCCAGAAATGGCAGAACAAGCAGGGCGCTGCTGGAAGGGGCCATTGGGTGACCACATCACCTCCTCACTGAGGAAACAGCTACCACTGGGGAAATTCAACTTCTGCTTAGTTTTGGCTACTCAAAACAGACATTCTTCATCCAAAAATGGGGAGAGGGGGAGCTGAGGGGAACAAC
>NW_005054309.1:2161441-2164436 GCF_000277835.1 Geospiza fortis | reverse complement strand
GGGAAAGAAAAAGCTGTCTCTTGAACTTTTTTTGGCAAAACCTCCCTTTCTGCACCATATATTTTTTGTAGTTGTTCAAAGTGTGAATTTCCTCCACAAATTCTCAACAAGACTTTATTTTTAAAAACCTAATTTTAAACAAAAAAGACCCTGAATCTAAGCAGTTATCAATGTCAGATCTGTTGTAATCTTAGCCTACATTCAACACTTGTGGAAGAAATGCACAGCCATGAATCATCACGGTTCTGCTTTAGCAGGGTTTTATTGAAGCAATTCATGTGGTGAGATACAGGTCGAATCTGACACGCTGACAGGATCAGCATTCACATTTCCGCAGAGAAGGGGCAAAACCTTCAAGTGGTGTGGCTCCAGGACACTAGCAAAGACCAGCAAGCAAGCTGTGACCCAGGTAAGCACTGCACACTTGTGGCAGAGCCAGCCAGGAGGAACACTAATGCAAGCCCATGGATTCAGTGCAGCAGGGAGAATTGCACTAACAATGAATCATTTGTTGTTAGCATTGTACTATCAGGTGGTTAGTGAGGATTTTCTCTCCAGATAGCCTCTTGTCTTCCCATGGAGCAGCTGGGATCTGCCATTTGGGGAGGCAAATGAGAGGCATGCATGCCTTGAGAATCTGAGCCAGGCTGTTCAGCCTTAGGCTCCTCTGAATAGCCAGCAGCTCCCTGCAGAAGGACAGCACCAACATGCCCTTGCTCACTCTTCCCCACACTTCTGCTGTCTCCTTCTTCTTCCTTCCTTTCAGTCTTGCACTTACTGGATCTGACCGTAGGACCACCAAAATGAATGGGATTAGGCAAAACCCTCCATGGCACCTGCTGGACTGCTTCCAAGCCCTTGGTTCTAGCCCAAACACTGGGCAGATGGTTATTAACAGTCAAGTGGCAAGTCCCTGGTCACTTCAGTCAGGGTCAGCAGTCCAAAAGGTCAGTTGGAAATCATCTGATAGTCTTCCCGAAGGCTTTGTTTCTCATTTATAGCTGCAGGGAAAAGCAAGGACACCTGCAGCAGGGAAAAGACATGATAAAAGCACTGAAACAACCCATGGTGCTTAGATGCAATGATAATGGCAGTCAGAGAAGCGCTGAAGTTAGCAGGAGGGAAGGGACATCTGGATTTACTCAGGTGCAGTTTGGACAGTCTGACCAGCTGATCTCTCTCTCCTCTCCTCTCAACTATCCTATACCTGTTTCCTAGGGTAGACTTCTTCTCTACTCTCTGTGCTCTTTACTCTCACTCCCCTTCCTCAAACTGAGACAGTTCTGCAGAGTTCATCAGGCTTGAAGCCATAGGGCAGGAGGAGCCCATAACAAGATTTTGTTTTTAAAAAAAGTATGAGGATACCTGCTGCAAAGCAAATCTTGCTCATCTTTCCCGGAGAACCTGCTCCCCAGGGCTGGGTTTGACCGTCGGTTTGCAAGTGTGATAAAACAGACAGGAAATTCAGGGTCTGGCTTCAGTGCACAGGCACTGCCCTTCAGAGGTACCCACACCTGCTCCAGCACTGCTGACACACAGCCTGTGAGCAGTGCAGTCCCACTCATCTCCTGCGTGGCCTGAGTTAATTGCGTGGCAGGGGAAACCAGGTCTGTCACCTCCAGGAGGGATGGAGCTACCATGGATGCCCTGCTGTGGGCGCCTGACAGAGCAGGGTAGCTCTGGATAAAGCACAGGTGGTGCAGATATGCCCATCAGTGGTGAGGATTGGTAGTCCCCTTCCTCTCCTCTCCTCTCACCTGGCTCTGTCACCTTTGCTTCACATCTCTCTCCATCTTCTCACACTCAGCCTGTGTCTAGAGTTAAGGGATTCATGCCTGGCACAGCCTTGTGCTTGCCCTGATCCCCATTGTATCAGACAGAAGCACCTCCTATCCCTGGCTCCTTACTGTGTTGTGCCTGCTCCTCAGGGAGTGCTGGCCCAGGAAGAAAATCCCAGACCAGGTTCATACTACCCTGCCCAAGCCCCTGCACTACCCTGTCCTGTCTTCCTGCTGTTGTGACTTCTACTGACCACTGCTGCTCTGAATCCCCTTCCCACCCACAATTCATGGTCATTCTCATCCACAGTCTCAGTTCATCCCTCAACCACCTCATTCTGCTTGATTTGGGTGCTAACTGCCCGCCTGAGCTGGGTAGCTTTACTCATCTCACCATAAATTCACTTCCCAGCCCTGCTCAGCCCTGTGCTTGGTGTTCTTCCAGCAGCTGCCCTGCACTGTCCAGTGCTGCCTTTTTGCTTGAGCAGAGCCAGGCAGGAGCAGAACACTCCTCCACGGGCAGCAGGGGAGCAGCGGGGATTCAGGCACAAATTCTAGAGGGGATGAGCAGAGGAGCTCGTCCCGCTCCCTGCGCTCAGCACAGCTTGATCAGCCTCTTGCTTTTTCCAAGTGCTATATTCCCACATGGAGTGAGAGAGGTTTCAGGAAATTTCTGCTCCTCTCAAAATCACTTCTGATTTTTCTAGTAAAAGCGTCTGCCAGCCTCCTGCCGCCAAGTTGTTTTTTTTTTAATACATATACGATTCAAGCTGCGCTGGCTCTATTCCTGAAGTCTGGCAGGTGCTCAGTGACATATGTTCTGTGATAAATGTTTATTACATAAGTTCATTCAAGCTAACATGGATTTTGAGATATAGTCAGCTCTCATTATACAGCTTGCCTTCAAAGCTCAGTGTCCAGATTATGTCTTTTCTTGTAGGGATGTCTCCCAGGGTTTGTTTGCTCCTTCCTTGATTTAGCCAACTCTTGATTGGTTCATCAAGGTAGTTAACGAAGCACTCAGACCAACTCAGGGGAGGGGAGGAAAAGGAGCAATTATAACTTCAGCTTGTTCCAGCTCATTATTTTAATAACTGCGTATCATATTTGGTGAAAACATCTCTCTACAAACATTTAAACTTTGGAGCTGTCATCGCTCAGAAACAAAGGGTCTGGTTTTGCTGATTCCCAAGCACTGGTCCTGCCTTAGAGGTGGA
>NW_005054309.1:2153794-2161411 GCF_000277835.1 Geospiza fortis | reverse complement strand
AGGGCTATGGATGCAACTGACAATTTTCAAGATTTCAAAGTGTGTTCATCTTCATCCTGGTTGTTCTAAAAACTTCTTATTATTGTTTAATCTTGTTGTAATAAATTCCAGTCACTTTCAGGGCTGTTCTTTGGAAGGATGAAATTATAAGCGCTGTACCATAAAATCCTGAGCACCCTGCACAAGTCCAGAGCAACCCTGGTATCAAATTTCTCCTCTTAATGTGCATCAGATGGGTAAAAATCAGGATAACTTCTTCTTTGCTTTGGATGGGAAGTTTGGAAACAGCAGGAGGCAGAGCTGCCTAGGAGCCACCTCCCATGTCACACATCTGAACCTGTCTCTGGGCTTCACATAGACTCAAACTCATTTTGCTCCCCCGGTTTTGGCAGGGTTCACAGCAGAGGTGCATCCGTGTGTCCAGGAGCAGTGTGGTGTGCCATTCTGGGGAAAGCCTTAGTCTTGGCTGTGTGGGTCCCAGATCTCCATGGGTGCTCTCAGGGATCAGGCTGATCCTCCATGCTATCACTCATGATGTGCAAATGCTTGTGCAAACGCTTGTGCAAACAGGATGATTCACACACATTTTGCAAATGCCTTGTGAATCTGGACTCTCTGGTGAGTCCAGCCTTGCTGAGGCAGGGCTGGGTTTTGGACAGTGCAGCAGCAATGAAGGTGACTTTTTCTCAGAGGATCCCCTTAGCCCCATCATTTGGGAGACCAAAATATCAGGACTGTCTATAGGCAGGCAATCCTGGCCAGGAGGAGCCCTCTGCAGTGAGGCTGTCAGGGCTCAGCAAAGGGGAAAGCAGGGTGTGCATTTTGCACTTGATCAGTTAGGGCCAGCAGGAACAATAAACATTTTCTAGTCAACACATGTGTCTTATCTGGCAAATTCTGAAGCAAACACAGGGCAGATGGGCTGTTACTAAATGCCTATACCTCTCTTGATCAGCAATCCCTGTGTTTTCCTCCTGTCCTACATTTGCTGCTCAAGATCTTTTAGTCAGACACAAACCCAACTCCAGAGATGTGGCAGATCTGCAGATGGGAGGTTTGCAGTTAAGGGACAGCACTGGGCTATGAAATGTGGTTAGAGCTGTAACGTGTGCCTGGGCTATTATGGTTGAAGGGGCAGGGTGTTTTTAATACAGCTGCATAAGATAAATATGTCAAGCCTTCACTGAATGCGCCAGTTTTAGCAGGATGTGTGCATGTTATTCAGAGAATCTAAGGTTAAACTTGCTGAGCTGTAAATCTCAGTGACTGGCATGCACTGCAATTCCAGGGTGTTCTAAAGCATGCCTAGGAAAAGGAGACATGGGGAGGACATCATCCTTAGGGTCCTTGGGATCAAAAATGCAAACTGGCAACAATCAGCTGTCTCTGCTCATACTTTGCCTTGTGATCAACCTCATGCTTTGGAGGTTTGGAAGGGATAAAATCTGGTGGACAGAAGAGGAAAGGTGCAAAAAGGAAGAAAGGAGCTTTAAGGGGGAAACAATATTGCTGAAGACCCCAGACTGATCTTTGGTTTCTCTTGTATCTTTGGGAGGAATTGGGTGTCCTTCCTGCTAAATAATGCATGGTGGAGAGCGCACAAGAAACATCTGCAAGAATGGGAGGAACTCAACTAGAACAGCAATTAATGTAATTTCTTAATTTGTATAGGTCAAAACTTCCCCTCCACATCTCTTGGAGTGAACAAAGCTGAAGTGGGTGGCCATCTCAAATGGATATGGGCAAAGCAAGGGACCAAGTGCTGTACACTGAATCGTCCCTTTTAGAGAATTGCCTCAGAAAAGACTGTGGAAAACAGAAAAATTATCTGGGTTAAATCCCAGATGTGAGAAACTGGCAGGTCTTGAGGGGCAACTTGGCACAGTCAGTGCCAGAAGTCGTGTGGGATCAGGGTTTCTCTGTTGGGACAGGTCATGCTGGGAGCAGGGGTGGGAGCAGGAGTCAGTCGTGAGGTGGAACACGATCCTCTTTGGAGATCAGGTGGTTTTACATTATCTGGAATTGAATAAGAGCACTGAAAATAATAAACCAGCACCCCAGAAAGAGCTGGGTAATTAACCTGTCTCTCTTGTGAGCTTCTCCTGCCAGGCTCCCTGTTTGTTGTAAATGGTGTCCAGCCCCTAAAGAGGTCAGGAAGCACCTGCTTTGGTATTTGCATGCACTACAAGGTTTTTGAGGCAGGGACCGTCCTTTGGTGGCTTGTGCTGGCAGCCTTCAGAGCCAGAGGTCCTGGCTGGGGCACACCTGCGAGGCAAACCTTAACAACCAGGTGCCCATCTCAGCCACTGAAGGTGAAGCATTTTGTCTCTGGCTGGGCAGATGACTCAGACTCAGAGCAAATTAGAATTAGCTTGGGTGGAATTGTGATGTGAGTGTCTAGCCGCCACTTGTGGGGACGGTCAGTCACATCATCACAGCTCCATTAGGAATGATGCAGGCATTCTCCACCCGCAGAGAATTTGGCCCAGACCTTTTAAGTCATATCCTTGTGGTAATTTGATTTCCCTCTGCATTAAAGACATTAACATTTTAGGTGTCTTAGATGCTGATGTGACACATGGACCTGTGGAAATGGTGGTTTTGCATGTGCTGACATTCAGCCCCTCTGAGCAATGTCCCAAACACCAAACTGCTTTTGGAGCATCTTTTCCCCAAAAAGAGCTGCTACTGTGCTGAAATTGGAGCTCAGATCACTCTTCAGAGAATCAATTTGCCAGATGCTTGGGGGATATGACATTAGCATGGTGGCTATCATCAGTCAGTGGGCTCCCTGATCTGCAGGCATTTAAGTACTCCCCACTCTGGAATGGGCCGCTGAAAGACTTTTAAAACTCTCAGATTTTGAGAAATCTGGGCTAAATTTTTCAGGAGGCACAGTGAGGCATGAGACCGAGAAAGGGATCTCTGGAAATGGATTTTTCTTCAGGGCTTGCAAAACTGCTCACTACAGAGTGCTTCAGGTCTTTGTGAACTTAGGTTAAGTTCATAAGCCCCATGGACTGTAAATGAAAAATATGAAGCTGATTTGATGTTTATTTGGTCTTCCAGAGGGTTCAGGATTCAGGCTTTGTTGAATGGACAGCTATATTCTCTTTCAGGCATGAAACAGCTCCTTCTGTTGTCTCTCCTATAAAAAGGTCTGGCAAATACTAGCTTTTGCTGCACAGCCTTGGAATTAAGCTTTCCAAAGGCAACTCTTCATCATGGGGCATCCATTTCTGGGATGCTTGAGCACAGCTTGCTGGAACAGTCTCTCCTTTGGAGGTCTCCAACTGCTGTATCCTTCAAAGAGCCCTCCAGAGAGATGCCTCAGACACAGAGCCTCTTAAAGGTCTGGTCACTCCCGAGAGCCCTGCTATGCCTGTAGTGTGACTTTGCTCTCTCCCAGACCTTTGCTTTTGCTCATTCAGCCCATCCTCCAGTCCATTGTCAGTTCAGCTCTTTGGTGAATTCTTCTCTCACACACCTTCCCTCTGCTGACTTTCCTATTCAGGATGTGGATGCAGGAATCAACCAAGACACTGGTTGTGGTGGATTAGGCATTAAGTCATTTGCATTTCCTCACCACTGCCAATTACTACTCTTGCAGCAAAAGACAGAGTGCATACACTGACTGGGGCTGCTGCTCCTGATGGGAAAGCCAGAAGGGAGCACTCCTTCCGTCACAACATGCGCTGTGCACACTGACTGCAAGTCCCTGCATGCTGTCAGCTTGCTCCGTGTGCCTCTCCTTCAAAACAGCAACGTGCAGGCTGTACTAACCACCCCAGCTCCCTCAAAAACAGTTTGGGGTTTGACCAAGAGAAAAACACCCTCCTTGGGAAAGAGCTGATATGCAGGGAAGTGATTTTGTCAGAGCTGCTTGCTTAAGCACGTGGAGACAACTGCTCAGGGTCAGCCACGGATAACAAGCCTTCAGATGACAAATGGCAGTCCTTGGCTGTACAGTAAGGGGTGTATGTTCCCAGCATGCTCCCTCTGAATTATTGCAATGGCAGCACTCACTTCCCTTCTCTGGGAAAGAAACAAGAGCAAAGCAAGCAAGAACTAGCAGCAGATGGTCCCTCCTGTGCCCAGATCGTTCCAGCCAAAACAAATCTACATCCCCAGCTGAAGGGAAGGGTACAGGAATAGAACAGGAGTGTGACTCAGATCCAGTGACTCAGACAGCAAGGCGAGGGGAGAGAGGGAGGGGGAGAGGCTGAACCTGGCGCAAGAGCCTCTTACGGATGACAGTGATTATTGCTATTATTCCTGTGAGTGCTTGCGGGCACTGACAACTCTCACTCCTGTTCTCTTTTTTAGGGTTGTTTTTCTCTCTCTTTTTTTTCTTCTTTTTTTCTTTTTTTTTTTTTGGTGTCTCTTTCTTTCTCACTCTTCCCTTTTGTGGGAAAGCTGTGAGCACCCTCCTCTGCATATTTATCTGTTTGTGAGCTGGTAAATAGCTGGCCAAACACTTGTGTGCCAGATATCAGATAGACTCAGCTGTTTGCATGCCAGTGGAAAATGCCACATACCCATCTTCCCTCTGTTGGGGCAGCAGCCTGAGAGATTCCAGGCATGGTCCCCAGCTCTCCTCCCCGCTCTCATCCCCAGTCCTCTGTCCTGTGGCACTTTTTCCATGTGCCTTCCCACAGCAGTGGTTGTGTCAAATGAGGATGATGTTTGCCCAACATTAGCAAGTCAGATTTTGAATAATGAGCTCAAGTGCTGAACTGTTGGTATTATTCTGTCAGAGCTGCCATGCAGGTCAGATCAGCTACTGCCACTTACTCATGGCTAAGATAGTTTTTGTGGTGCTTGGCTTTACCATGGAGGGATGGATTCCCATCTTGATACCCCTTAGATCATGTGGAAGGCTTTGCAAAGCTCCTGAAAAGCACTATCACTAGAAAAACTAGGCCATTGGGTGAGATCATGCATTAAGCACTAGGGGCTGGCTGAACAATCTGTCCCAGAAACCAGCCTTGGATTAGTGCTGTGCTGTGCTCTGGCCCTTGGCACAAGCACAGGTGGGACGAAGGGCCCAGATCCTGCCTGAGCACATTGGATGAAAACCACCCTGTGGAGCAGAGCATCCTGTCTTGCCCAGGTTCTGAGCATGAGGGGGCTGAGCAGGGAGCAGAACGTCCTGTGGAAACCCAGACTCTGCTGTGCACCAGCAGCAATTCTGTTTCTCCATCTCCATCCCAGCTCATCCCCTGGGTGCCTTCCCCACCCACCTGGGCAGAGCTCAGAGGATTCTGATTTGTGTCAGATCCCAAACTGCTCCACACCAACCCCACCAAATGAGGTCTATCCCATGGCAATAAGCTCTCTGAGGACTGGTATGGTATGTTGATGACCCCTGAGCAAGGTCCATAGTGAAGATGTACAGCTAGCACACACAACTTGTGCAGTGCAATTATGTCCACTGGGAGGTTTGGAAGAACCAGAATGGATGGAAAAAATGGTCTCATTGATTTCCAGCTAAACCTGGTGCCCTAAACTGAGTCTGCTGTGACTTCAGTGGGTATTTCATACACATTTTGGATTTCATGGGTGACAAGAACCAGCATATGTCTGCTTTAGGACATAGAGGTGATGAATACACCATCCTCTCTCTTGGAGTGGGTCCCATGACCAGTATAGTGCCTCTGGACACAGCAGAGCTGGCTGGGGACTTACAGCTTACTCATCACGAATGCAGACAGCAGCACCCCAGTCCTAAACAGAGGGGTCCTCAGGGACAGAGCCAAGCCGCAGAAAGGAGCATGTGCTAGCCCACGCGCTGCTCACCGGCCAGTGAGAGCTTCAAGAAAGCCCTGTGGTCACTGGCCCAGCCAACACATCTGGGCTGAGGGAACACAACCCAAAACTTGAGGTCCCCAGCCTGCTGGGTTTGGAGGGATTTCTCCTTGGGAGAAAGCAGAGAAGGAAGGTAGAGACTGTCACACCTTGGGTCATTGCTGAGGGGCATCAGGGAGACGGGATTTGAAACGATGAGACAGGTTGAATTTATATTAAAAATGTATGTAGATGTTGTTATACAAACTATATAGCTATTTTTAACTTTGGTACCCACTCTGGGTTTCATTTAACTGAACAGGATACAGGAGGTAAAACTTTCTTCAGGTCTACAAGATGTAGCAGCCCAGTGAATTGTCACACTTGAACGGCTTCCCCCTTCTTTGCATGTGTTGGTGACATGTTATAGACCATTGCAGTGCTATATTTGCACACATATAATGTGCTGTTTTTTTTTTTTTTAAGTGATTCAGCAGTAATGCAGTCTGCATGCACATGTGAGTAACTCAAGGGGAATTTTAACGTAAAGCCCCTTCTCCCCAGTTACTGCTCCAGCCCTGCTAAGGGCATGAAAATACAGCGTGTTTTCTTCACTTTCTGTTCTTCACCACCTTGCATAGTGCTGTGCAGGATGAACTGCCTAAAAGATGAACCATGAGGGAGAGATCAAAAGCTTCAGGGTCAGACCATCAATTCACAGTGTCCATGTTGGGAGAGAAGTGAACCTTTCTTTCCCAGCCCACGCCGGTGCCTCGGAGGCACGACCTTTACAAGCAGATACACTAATGCATGATCTCATGCTGTATCTGCCACGCTGTTGTTATACCCAGAGGCTGTTTCTGGGGGAAAATTTGGATGACCTAGATGCAAGTTCTTGGTTCTTTCAGGGAAAATAGTGTCTGAAGTCAAGATATTTGGGTGGGAACCAGGGGTTATTTAACAACAAAGCTCTGGCACAAGCTTCCTGTGTAAGTTCAGTAAGCAACAGGGATGCTAACTATGGTGACCTAGGGTGCTGTTCAGATGAACAAAGCATGTCTGTGTCATATTAGGGATTGGTATCGGGGATTAGAGAGTTTAGGTGGGGGGAAATCATTAGATTGTAGTCTGACTGATCCACAGAGTGCATAACAATTACTCTTAGCCATCTATCCTTTACTTGTGCTCATCTAAAGCATCTCTTCCAGAAAGGTGTCTAGTCATGATCTGAAGATACCAAGAGAAGGAGAAGCTGCATCTCCCCTTGGTCATTTGTTCCAGTGGTTGATCACCTCTTTGCTAAACACGTGCACCTTGCAGCTAATTTGAATTTGTCTGGTTTCAGCTTCTCACCAGTGGTGGTTGGTGTTTATGCTATTCTCTACTACATTGAAAAGCCCTGTTGCACTCTCTGTTTTCATCCGATGGAATTAATTATATGCTGATCTTAACTCACCATTCAATATCCCCCTCCATCCCCCTTTGGGTGCATGAAACAGATCGAACAATTTCAGTATCTTGCTCTAAGGCATTTGCACTCCTTAATTCATTTCTGTGGCTCTTTCCTGCCCTCGCTTTAACCACCTTTTGAATATTAAAATGTGAGCCCCGGGCCTGGTTGTGTTATCTTATCCACTTTAGTCTCAGTGCTTTATGTGGAGGAAAATTAACCTCCCTGATCCTACTTACCACTTTCCCTGTGTGCTTAATCCCAGGCAGCCCTTGCCCCCATTTGCCAGGAGAGGTGTCTGCGCTGAACCACTCATCCACAACGACCTCCAGCCCTCCTTCAGGAGCTCTGCTACACTTGCAACCAGTCCTGCTGATAAT
>NW_005054309.1:2147617-2153755 GCF_000277835.1 Geospiza fortis | reverse complement strand
AGCAGACACCATGCCCTGGTGTGGCTGCCTCTTCAACCACCTTGCCACCAAAGTTTGGCATCAGTGCCCTCTCCCAGTGGCCCTTTTGCATTGTCTTCCAGATTGATGATACAAAAATCATGGGGTAAAGCAGGGCTGAGTCCCAAACCTGCTTGGAATTTGTTGTTCGGTGATGAGTCCTCACTGACAACAACATTCTGAGATCTGTCAGTTATCCAGCTCTCAATCTGTCTCACATATCCTCTGGTTCATACTATTCTGTGCTATTTTTTAAGCAGGATGTCATGGTTTTAGCTCAATCCCCTTGTAGAAAATCTAAGTATAGCATATCTGCGTAGTTACTTTTATCAGGCAACTTTGTAATCTCCTCAAAGAACTAAATCAGGTTTGTTAAGTGCTATTTTCACTACTACAACATTGAATCACATTCACAGAAGAGGGGAATGCTGAGAGGCTACTAAGTTTATCATTCTTAAACTTATTATTCTTATTCTATTTTTATATATTCTTCTGCTGTCCTCACCTAATTGGGAAGACTGATCTTGTATTTGTTGTTCTCTTGGATGTAGGACCTACCAGCAGGATCTGAGCAGGATCACCAAGTCCCTGGCCCAGGTCACCCTCGGGGGTGGCAGTGGCTCGGTGAGTTCTGTGCACAGCAGTGGGTTTACTTTGGGGAGCACAGCCCAGAGCAACTGATTCTTGTGAGGCACAGGCAAGGCTGTGGCTGTGGGTGCATCTCTGCTGACCACCTTGTGGGTTTGGGATGTACCACCCAACCACGAGGGCTCTGCCCCTCCCTGCTCCTTCCACCCTCCTGCAGGTGCTCTGTCAGTACCTGATCAGGGGATACCATGTCTTCATTGGGACAAAGATCTGGAGAAGATAAAAAATAAGGGATGTTCTCAGGTGTTGGATGCTGTCTTTCTTCCTGAGAATGGCTATGCTCAGGTCCCTTGGGTCAGCCTAGCTTTAATGCACTAAAAAGCAAACTGAAACCTTTGGGCCTAAAGTCTCCCTGATGGAGTGAATGTCCCACAGGTTTCTAACACTGCCCTAAGCCGACCTGCTTGGTGAATTTTCAGTGGTGAGAGTTGTAAAAGTTTGTATCTCCTTCCCAGCTACGAGGGTGCACTGCAAGGAGGCAGTGGAAGATTGTGCAGCACCTGCAAGGACCTAGTCCCCTTCTGTGTGGGATGTGTTAGCAGCTGAAGAGCTGAGCTCCTGCTTTTCTTTATGTGCTCTCCTGACTCAGCCAATCTCTGTTACAAGCACAGCTGCACTCAAGAGAAGAATATGTTATAAAGAGAGTTCAAACTGGCTCTTCTGCTGTGGTAAGTTTTCAGCTACCACCTCTGAAGAGCATCCTTCCTTCCTGATGGCCACGTCAAATGGTTTTGCAAAGACACCATGGAAAGGAGACCCAGACGTGTTTGATGGCTTCCTCTTCTGCAGAAATGCTGTGTCCTCATCACTTCCTGTCTTTATGTGATTATTAACAATAAAACAAGTTTGAGGGATGGGTAGATTTGATCAATTAGAAGATAAACACCCCAGTGTATGCCTTCTGAACACCCCAGGATGTCACTGGGTCATGGGGGACTGGGAGGCCAGGTTTTGTTTAACTTGAGCTTTAAGTCTTGCCTAAGAGGATGGAAGCTCTCAAAATTTGTGTCACAGTAACCAAGATCTAAAAAAATGTGCCATGTTTCCACTGCAATTTTCTCTCTCAGATGTGCCAGCTGCTCTTTTTTCACACTTTTGCTGCACATTTACGAGAGTGAGAAGGAATGCACACACACACACGCACATACACACAGCTGCAGCCGTGAGACCAGCCTGGCCTTAGCCCACACAGTGCTGTTAAGCCCAGAGATGTATTTAGTTAAAGCAGAAGAAAGAGAAAAAAAAAAAAGGAAAGAAAAAAGGGTTGGTGTAACTATGTCTGGATTCCCAAACACCTGCATCAGGGTTTCCTGATATTTCTGCAGACATTTGCATCAGAGATACAGCTGCCACAGTGCTCACATAAGACCTTAACCTTCATTTGATCGTGGCTCTATTCCCCTTTCATTTTCTCTTAAAGCAGAGCTGAAATCTCATGTGCACCCAGGGCTGCAATGGTTGGAGTCCACACTTGTGAAAAGTATCCAAATCTATTACACCAGTTTAACATCATTTAGTCAAAGGGCTGCAGGAGGCTGTATGTGCTCTGTCAGCTTAGTTTAATTCCAATACATGAAGAACAAGCTTAAACCACTATCTGTAATGGATTTTAAATAAGACTGAAAATTTGTGTGCAAAGAAAGCCTAATTTGATGGTGTTGTAACTTCAGGAAGGGCAGACCTTTCTTGCTGTTTTAAGGGAAGAAACAAGTGCTAATTTGTGCTATTTTTATTCCCTCTGCACTATTGCTTTCTAGATTAACACATTAGTTTATCAGACGCTGGGAACTTAAATAAAATAACCAGGGCCAAATTCCCACCTGCTGAATACATTTAAACAGGCTTTTCTGTGAGGTGTTTAGAGTCTTCTCCTTCTGCTGACTTTTCTGGGGCATGACAACACTCACCACTGTGGTCCCTTGCTGAAAACTGCCCAGGTATATCACAGCTGCCTTAGACAAGTAGCGCCAGGAGTGAGAAATGTGTCAGGCAGCTTGTTCATTCATCTTTCTCAGCTTAGAAAAAAGAGAATGGGGACTGCAACTTGGTGTTTCTACATGGTTTCACTCTCTGGTTTTCATGAGGTAGCAAAAAGCTGAAAATTCTGTAGAGGAAGTCAAGCAAAAAAATTTCAAGGAGATTTCTTAAAAAAAAATCAAAACAACAACAACAACAAAAAACACACACACAAAAAAGAAAACAAAAAACCCAGAGCAAAACAGAACAGCAATAGCTGAAATGTTTCTCTTTTTCTTGGAGATTCCACAAAATCCCTGTCTTAACTAAACCTAGATTTGGAACCTACACCGACCTAAGAGCTTTCTTTAGTTAAAACCCCATCCGCAATTCAACTTAGAAAAAATACAATGACAATAAGCACAAGCTTCAGAAAAAAAATGAGATGGCATCTGTTCTTTAGGCAAGACTCCTTTGTCCTGAATTCTAGAGAGCTGGTTATTTAAGGAGAGAATTATGTGAACAACTAAGATTAAACAGAAGCAGCAACACACCCTGATGCAAGCTTGAGGGTGTTGAAATTGCTCTGCTCTTCTCCCCAAAGACATTTCAGATCCCATTTCTTGAACACTGTTTATGTCGAAAGTGCTCACATTCTGATTTCCTCTACAGCCAGTTCACTGCTCTCTGCAGTCTCTAAAAGCATCATCAAGCGTTTCCTCATTAGATAATATCATCACACACCCTAATGATTAGGCTCAATGAGTCACCTTCCTTTTTGGAGCCCTGTATTCAATCCAAAATTGTGTATCCTCTCTCTCTCTCTCAGAGAACTCCCTCCACACAGAGATGTCCCAGGAGACCAGCCCAGCTGTAGCAACAAGTTCATTAGCCAACCTATTGTGGTGGATTCTGAAACCCCTCTGTGAGATGCCAGGGACAATCAGACCATGCCAGGGTTAGGGGAGCAGAGTGGGCACTTCAGAAAGGGGAGCCCTTGCCTCAAAAAACTCTGACATCTGAAAAGCAAGAAGCCAGCTAAATTCTTAGTGAAAAGCTTTGGGGATCCAGAGGATGAAAAACAATCAGTGTGACTGTGGGCACTTGGGATGAGTAGAAAGGAGGGACTAAATATACCACGTCTATGGGGAAGGATAGGGAAGAAGAAGAAAATGCTGAATTGAGACAATGAAGAATGTTGTAAGCAACAAAGTAGAGGCTGGTAGAAGAGGAAAAGGGATGGGTTCCTCCTGTTTGATTACAAAGGCCTTTTCCTGTCATCTTGCTTGCAGAACAGGTTTTATTATTTATCTCTTTTTTTTTAATTTCAGGCAGCATTAGCAGCAATTATAAAAATAATGGCATATCTATTGCCATGTGCACTATTTACATTCCTGTGAAGCCCACAATCAGGGGCCAGGAAGAGGGCCCTTCTCCAGGCTCTGTGGCTAGGAGAGGGGACAGGCTGGGTAGGGCAGTGGCCCGTGGCCACCTGCACAAGCAGCCACCTTGGCTGGGACAGCAGCCAGGAGGGGAAAGCCTGTCACTCTCACTAAAGTTTTCATCAAAGGGCTTTCCTGCCTCTCCCCATCAGCAGTAGTGAGTGGTGGACTCCTCAGGACTTCTGCTGGTTTCATTTATTTTTATTTTATAAACATGCAAAAACCCCCGGGACATGGCTGTTTGCACCCCCTTGCTCACAAGTATTTATAGGGCCCCCCTCTCTGCAGCTTCTGGATGCCTTGTGTTTTTAACTGGATTTACACTCAGATTTACCCCTCCTGTGCAGGGTAGCTGTGTGCAGGCACATACAGCTGAAACTGAGGCAATCAAGTCCAAAACCTAAATCTAGAAGTGGCTGCCTCAGGTGCCATTTAACACTTCCAACATCCCAAAAGTAGGTGGAGAAATACCTGAATTCCCAGAGGGACACTTTCTAGAAGATGTTTTCTGATCACATGTAACACTTGTTTGGTTCTGAACACACCAAACAAGTTGCTGCCTTTTTAGGGAGGATGTTTGCATGCTCTCTCTCACTCACCCAACCCACTGATAGGATGTGCCACCCTGCAGGAACGCATCCCCTCTGCCAAGCCACAGGGCATGACTCCCTGGTGTTCCTGGTGAGATGGTGACTCACTTCAGCCTCCTGGTTAAGGAGCTCATGAGCATCCCCTCCATATCTAATGAGGTGTATTTCTTCTCTGCATAGAATCACAGAATGGTATGACCATTTAGACTGGAAAAACCTCCAGGATCATTAAGTCCAACAATCAGCCTACCACAGCCAAGGCCACCACTCACCCACGTCCCTAAGCACCATATCTACACATCTCTTAAATACCTCCAGGGCCTATTCTGAGCTAGGGACCCCCTCCCCATTGTATGCCAGGTTCCTGGGGATCCTCCACCACCACAGGGGGTTTTACAGCAGAGGATGGAGGTGTGCGACCTGCAGCCCCCTGTGACAAGTACCGCTACAAACCAACCCTCCTCTCCAGCAGCCTGGGTGCTGCTGCACTCAGGGGTTGGGAAGGTGTCCATTTTGGGAGTCTGAGCGCTGGTCAGAGGGCTCTGTACCCTCTGTACCTGCTGCACCAGCCATGCAGACTGAGCTTTCAGTGAAGGGTTACCATAACCATTGGCAGCCAGCTCTCACTGAGGACAGCAGCTTGCTTGGAGCTACCTTGTACCCCTCCTCTCTTTTCCCATCCCTGGGGCATCAAGTCTCTCTTAGGCTGCCTTCCTGATGCTGCTGAGGACTTGTGGTCCACCTGGCTCTGTGGACCCAGGATATTTCTCACAAAGAAGGAGAGCTCTCTTTCACTCCCCTCCTTTCTCAAGCATCGCTTAGGTTTCATTGTTCTCATCATCAAAGAGGACCTCTCAAACACTGTCCCAGTAAGTCCCACCCGACAGAGGAGGTTTGTGCCCTGCAAACCAGGGAGAGGCACAGCTGCTCTGTTTTCTGTCTGTTCTGCCTTGATAATTTTTTGCTCCCAGTCATCCGCCTCCTCCTAGGTCTTTTCTCCAGAGGAGGTACTCTTGTCTCCCTGTCATTGTTTCATAGACACACGCTCAGAGATTTCCCAATGGTAGTATGTGGCAACAATGAATCCCCAGTGCACGGAAATGCACATGAAATTGCATTAGTCACACACAATTAGGCAACGCACAGTCACCACGCAATCAGGGGAAGCCTAGATGCAGATTATTGAGGTGCAGAGGTTTTTGATGAACCATATTGTCACCCAAAAATGCTAATATATGAGAAACAAAGCATTTTCCCTGGAAGGGTTGTACTGGGCAAATTTTTCAATTTGAATTGTATTTTAAGGGTTGGAAATTGCCCTTTTATCATTTCTGAAATGAAAAATTCATTTCATTTAAAATTACTTTTGATTTCACAATTTAAACTAATGAGTTTTTTTTTAACGTGGCTGAATACAAAACACTTCAAAGTTATCAAATTGAACCAGTGTTGATTGCCCCCATAGAGCTTTTTTTCACATTTTC